>NC_065586.1:120098152-120404319 GCF_024542745.1 Macaca thibetana thibetana | reverse complement strand
AGCTCACTGCAACCTCTGCCACCACGCCCAGCTACTTTTTTTTTTTTTTTTGAGATGGAGTCTTGTTCTGTCACCCAGGCTGGAGTGCAGTGGGATGATCTCAGCTCACTGCAACCTCCGCCTCCCGGGTTCAAGCGATTCTCCTGCCTCAGCCTCCCGAGTAGCTGGGATTACAGATGTCCACCGCTGCACTTGGCTAAGTTTTGTATTTTTAGTAGAGATGGGGTTTCACCATGTTGGCCAGACTGGTCTCCAACTTGTGACCTCAGGTGATTCAACTTCATTGGCCTCCCAAAGTGCAGGGATTACAGGTGTGAGCCACCACACCCGGCTATATATATGCATTTAAATCCAGCAAAGAAGTTAAATGAAATTTGGCTCTGAGCCCAGTTGGGGACAGGTTTGGCTCAGTCATTGTGGGAACCCTTCCCCCACTGCATTGGGCCCCCTAAGAAACCTGGGCCGTATGTGATCCTGGAAACAGAGTGAGGCCCTGTCACTTTGACTGCCCTGTGGGGTGTGCCAGTGCGTGTGGGGTCCCAGGCTGGCCACTGGTCTGTGCTCCAGGGACTGAGGGGATTCCCCTCTTGGGGCCTCTCCACAGACCTCCTGCTTGGCTGAAGAGCCCCGGTGCCCTTCAGTGTCCAACCTCCACAGGCCCTGTGAGGCTGGGCCCTGTGCATGAGGCCCACTGGGTTCCAGGCACACATTCACTCCTCACCCAGGTACTGTGCAGTGTCTTCCCCATCTCAGGTGAGCAGGATCATGTGCCTCCCCGACCCCACCACCCAAGAAGCCTCATCCTAATTCCCTGAACCTGTGAATATCTTACCTTGTATTGCGAAGGGGAATTAAGAATGCTAATTAGTTGCCTTAAGATAGGGAGATTATCCTGCGTTATTGCAGCAGTGAGAGAAATCTGACATAAGTGACTCCATCTTGCATCTAACCTCACAAGCTAACTGTCCTTGTTCATTTCTGCACTGAGCCAAGCTAACTACAGGAGGAATTTAGTCTACAGTTTAACTTTAAAGCAAGGATAATCATGATCCCTTCCCAAAACGAATTCCAACAAGACGAGGAGGGTGTACACACAGGTCACAATGTTGTGTTGAAGATTTATACAAGCACTGTGACCCGACCAAGGACAAAGAAATTTTGCAAACTCCTTGGACCCCTGCTGATGCCCAGATGTGTGTGGTCACTAGTTACCTCCTGACCTCAACCCTCTGCTGGTTCCCCTTTCCTATTATAAAAGGAAGCTTGGGATTCCTGCCTTCTGAGATGGTTCTTTAGGACAGGAGGCCCTAACCCCAGGGCCACAGACTGGTCCTGGTAGGTGGCCTGTAGGAACAGGGATGCACAGTAGGAGATAAGCGGCAGGTGAGTGAGAAAAGCTGCATCTATATTTACAGTCGCTCTCCATCACTCGCACGACCGCCTGAGCTCCGCCTCCCGTCAGATCTGTGGTGGCGTTAGACTCTCATAGGAGCATGAGCCCTATTGTGAACGGCGCGTGTCAGGGATCTAGGCTGCTTGCTCCTTATGAGACTCTAATGCCTGATGATCTCCCACTGTCTCCCATCACCCCAGATGGGACCATCTAGCTGCATATTATGGTGAATTGTATAATCATTTATTACATATTACAATGTGATAATACTTGAAATAAAGTGCACAATAAATGCAATGTGCTTGCATCATTCACACCCTGTCCACGGAAAAATTGTCTTCCACGAAACTAATCTCTGGTACCTAAAAGGATGGGTACTGCTGCTTTAGGACACAAATCTGCCATCTCAGTTTGCTGTTCTCTGAAAGTCTCTTCCCTTGCCTCACCTCCTTGTCTCTTGACTTACTGGGTGTTGTGCAGCTGGCAGAATGAGTTTCGACTCGGTTGCATTATCTGGTTATCTGGGTGGGCTCAATGTCATCACAAGAGTCCTCGGGGGTAGAAGTGAGGCAGGGGAGGGGGACAGGGATGCACTGTGAGAAGAACCTCACTCAGCGTTACTGGCTGTGAAGCTGGAGGAAGGGTCAGGAACACCGAGGCCTTGAAAAGCTGGAGGCGGGTAAATGGGTGCTCCTCTCGGGCCACCTGGAGGAGCACAGTCCTGCTGGCCCCTTGATCTTTTCCCAGTGAGATGGTGTTGGTCTTCTGACCTCTGGAACTGGAATGTAATGAATGTGTGTTGTTCCAAGCCAGTACATTTGTGGAAATTTGTGACAACAGCACTAGGAGAATGAACACAGCCTCCATAGGTCATCCACCTCCTTCCCAGGTCTCCTAACAAAGGCTGGATCCAGGGCCTGAAACACCAACAGTGGCCTCTGGGCCGGGGAACCTGGACTCAGGAGCAGAAAGGCCAGCTTCCCTCCAGAGGGGTAAATTCCCTTTCCTGATTTGCGGAGGGAACCACAGCTACTGTGGGCTCGGCTTGCTGCAAGGGCTTTGCTGCTGGAGAGGGGTGAGTCCCTCATGCTCCTGCTGGTCCCGTCCAAACCAGTGAAGGGCTTCACCTCCCCAAGAAGCCAGACGGGCTGAAGGGACAGCTGCCTGGAGGCAGCTCCTGGAGTTTCATGTTCCCAGTTCAGAAATATCTCTGATGAATGAATTTGCATCTTGTTTATCCCCAAATGACTGAAACAAACACAATTTTAGAAGCAAAACTCTTGGCTGTATGAAACATGTTGGGGGTGGAGCTTTGTGGTTCCGCCGTCTCTGAGCTGGGCGTGGGTCTGGGGGTCCCAAAGAGGCCCAGCCCCGTACATTGGTCTGCTGATATCGATAGCAGGGCCCTTGGGGTGGGGACCAGGGAGCTGTGCAAGACCTGGTGGCTTTGGGAGGTTTTCATTGCACTTGGCTATGCCTGTGCACAGCTGTGTACATGGTTTCTTGTAGGCTGTAAGGATAAAATTAGAAAATTCGTGAGCGTCAGTGTAGCTCTGGCATGGCCCTGGGGCCCATGTTCACGCAGGGACTCAATGCTGACCAAGTGTGTGGCCGTGGGAAGTCACAGGATTTATCGGAGCCCTAGTTTCTCACCTGGAAGATGGGGCTAAACTAGACCAACCCTCCCTAATAAGGCGTTGGGGGAAGAAAATAAAATATTTCACCAAAAACCTTGGAACAGTGCCTGATAGTGAATCTAGAAAACTGTTGTATGGGTCCTCCTGATATCAGGTGAGGAAACAGGTTCCGAGACAGGATGAGGAGGTGCCTGTGGTCAGGTTTGTATCTCTAGTGGGCATTCCCAATGGATGGCAGTGTGGCAAGTGACTGAAAGTGAGGTGGGAGGGGCTGAGGGGAGGGATGAGCTTCTGGACTGCAGGTCAGAAAGAGGCAGACATCAGGGCCAGGTAGCTACTGCAAGAGAAGAGATGACCGGCACACTTGCTGCGTGAGGCATGGTGCTCGGCCCACAGTGAAGACGCCACGAATGTGTGTTGTTACGATGATGCTGTGTGTCTCTGTGGATCTCCCTCAGCGGCCTGACCACCCCTGGACAAGGTCATTTGCAGTCACCTGGTGGGTGGGCAGGCACTGGGGAACAGGCTGAAGTGGGCCCTGTAAATGAGCTGATGTCTCTCGACTATGAAGGCCTGGCTTTTGGAGCCCAGGACCAGTCCCTTCTCTGGGGCATTTGCCTTTGTGAAATCAGTCTCTTCTGCTGGTCGCAGGTGAGTGATGCCTGGGCTGAGCGGCCTGAAGCAGGGCAGCCAGGGGAGTTCATGCCCTAGGGAGTGGGTGACGCTGGCCATCTGCCTGAGGCCATCTGCTTCTGCTGGTGGCTGGTCATGAGGGAAGTGGCCCTGGGTCGAGGGGACTGGTGGCCTTGTTGGCTGTAGGTTTGAGAGGAAATGACCCCTGGGAGCAAAGGTCCGTGAGCATGGACACATTTGTCCTATTGGGAGGCGTCCGCAGGCCACCTGCTCCTGGACTGGACAGGCCACGCATCCAGAGATTGAGGCCAAAAGTCGATCCACACAAAATCCTGGGCACAGCGAAGGGAGCCACACAAAGCTTTCAAACTGACGGCCCTCGGGGATCTGCAGCCAGTGTAGACGGCCCCACCCTCCGGGGCTGGAGATCTCTGTCTCTGCCGGCAGCAGAGTTTCAGGTGGGTCACTGGGCATGAGTGGCTTTTCCTGAAAATATTTTCTCAGCGGCTATCAGCAGGACCTGGAAAACTCTTGAGAAGAATAAATGGTGACGCGGGGTGTGGTGACAGGGCGACAGGGTGACTGACATGTGTGTGATGTGGTGACATTGACTCAATGACAGGGAGATGGGGGATGGTGTGACAGTGATGGTGTGACATGGTGGCACTGTGATGTGACAGAGTGACAGCGATGATGCGACACTGTGACTGCAATACAGTGACAGGGCAATGTGGACACAGTGATAAGGTGGCACTGTGGTGTGCTGATGCTGTCATGTGGTTAGGCTGTGACATGGTGACTCAGTGGCACTGTGAAGGGTGATGCGGTGTAATGGCTGTGACTTCCCTGAGTCAGCCCACACGGTCTGGGGGGGCCTGTGGGTCGGAGCCAGAAGAAACCCTACTGCTAGCCATTCTGGTATTGTGGGTGGCTCCTATCAGTCCCCATCCTGGCCAGGAAACACTCATCCTGGGGATCCCCGGTGTCCTCACCCTCTGCCTCTCTCTTCCTCTGCCCCCATGTCCTAACTTCCTGCTCTACCCCTTGGGCTGCCCAGGGCCTGGGGGTGGTAGGAGGGCAGTACTTAGGCTAGGAGGCTGACCTGTCTCTCAAAGGTGTTGTAGCACAACGTGGATGCATGACTTTCACCAACGTCCAGAGACCCAGCTCTCTGGGGTGATTGGGGCTGGGGGGGGTGTGCAGTGGAAGAATGAGGATGTGCGGGCAGCCTTTGTGCAGCCCAGCGGTGTGGCCCCATTGCCTCCACAGTGTAGCCTCTGCTCCAAGCTCTTGTCTTGGGAGTCCAGGCTTTGCAGCTGGTGAGCATTTTAGCTTTCATATTGCCGTCAGTACAGGGCGAGCTCCTTGTCTTCCTGGGGCCACACCCTGGGGATTTCTGATTACCCTGAGGGGATGCCACACCACTGAATGGGCTTTACAATAGTCCCTGCCTCTTAGAGCTCTCAGGAAATGAAGCAAGATAAAGTGCATGGAGCATCTAGTGTGACGGATGTGCTGATTGAGGGCAGCTGCTCCGGAAGGGGCCCTGGCCCCAGCTTGCAGGAATATGCTTTAACTACGTTCCTGTGATCTGCAGGCAGCTCACAGCCATGGAGGCCTGGCTCAGGAGCGGTGCTGGCACTGGGATTTGGTTGCCTCTGTCTCTGGAGCGTGCCCCGCAAGAGAACAGGACACTCCTCCTGCTGGACTCCAGCTCGATGCTAAGGCACTGAATGCACATCGCATAGTATTAACTAAATTAATTCAGCGGCTGGTGCAGGAGGTCAGTGAGTCCTGCCTGGCCCCCCATCTCCAGTGTTGACGGCAACACTAGCTAGCATGCCAGGCTCTAACCACTGCCCTGCACCATGCAGAGTTTCACACTCAGGATGGAAGCCAATCCTTGGGGCAGGGCTGCTGATGCCTTCTATCATTCATATTATTATCTGCAGTTGACAGCGGAGGACATTGAGGTTCAGACTTTGAGTGACTTGCCAAGGTCTCCTGGCACCTGCTCCTGGCCTCCTCTCTGTGTTGCCTTTTCGGAAGGGCTTGTCACCTGGACACAAAGTCCAAGCCCCTTCCTTGGACTTTGCTGCCTAGAAGTGCCTTCCTGGGTCTTGGAGCCCCCAGACGGCAGGTGGGGGCTTCCCTTCCTGCTTCTCTGGGTCTGTCCCAGGCCACTTGGCTACAGTTGCCTTGGCAAAGAGCTGGACCATCTGTGCCGGGAAAGGAGGCAGGGATACTGGTGTCACTCTGGGGTGGTCTCAGACCACACTCAGCAAAGTAATGCTGAGCAGGGAGATCGTGGTTACTCTGGGGCCTGCATGGATGCATTCACAAGGGTTTTGAGCAGCCTGGTGCCCCATGATACAGTCATAGGGCAGTATCAGGGTCAGTGCTCCAGGCTCACTGCTGTGGTCTCAGCCTCCACCAGGCTGGCGTGGCTCAAGAACAGGATGCTCAGCTGTGGCCTGCAGCTGGCTTCTTGCTGGAGGCCCGTCAGCCCCAGAGGGTGTTTGCAAGAACGTGCCTAGAGAAACACAAATGTTTTGAAAGTAAACAAGTTGATGTAGCAAGCACACTGGGTCAAATCATGGGAAAATGGCAAGTCATGGTACAAAAATGTCTGTGTATGGAAACTGTACAGGGTCAGCGTGAGATTAAACACAGCTTTACAGAGCCAGCCTCAACCCCAAGCTCCTGTGAAAATCTGTCAGCCATGTGGTCACCGTGGAGCAAAGATTCATGTTGGGGAAATGGGAAAGGACCTTTGAAGAGGGTGCGTTTCATGCAGCACCCACTCTCCAGGGTAGGAACTGCCTCAGATCCCAACAGTGGAGCCAAAACAGAAGCTCCTTAGTGTCTGGACTCAGACCTGCGGTCATACCTCAATTGAGCCATTGGACAAGTGACTTCCCATCTCTGAGCCTCAGTTTTCTAGTCTGAAAAAGGGGTGACAGTTGTGCCATATCGGGTATAATTGGCCCAAACCTAGAAGTGAAGTTGCATGTGAATTGTGTTCACAGTGCTGGCCCCAAGGTCCCTGCATGGTGGCTGTCACTGTCACTGTTTATATCAGTTGTGAGATTGCTGCCACCTGGCACCGGGTGTGTATGTCAGGGGGACCCTGGGGCCCATTATTCCACTGAGAGGCTGCTGACAAGCCTTGTGCTGGCAAGCATTGGGGTACCCGGGGTGTCTGTAACACCTGAGAGCATCTGATGCGGGGTTGGTGGAGCCTCAGGGACAGGAAGGGGCTGGCCAACTCTCCTCTCCTTCCTGCAGCAGCCGGCCTGGCTTGTGGCGTGAGTGCTCAAGAGCTACAGGCTGGAGAGATGCATATCTGAGGTGGTGGAGGCACAGCAAGCCCGCATGTGTGGATCGAGCTTTCCCATGCCCCACCTCGTGCTGTGGGCGATCCCAGCTCCCCATCTCTTATCCAGCTCCAGCCCGCTTGGGGCAGCTCTGTGGTGGGAAGCTGTTGGCTCACAGCCGTGCCAGCTGCCCACTTTCTGCTCACCTTGCATGGCTGGGGAGCATCAGGGGGCTCCCTGGTCCCATTTAATGAGGAAGGGGTGTATAAGCCCCACTTGAGTTAAAAATGGTCAGGATGGGGTGGGCATGGTGGCTTGTACCTATAATCGCAGCACTTTGGGAGGCTGAGGCAGGCGAATCACTTGAGGTCAGGAGTTTGAGACCAGCCTGGCCAACATGGTGAAACCTTGTCTCTACTAAAAGTACAAAAATTAGCTGGGCATGGTGGCACATACCTGTAATTCCAGGTACTCAGGAGGCTGAGGCAGGAGAATCACTTGAACCCGGGAGGCAGAGGTTGCGGTGAGCCAAGATCACGCCACTGCACTCCAGCCTGGGCAACAGAGAAAGACTCCATCTCAAACAAAACAAAACAAAACAAAACAAAACAAAACAAAACAAAAAAAAGCAGGCCAGCCCCAGCGGATGGAAGAACTCAACTATGGCTCTCAGCCCAGTGTGTGAAGGAGAGGTGCCCATGGCTTCTGCACAGGGGTGGCACACTCACAGTAACTGCTATAGACTGGATTGTGCCCTCCCCCCAGTTCATACAGCAAAGTCCTAACCCCCAGTGTAATGGTATTTGGAGATGGGGCCTTTGGGAAATGATTAGGTTTAGACAAGGTCATGAAGGTGGGGCCTTCATGGTGGAAGAGCTTGCTCTTTCTCTCTCTCTGCCACGTGAGGACACAGCGAGAAGGCGGCCACCTGCAAGCCAGGAAGAGGGTCACACCAGACAGCAACCCTGCTGACACCTCGACCTTGGACTTCCAAGCTTCAGAATCGTGAGAAAATAAACATCTATTATTTAAGCCCCACTCTATGGCATTTTGTTATAGCAGCCTGAGCTGAGTGAGACACAGACCCTCCAATATTAAAAGGGAAGGACTTCTGCTCGGGTGCCAAAAGTGTGCAGAGCTGCTCTGCCCAGGACCTGCGTCATCCTTTTCCAGTCTCTTCTACACATGCTGGTTCCCTCTACCAGACTCTGGGCTGTTCTGTCTGCAGGGTGAGTGCTGGGTGCTGCCAGGTGTCAGATTGGTTTGTGAGGGGCTGTATTAGTCCGTTCTCATAGTGTTATAAAGAGATACCCAAGGCTGGGTAATTGATGAAGAAAAGAGGTTTAATTGACTCATAGTTCCTCAGGCTGTACAGGAAGCATGGCTGGGAGGCCTCAGGAAACTTACAACCCTTGCAGAAGGTGAAGGGGAAACAAGTATGTCTTTACCATGGCAACAGGAGAGAGAGAGAGAAAGAAAGGAGAGAGAAAGAGAGAGAGCCAAGGGGAAAAGTGCTACACACTTTCAAACAACCAAATCTCATGAGAACTCACTATTGTGAGAACAGCAAGGGGGAAATCTGCCCCCATGAATCAATTACCTCTCACCAGGCCCCTCCTCTAACACGTGGGGATTACAATGCGACATGAAATTTGGGTGGGGATACAAATCCAAACCATATCAGGGGCTCTTGGTGACCCTGCCCCTTGAGCAGGGAGTCCCCCGTCAGTGCCAAGCAGGGCAGAAAGCATGGTGAGGGGTGAACTGTTCCAACACCATTGCTGAAAGGATTAGCCTGTATCCATTAACTTGCTTTTGCACCTTTGCCAAAACTCTATTGGCCATATTTGTATGGGTCTATGTCTAGGTGCTCTATTACGTTCTATTGATCTATGTATCCATCCCTCCACAATACGACACTGTCTTGATTAAAGTGGTTTTTATTTTTACTTTTTTGAGACAGAGTCTTGCTCTGTCACCCAGGATGGAGTGCAGTGGTATGACCTCAGCTCACTGCAACCTCCGTCTCCCGGGTTCAAGTGATTCTCCTGCCTCAGCCTCCTGAGTAGCTGGGATTACAGGCGCCCACCACCATGTCTGGCTAATTTTTTGTATTTTTAGTAGAGACAGGGTTTCGCTATGTTAGCCAGACTGGTCTCAAACTCCTGACCTCGGGTGATCCACCTGCCTCGGCCTCCCAAAGTGCCGAGATTGCAGTCGTGAACCACTGTGCTTGGCTGATTAATGTAGTTTTTAGTAAGTTCAAAAATCAGGTAATGTGGTTTTCCCAACTTAATTTTCCTTTTCAAAATTGCTTTGGGTATCTAGTTTCTTTACCTTTCTATTAAAATTTTGGAATCTGCTTGCTTATATATATATATAAAGATCTTGGCCCAGCACAGTGGCTCACGCCTGTAATCTCAGCACTTTGGGAGGCTGAGGCAAGTAGATCAAGAGGTCAGGAGATTGAGACCATCCTGGCTAACATGGTGAAACCTCATCTCTACTAAAAATACAAAAAATTAGCCAGGCATGGTGGCACGTGCCTGTAGTCCCAGCTACTTGGGAGGCTGAGGCAGGAGAATCGCTTGAATCCAGGAGGCAGAGGGAGGCTGAGGCAGGAGAATCGCTTGAATCAAGGAGGCAGAGGGAGGCTGAGGCAGGAGAATCGCTTGAATCAAGGAGGCAGAGGTTGCAGTGAACCAAGATCGCACCCCTGCACTCCAGCCTGGGTGACAGAGCAAGACTCTGCCTCACAAAAAAGAAAAAGAAGGTAAAGATCCTTGTAGGATTTTTGATTAGAATTGTGTTAAATCTACAGGTCTGAGAATTGACTTCTTTCTTTTGTGAGTCTTCCCATTCATGACCATGGTATACCTCTTGATTTATAGGGAAGTACCAGCTCTCTTGGTAATTAATAGAGTGAGAACGTACTTATCGCCACTCCTGTGTACCCCCCATTCCCACAGGGATGTCATTAATCTGTTCATGAGGGATCTGCCCCCATGACCCAGACACCTCCCATTAGGCCTCACCTCCAACATTGAGGATCAAATTTCAACATGAGGTTGGCTTCTTGGATTTGTTCCATCAGCTTTTGTAGTTTCCAGCATGCAGATTCTCTACATATTTTGTTTTATTTATGCTTAGTATGTTTTTTTGAGATTTAGTAAAATGTATTGGTTTTTCGATTTTTGGTTTATAATTGTTCAATACTGGTATATACATGCATATGTGATTGATTTTTGTGTTGATCTTTTCTCTTTCAACCTTGCTAAAATCACTAGTTTTATCAGTCTTCATTTTTAGATTACTTGGGATTTTCTATGTAGATAATTATGTCATCTCTAAATGGGCAGTTTCATTTCTTCCTTTCCAATGTGTATGCCTTTTAATTATTTTTCTTTCCTTATTGCACTGGCTAGGACTTCGTGTATGATGTTGGATAGGAGTGGTGAAGAGTGGACATCTTTGTCTTGCTATTTATCTGGGGGGAAGCATTGACGATTAAGTAGGATGTTAGGAATAGTTTTTTTGTATTTGCCCTTCATTGAGTTAAGGAGTTTCCTTCTATTTCTAGTTTGCTAAGAGTTTTTTATTAAGACATCATAAATGCATTTGAATTTTGGCAAATACTTTTCCTGTACTAATAGATAATGTATGAATTTGCTAGGGCTGCCATAACGAAGTACTACAGATTAGATGACTTAAACAACAGAAACTTATTTTCTCACAATCCTGAAGCCTAGAAGTCTGAGATCAAGTCCAACAGGGTTATTTCCTCTGAAGCCTGGCCCCTCAGTTTGCAGATGGCCATGCTCTCCCTCTATCTCCACGTGGTCTTTCCTCTTTGCGTATCTGTGTTTGTTATGGTCTGAGTTTGCGTCCTCCAAAAGTTCTGTGTTGAAATCCTAACCTCCAAAGTGATGATGTTAGGAGGTTTGGTCTTTGGAGCCCTCATGAATGGGATTAGTGTCCTTATAAGAAGAGGCAAAGGCTGGTTGTGGTGGCTCATGTCTGTAATCCCAGCACTTTGGGAGGCCAAGGTGGGAGGATGTCTTGAGCTGAGAAGTTTGAGACTAGCCTGGGCAACATAGCAAGACCCCGTCTCTAAAAAAAAAAAAAAAAAAAAAAAGCTGGTGTTGTGGTGCATGCCTGTGGTCCCAGCTACTTGGAAGGCTGAAGTGGGAGGATGGCTTCAGCCTGACAGGTCGAGGTTCCAGTCAGCTATGATAATACCACTGCCTTCCAGCCTGGGCAACAGAGTGAAACCCTGTCTCTGAAAAAAAAAAAAAAAAAAAAAAAAAAAAAAAAAAAAAAAAAAAAAAAGAAGAAAAAAAAGAGGCCAAAGCTAGCTTGTCCTGTTTCCACTATGTGAGGTTACAGGGAGAGGTCAGCTGTCTGTAGCCCGGAACAGGGCCCTCACCAGAACCCAACCATGCTGGCATCCTGATCTCTGACTTCCAGCCTTCAGAACTGAGCTATGAACGTTTATCATTTAGGCTACCCAGTCTATGGTTATTTGTTATAGTGGCCTGAACTAAGACAGTCCAAATTTCTTCTTCCTTTTGATATGGTTTGGCTGTGTCCCCACTCAAATCTCATTTTGAATTGTAGTCCCCATAATCCCCGCTTATGGTGAGAGGGATCTGGTGGGAGGTAATTGAATCATAGGAGTGGTTTGCCCTATTCTATTCTCATGATAGTAAGTTCTCATGAGATATGATGGTTTTATAAGGAGTTTCCCCCTTCACTCAGCTATCATTCTTCTCTCTCCTGCCGCCATGTGAAGAAGGACGTGTTTGCTTCCCCTTCTGCCATGGCTGTGAATTTCCTGAGGCCTCCCCAGCCATGCTGAACTGTGAGTCAATTAAACTTCTTTCCTTTATAAAGTAGCCAGTCTTGGATAAGTCTTTATTGGCAGCATGAGAATGGGTAAGTATACTTTCCAGTAGGACACCAGTCATATTAGAGTAGGGCCCACCCTAATGATGTCATTTAACTTACTTACCTCTTTAAAGACTCTGTCTTCTAACACATTCATATCCTGAGGTGCTGGGGGTTGAGACTTAAACATCAGATTTTTTGGGGGTAAATAATTCAGCCCCATAATAGAAATGATCATGTAATTTTTCTTATTTAAACATAAATAAGAATTTGTTATTTTTTTCTTAATTTTCTAAAAAATTAATAATTTTTCTTAATATGGTAGATTGCACTGATTTATTTCCAAATATTGAAGCAGGCTTGCATTCCCAGGATAAATTGCACTTTTACTTATGACATATAATTCTTTTTATATATTGCTAGATTTGATGTGATGATATTTTCTTGAGGACTTTTGCATCTCTCTTTATGAGGGATTTTGGTTTGTAGTTTTCTTTTCTTGTATTGTCTGGTTTTGATTGCATAGTAATGCTGGCAACGTAAGATGAGATGGGAAATGTTCTCTCTGCTTTTATGTCCTGGAAGTGATTGTGTAGAATTGGGGTTATTTTTTAAAAGCTTTGTAGAACTCACCAGTGAAACCCTTTATGCTTGGAAATTTCTTTTTTGGAAGGTTTTTAAAAAATTATACATTCAATTTCTTTAATCGTTATAGGACTATTCAGATTACAATTTCATCTCGGATGAGTTTTAGTAGTTCCTTTTCTTAGGGATTGTTACATTTCATCATTGTCAATTTTATGTCCATAGAGTTGTTCAGAGCATTCCTTTATATTATCCGTTTAATGCCTGCAGCATTTGCAATGATATCCCTTGTTTCATTCCTGATATGGGTAATTTGTATCTTTTCTCTTTTTTAATTTATCAGTCTTGCTAGAGGTTTATCAATTTTATTGATCATTTCAAAGAACAACTTTTGGTTTCACTGAGTTTTCTTTCTTGCTTTTATGCTTACAGTTTTACTGATTTCTGCTCTCTCTTATGATTTTTGCCTTCTGCTTGCATTGAGTTTGTCATTTTTTTCTACTTCATAAAATGGAGGTTTAAGTTATTGATTTGATACCTTTCTAATAAATGCTTTAATGTCTCTTTCTGCTCAACCTTCCATTATTTCTGGGTCTGTTCCATCATATGATATTTCTTTTGACCTAGGAGCACATTTTCCTGCTTCTTTGTCTATGTAATAATTTTTTGTTGGATAAAGGACTTTGCAATTTCGTACTGAGTGCTGGATTCTGGTGTATTTTTTTTAACCTTTAACTGCCCTTTTTCGGAAGGGCAGTTAAGTTACTTGTTAAGTTAAATTTGATTCTTTGGGGTTTGTTTTTAGGATTTGTAGGTGGGTATCAAATGTCCTTTATCCTAAGGCTAATTTAGCCTCTGCTTTGAAGGCATGGCCCTTCTGCCTTCTCTTCCAAATGCACTCTGCAGATCTAGCTCCCTGCAGACAGAGTCCAGAGACTCTGTGTGTTGAATGAGTCTCAGCACTCTGTTTGCAGTGAGCATGATCAATTCCTGGTCCTGTGTGAGCTTTTGAAATTGTTCATCTCACAGTTCTCCAGTAATGTCCCTTTCCCTGGAAGCTGTTCTTGTTGGCCTTGTGTATCACTCTATTCATGCCTAGATTGGTATTCAGCCCAAGACTCAAGAGAACCCCTAGTCAAATTCCTACTTTGTTTCTCTCTAATGCTCCCTTCTTTTGAGTACTCTCCCCATGAATCCCAGTTACTCTGGCTTTCCTGAACACCAATCTCTGTCTCTTCTACTCCATGAAATTGTAGGTCTCTGGGTTCTTCTTGCACCACAGACCAGAAATGATCTCTAAGCATAAAGCCTGAGTAATAGTGAGATTTGCCTTATTCACTTCCCCTTTTCTCAGGCATCATAGTCCTATGATGCCTGTTTTCCAATGTCTGAAAAGTTTCCTATGTTTTGTCCAGTTTCTAGGTCAAACTGGTGAGATGGGAATTCCAGACACTCTTGCTTCCTCATGGTTACCTTGAAAAATATCTTTATTTTGTCTTTATCATTGAATAATGCCTTAGTTATGCATACTATGCTAGTGAAAACATATTTGCCCTCAGTACTTTGAAAATGTTGTTCCACTGGCTTCTTATTTCTGTTGTCATTGAGGAGTTTATTGTCCTTCTAATTGTAGATAATCTGTCTTTTTCTCTGAATGCTTTTAAGACATCTTCTTGGCTTGGATGTGGCTTTCTTTGACTTTATTCTTCTAAAGATTTGTTACATTTCCTGAATATATGTATTCTTGTCTCAAGTAAGTTCTGGAAAAATCTTTTTTTCTAATATGGCCTTTCTTTCATTTTCTCTATTCTCTTTGTCTTCTAGGACTTTAATAAGAAGTTTGTTCAACTTTTCTTCGTATTCTTAACCTGTCTTTCTTTGCTGTATTCTGGGTACTTTCTTTATGTCTATCTTCCAGGTCACTAATTACTTCTTCAGCTCAGTCTAATATCTCCCTCTCTCTCTCTCTCTCTCTCTCTCTCTCTCTCTCACACACACACACACTCCTCTATATTTTATTCGATTCTTTTTCAAATTCAAATCTTCCTTGTATCTTTTAAGAGTGTCTTATTCCTCATGTTTCTAATTTTATCTTTTATTTATTTGAATATTTTAAACATCCTTATTTTGCACATGGTATTCATTCTTCTGGGTGCCATTTCTCTTGTTCTTGCCTGTTGTGTTTTTGCGTGTGTGTTGTAATTTTAGACTGTGAGCTCATGTTGGTGTGGGATGAGGTGTTGTGTATACTCAGGATATTTGTGTTTTCTTCTTCCAGTTCCCGCAAGTGTTACTGTCTAGATGTCACTTTATAATTGTTTCTCGGCTTGCAGTTTCCTGCAATGTACATATAATAGAAATTTAAATCCCAAACCCATTTGAGGGTATGCTTGCTCCCTCCTTTACCACTTCAATTTTAGGCCAAGAGAGGCAAGCTTCTTTGTCATCTCTCTTTGATAATGGGCAGGCTCTTTTTCCAATCTACTACTTCACTAAAGATATGGACTTTTGAGGGTCCTGGCCATACGTGGAGGCTTAGGGGGTCCTCAGTGTAAGACCAAAGCCTCATGTCTATCCCTATATGCTTCTTAAGACTTCAGCTCCTTGATGAATAAGACTCACAATGTTCCTAAGGTAGTTGTGGCATCATTGCCATCATTCTGGCTTTTATATACCCATTTATATTTGACTGTTAATTTATTGTGAGCTCATTCAGGTAGGGATGCTCTTTTATTTTAATTAGCATTTCTATGTATTTTATAAAGAAGATGTATTAGTTTCTCGGGGCTGCCATAACAAATTGCCACAAACTGGGTTGCTGAAAACAATAGGAATTCATTCTCTCCCAATTCTAGAGGCTGTAAGTCTGAAATCAAGATTTTTTTCAGGGCCCTGCTCTCTTTGAAGGCTCTAGGAGAGCATCCTTCCCTACTTCTTCCTGGTTTCTGGTAGTTTCTGACCATCTTTGACATTTTTTGGTTTGTAGATGCCTCATTCCAGTCTCTACCTCCATTTTCATATGACCTTCTCTTGGGTGTGTCTGTGCTCAAATCTTTTTTTCCTTGTGAAGACACCAGTCATTGAATTTAGGGCCCACCCTAATTTAGTATTGTCTTATCTTAACTTGATTACATCCGAAAATACCTTATTTTCAAATAAGGTCACATTTATAATTTTCAGGTGGATAAGAATTTTTGAGGGACATGATTCTACATGCACAGAAGGTTTTCAAGCTGCCTAGTCTGCCACAATTTTAGAAGTTCAAATCCTGTGTGGGAAACTGGGACCAGCAGGCAGCTGAATCTGTAGGAAGATCCTGGGCTGGAAGGCACAGGCTGGGCTCTGGTGAGGAGGGAGGCAGCATGGCTGTTCCCTGAAGCTCAGGGAGGGTGGCTTGCCACCCTTAGGGCAGAGATGGTGGCTACCTTCTGTCAGCACAGTGGGGGCCTCAGTTGCTGGCAGGCTTCTGGAAAAACCCAGGGTCTAGGGACCAAAGTTCCAAACCAGAGACAGGACTAGGCTTTGTAGGTGGGTGGGTGGGGTTGGATGGGAGAGGGAATTTGGAGCACAGAACATTCTAGAGAACAGAAGAGGTAGAGTGCAAAGTGCAACTAGTTGTCTTTGGTTCTTGAGGAAGAGCACAAACACAGAGTTCTCTCGAGAGATGAAAGGGATGAGGTTTGAAAGCGCTGGTATGTTCATCATTTTCCTTGAGCTTCCTTTGGCTCATTTCACTTCCCTTGGTGGTGCATATGGGGCAGGGGCTGTTCACTAGGATGTAGACATCACAGGTGCCTGGGGCTTTCCTTTGAGTCCTGACAGAGATGGGCTTTTCTCTTTCCTTGGTCGCTTTCCAGACACATGGAGAGCTGGCCTTTCAAGGGTTAGGCGAACAGAAGGGAGTCCTTGGGAGGGCAGAGCAGAGACAAGACTTGAGTCATCCCAGAGTTAAGGGCAGTCGGTCTGAGCAGGGCCAGGTGATACTCTTCCCTAAGACTGGACCTGGACAGGACCCCATCTGCCATCCTTCAGGACCCTAACTTACTTTTTAGTGCTTCTCCCATTCCAGTCATATGGATGGGGCAAACTCAGTGCGACTGAAAGATTGACTAGGGCCAGGGATGGGGAAGAAGAATGGATTCTAGGGGGATGGCAGAGGTGTTAGAGAAGGATGGGATGATGGTGGGGAAGAGGACGAGAGAGGAGTCTCTTCTGCCCATTCAAGATAAGCTCACCTGGCCCAGTGGGAAAATTAAAGGACCATTTTGCTTCACCCTCTGGACTTCGTGTGTGTTTAGTGGTCTAATAGGAAGATTTTGGGGGCACAGTCTCTCTCTTGCTTAGCAAAGGGTCCTGCACTCACTCCCCAGCGTAATGGCAGGGGTTCTTTGTGCCCAACTGTAAGCCCAGCTCCGCAAGGTACTGGAACATGAGATAAGTGTGACTTCATTCTTGTCCTCAAGGAGCTCAGATATGCAACACTGTGTCAGACCCTAATTTTACAAGCTCTCAGCATGACTGGCTTTTGGAACATTTCTGTGGTTGGCTGAGTTCCTCCTCTCTTAGCCCCCTAAGGGATACCTCAAACATGGGAGGGAACTGGCACTTCTATTGCCCCATCTCATTAATAAGTTTAATTAACCCAAGGCAACATTTACCAATGTTAATTCCAGATTGGGAGCATGAAGTGAAGCATGCTGGCAAATTTCACCCTCATGAGACTCCTCCAGCTTGCTCTCAACAGCCAAAAATGGATAAAACCTATACCCTTGGGTTTTGCAACTGGTGACACATGCCTGTCCACTGTTGCTCACGTGGGCTCACTGATTTGCAGGAGACAATGCTGCTTAAGTGTATCCTTTCAGGGTTGTCACTGTGCCTTTCTGCAGAAGCATTTGCACCTCTCTGCTGTGACCCTCCATGTTGCAAGCAGGGGCCCGGATGCAGACCTGCACCAGTGTTCCCAGCTGAAATCCCAGGCAGAGGCAGTGTCCTGCCTTCCTGTGACCAAAGTGAGTCACTGTGGGGACAGACAGGCCTGCTTAGCAAGGCTCTGCCTGTGTTTCTCCTGGCCACTCAGCCCAGCTCCGTGTGCAAGGAAGGATGGAAACAGTGCCCATGGCAACCCCTGAATGTTGGCTACTGCTCCACCTCACATTGAACCATTTCCAATAGACTTTTAGCAGACTCGACCTAGCAGTTTTGGAAACTCGTCTGTGAATTCCATCTGGGCAAAGTCATGGAGCCCACCAAGGGACCTGGGGTCTGTAGAGATGCCTTTGCCAGTAGACCTGGGCCACTCTCTTTGGCTGTGGGGGGGCAGAAAAGTGATGGACTGTACCCATGACTGGTAAACAAAGCCTCACGTGGGCAGAGGGGAGAGGTCAATGTCAAATGCGTGATGTGGACCAGGGAAGGGCTATCCCACTGCTCCCTGAGAGGCGAGTCAGGCTATGAGTAATGAGAAGGGAAGAACTGCACTGGGGCCAGCCAAGGCCATGCAGGGCTGCAGACCACCCCCTGCCCAGCTCAGAGACTCCCTGGTCTCCCTGCCTTCTCTAAGCCTCGTCTGAACAGAGACTGAGCCCCCACTATATGAGTTGTGTTTGAGATTTAGACCAACATGAGAAAGGGCCCAGAGCTGGAAAGTAAATCAGCATGAACAGTGAAAGGCTGGCTCAGTTAACTCTTCATTTAAGTACCAGAAAACCCAGCTCAAACTGGTTTAAGCAGTAAGTGTTTGAGTGAATGAAGAAATAAATGAAGAAGGCATATATTGACTTATGTCGCTGGAACATCCAGGAATTGATGGATTCATTGTTGTCAGGGCTTGATTTCTCTTTTTCACCTCTTTTCTCCTGCATGTTGGCTTCTTTCTGAGGCTCTATTTGTTGGCAAAGTGGCTGCCAGCAGCTCCAGGCTCGAAAGCATCCCTGGTTCAAGTACAACAGAAAGGAGAGAAGGCTTCTGGGTGGAATTTTCTCATATTACTGCACTTACCCAGGCTGGAGTGCAGTGGCGTGATCTTGGCTCAATGCAGCCTCGACCTCCTGGGCTCAAGTGATCCTCTCACCTCAGCCTCCCAGGTACCTGGGCCTACAGGTGTGTGCCACCATGCCTGGTTAATTTTTTGTGGAAATTGACTTTCGCCACACTGCCCAGGCTGGTCTTGAACTCCTGAGCTCAAGTGATTGGCCCACCTTGGCCTCCCAAAGTGATGGGATTACAGGTATGAGCCACTGCACCCAGCTGGGAAGAAGGAATTTGTAAACAAATAATCTTGTCCTGGGAGCAGTGGGCATTTGTCCTATCTGGATGGGCCACTCTTCCCTCCCTGATAAGCAGAGATGGGGCAGAAGTTCTGAAGGCAGAGACTGGCCTGGGAGTGGAGGTCTGTAGAGTATAGAACGGGGAGGAGACCGTGACCAGAGAGGCAGGATCCAAAGGTCAAACTGAAATCCAAAAAGGTGAAGACAGCCCAGTCGTCACTGATCTGTTGAGCTGAGCAGAGGTAAACCTGGCACCCCAATATCAGATGAGTCAGAGATGCCAGGCCTAGGTGGAAAGGTCAAAGTCAGAGGTTGGGGTCAGAGCTGAGTCGTCCAGTGCCACTGGCTGAGTGGGGGTGAAGGGGATGCAGATAGGACACCAGATGTGGGATCTCCCTGGAAGATCTTGCCTCATTCCTTAGGAGGCAAGGAACAGAGAGACAATACCCCATGGGAAGTGCTGGATGAGTAAATGGAGTCAAGGCAAAGGAGAAGCTCACTGTCGTCGGGATGATCAGGAGATGGTTGAGGAGAAAAAGATTGAAGCAGCCCCTGGAAGGATATGTAGACATTCACTGTTGGAAAGGTGGTGGGAGGCCTTCCTGGCCAGGAAAACAGCTCGAAGAAGATGGAGTGTTGGGAGACCACTGGAAGGGGAATGGGTGGAAGTCTTCACACCAGATGGAGGGAGCATAGATGTCTTCACACCCAAAGAGGAGACCGTAGAAGTGTTCACACCAGACAGGGAGAGTGTAGAAGCCTTCCCACTGGAGAAGGAGAGCATGGATGTTTTCACACCCAAAGGGAGAGCATGGAGGTCTTCATACCAGACAGGGAACATGTGGAAGTCTTCACACCAGACAGAGTGTGGAGGTTTTCACACCCAAGGTAGAGAGCGTGGAGGTTTCCACACCCAAAGCAGAGACTGTGGAGGTCTTCACACTAGATGGGCAGAGTGTGGAAGTATTTTCACCGGGATTTAGTGTGCAGTGAGAAGCAGTGTAGCCTGAAGAGGGAACTGTGGATCCCAGGATCTGAGAAATGGGGCCCAAGTTTGAGTGAGCTGATTTCTGAGACAGCATCCAGGCTGGAGGGGCTGGCCTGAGATGTAGCTGGTAGGTGGGACATGGAAGCCGAGTTCACATCATCATTCTCCATACAGGTGGAGCTAGGGTCTTGGGGTGGGGTCTAGGGTCCTCTTGGAGGGGGACATGGTGGTGGGAAGCCACGTGTGCACAGTGGGGTGAGTGCGGAAAGTGGTCAGCTCTTCCTGTACCCCTGGGAGCAGCGGGACCTGTCTGCCTGGGCTGCCAGGCATGCAGCCAGCTCCTACTGCAGGAGGGCCTGGCCTGAGCAGCGGCCAGCCAGCTGTGGGAGGCTCCAGTTCTGGGGCTGGGCTCTGTTCGGCACTGGCCTGGAAGGTTTGGAAGCTCAAGAGCCAGCCTGAGGGGGGTCCCTCCCACTAGCGAGGGAAACTGGGGGGCAGGACAGAGCTTTTGGGCCACACAGGTCCTTGGGAAGGACTAATGAACCCACTGTCCGTTCATTCACTCATTTGGTTTATTCTTTTAATCTTTTCATACCTTAGTTTTTGTATTCAGGCAGCAGATATTTGTGAGGTGCTGTGTCAGGGTCTGTGGCCAGCAGACGAGGTCCCTGCCTCTTCCTGTGGTACCCACAGCCTGGAGAGGGAGACAGCCAGCCAGCAGGCTCTTCCCTCCCAGAGTGACAGGAGCAGTGTGGGGCCTTCAGAGAGAGAGGGAAGGGCATCTATCCCTGAGTGGGCATAGTCAGAGAGGGCCGCCTGGAGGAAGTGACACCCAGGCTGAGGCTTGAAAGGCCGGTGAGAAGTGAGCAGCGTGAAGTGGGTCGTGGGGAAATCTGAAGTGCAGGGCACAGGCTCGAAGGCAGGAGAGGGTAGCCCAGGGCCTGGGGGAGCAAGGAGCCCAGCACTGTGCTGTGCTGCAGGGCCCTGGCCTGGGAGCAGGTTGAATTTTCATCCCTCCTCTCCCCATGCTCATGGCTACTGCTAATTCCTCCATTGGTGCTGATGGCCTCAGGCCTGGGGTTGGCTCTGGGGTGGGGTCTGGGGTGTCAATTCTGACTCCTGATGGGGCTAACTCTGGGACTGAAAGCCCTGTTGTGTCCTGGGGACCACTGGGGCCAGAGCATCTGCAGTACCTGGACAGATCCCAGCTCTGAGGAACCTGAAAAAAACATGGCATGCCTAGAAGGATGAGCGTGGCTGGGACTTACATTTGAGAACCCAAAGATGACAAATATTGCTGTCTAATTCCAGGATGGTGGAGGGAGGCAGCCAGGGTGGGAGGATCTGAGCCGGGTGTGCAAGTGGGTGCATGCTGGGGAGGTGACCTCCTCCGTGGGTGGGCCGCACCTGCCAGCAGCTGTGGGTGCCAATGAAGGCCAATGAGGTTTATTTCCCTGCGACTTAACTTGCCTCATTCTCCTGAGCACCTTGGTGCAGATGAAAGAGGACGAAGCGTCACAGTCTCACTGGCTGAGGATCAAACACAGTGCAGATGTGGTGTGGCGAGCACCAGCTGTGGGCAGGGACCTTCTCTGTGCATGACTCCCAAGCATGGAAACATGCTCAGCTGTGCCAGAAACTGACCAACTGACGACAAATCAATATATCAATGTGATCAGCTGCCTCCTGCCAGGGAGGTAAGAATGTTCCATGAGAGCAGGTCCTCTTCCAAGCAGGAAGGAGCAGTTTTTCCGTTTCCAGCCTCCTTGGCATCCCTGAGGCTTATGGCCTGCTGTGTGCCTGCTGGAGGGGAAAAGGTCTCTCTTGATCACCCGTAGCATTTAGGGAGCCACTGGCAGGAAAGGCCAGGACTTGATGCTGGCTCTGCACGTGCACCGCTGAGCTTTATGCTGGGTCAGTTTTGAAAGTCCTGCTCCCCATTGACCATGCAGCCCCATGCCTCTTCCACCATGGAGGCGGACAGCGGGGCCCCAGGGAATCTCCAGGGCCAGGCAGGTGGCTGGCCGTTGGCAATGTGGGCTCAGATTTGCTTTTTTTTTTTTTTTGCCATAGAGTGTCTGAGAGTTTTTCAGTGGGCTTAGCTGCTGCACAAGCCTGAAGAGGGAGGCTTTGAAAGAGGGGGTGGGAAGCTTGTGTCTGCAGGCTTGGCTCTGGAAGATGGTGCATGGGGAGGGGGACCCTCGGCCTGTACATCTTGGACAGGGTCAACTGCAGAAGGTGGGCACTCAACTGGCCGGCAGGGATGGTCTGGGTGGAGAAGACAGCCGATCTGGGTCCAGGCTCTGCAGGGTTTTTATTGAGAACTATTAGACGCATTTCCTTTAAGAGGGTGCGGACGGAGCTGGCAGCATCTGGTGGATACCACCGGGCTTTGCAGGCGAGAGGTCAGACCAGGGAGGCCACAGGGTCCAGGAGGGGCCCCAGGTTCCCTCAAATTTGTTAGAGCCCAAGCCTGGGATGTCAGAGGGACGTCTTGGTGACATGCTGGGGAGCTGGGTGCAGTCTTGTGAGAGTGTAGATTCGGGGTGCATTCCAGCCCTGCTGTGTAACTGGGCAAGTGGCCCAGGCCTCTTGAGATTGGACTTCCCTGTTGCGGGATTATGTAAAGTTCCTAACAGAACCTCTCTGCTCCTGAGTACCTACTGCGTGCCAGGCCCCTTGCATCTCTCATAGGATCGTGTCACATCTTGGAGGTGGGCACGGCCTCATTTCATGGAGGAGTTTGATGAGGCCTTGGGAAGGTCGTTAACTTGCCCACACCTGGAGACCTAGAACTGTACCTGGTCTGTCTGGCTTCAAGTCTGGGCTCTTTTCCCACCCTGTGTGGCTTTAGCATGTGGGACTGTGTGTAGCTTTGTGCTGGTCACATAGTGGGTGCTCAGTGAACATTAGTAAGGTCCCTTCCTCTCCTTCCCTCCTCAGAGCCTCTTTTTCCTCCACCCTCTGGCTATGCTCAGCTCCATACACATTTATTCGGGGCCTCATAGGTACAGGCAGCTGAGCCCAGGAAAAGACCTGTGCCTCACTTCTGCAGGGCAGAGGCTGCAGGGAAGAGGCTCCCCACCCCGCAGCCCTGCTTTCCACCCCCAGGGTGTGGCCATGTGGCGAGTTCTTGTAAACAGAATGTGAGTGGAAGGGTGACGTCATTAAATGACATCATCAGAGGTGACTTCATTAAAAACTGGGTGTGCCATCCCCCACAGAGAGGATTCCAAGGGCCAAGGGGAGGGTGGGGCTACAGGATGGATGGAGCCTGGATCCTAAACGAGCCCGGGGAAGGCTGCCCGGCCAGGAGCATCGACACTGGATGTGACCTGAGACCTCGGCTGTTACTGTGTTAAGCCACTGAGACAGCAGCTAGCATCACCTTAACTAATCAGGAAGTCCACAGAGATGGCGACAGAAGACCGCCTTTCCCTCTGGGAGTTCACCAGTGCAGGAGGAGATAAGGCAAACACAAGACAGCTGTAACTAAAAGTGCATGTCGGAAAAGGACATGGGGGAGCTGGAGGCGGGAGAGTTCTCGTGGGGGATCAGGGAAGAATTCAACCCATGTGGCCAGGAAGAGGCCATTTCAAAGCTGCTACAGCAGAGGAAGGGAGCCCCGTCTGAGAGCTAAGCCCAGGTGCTATGTCTGAGGACCCCAGGGAGTAGTGGGGCCAGTTGGCGCAAGACTGAAGAGGATGGGCTTGATTTTGTAGGCAGTGGGAGCCATAGAAGGTTAGCAAGAGAGAGCATGCCAGAGGCCCTGTGCTTTAGGCAAATCTTTCTATTTGCTGTTCAGTGGCTGCCTGGAGCAGGAGATGTCGGCATGGGAGACCAGCAGCGTGCGGGAGGAGAGGAGCTCTGAGAGAGTGGACTCTCAGGACCTGGAGACAGAAGAGGGGCAGTGAATGAGGGCAGGCAGCCATGTGAGAGGTCTCTCTCCTCTCCTCCAGGCTGTGCCCCTGGTGTGGGGGTGGCACCCTTTATAGAGATAGGGAGCCAAGGGAAGGAGCAGCAGGATGCTGAGGGGGACTGTGCCGGAGTCTGTTGACCCCAAGGTGGATGAATGGCCCTTCCTGTGGTCTGAGGCCAGGTCTTGGGAACCAGCTTCAGGGTTCTGCCCTTCTCTTTGGTGTGGTCTGGAGCTTGTTACCGCCAGGGGCAGGTGCCTCAGGGTGCATTAGGTAGTCGAGGGTCCCCAGAATGCCTGCGCAGCCCGGCGCATCCCTCCTGCCTCACAGGTGCCCCGTGCACACTTGCTGGAGTGGATGATGGTTTGGAGAGGGAGTCGCTCTGCAGAGCCTGAACATGCAGGACCGCGGGGTAGAGAAAAGTGATGCCGCAAGCACAAACATACCAAGAACTCATCATTTTTGTGTTGCCTTAAAAAATCTATAGACTTTGCTTTTTGCATTTATGAGAAATCTGCCTTGCAAACAGGTTTCAAAAATAATCCCTCTCGCATATCTGTGTCGTGCTCACCATCTGCAGGGACAGGGTGTGGATGTGTGTGCATGGCCTGCGGGTCTAAGCCTGGGACAGAACAGGACAAGACAGGCTTAGGTCATGTCAAGAGGGACGGGGTAACACTTGGAGAGCTCTGCGGTTGGCTGTGAGAAGCAGTGAGTCATGGGGCCACCGCACCAGCCACGGTTGGGGGCTGGAGGGGATGCCGTGCATGGTCAAAGCCTGAAGTCAACCTGCTGATGTCAACCTGGAAGCGTCCGCTGAGTCCATTCCATCCTCTGCTTTCCTGGACTCATGGCCCAGCTTAGGCCCCAGCAGCTCTTGCCTGGCTATGGAAATCTCTGAACTGATCACCTGTGTCCAGTATCTTCTACCACACTGTCCCCAGGCAGATGGTCCTG
Organism: Macaca thibetana thibetana; assembly: GCF_024542745.1. Lineage (NCBI taxonomy): Eukaryota > Metazoa > Chordata > Mammalia > Primates > Cercopithecidae > Macaca > Macaca thibetana. The sequence continues at coordinate 120,379,736 of NC_065586.1, read as the reverse complement.
AAAACCCATCTGCACCCCTGGCCACCACACCGATGATGCTTCAAAACTTCCCTCCATCCCTTAATGTCTACAGGATGAATTTTAATATTCTGGAAAGGTGGCACCCTGTATCCCTCGGCCCTCACCTTATTCACAGAGCTTAGAACCTTTGCAGTATCCCAGGCCTGTGTGCTGCTGCCTGTGTTCCGATGTGTCACTCTTTCTGCAACACGTATCTTCACTTCTCTCCCATCTCTTTGTCTGGGTGGGGGTGAACCAACAAGGCCCAACAGTAACTAGAATAGCAGTCCCCAGAGGAGATGGGCATCTTTGCACTCGAACGACATGATGGCGTGCCAGCGGGTGGAGTTGGTGGGCGCATGCATGCATGTGCATTGTGTGATGGGTGCACCTTTGCATGCACAGCCTGGCTCCGGGGAAGTTCCCGTGGCAGAAACAGCTTATGCCTGAGCCTTGCTTTGGGCTGCAGCCCCTGCAAAGTGTGCCATTCTTCCTTGGCTGTCCTGACTGTTCCCTGCTGCTGGACATCTAGTCACATCAGCCAACACCCCAAGCAGGAGACTCAAGAATTACTGCACATCCACAAGCACAGCCCCATGGACCCGTGGGTGTGGGAATTGGAGCAGTTATAATTTGCATAGGCCGACCCTCAGACGAGCAGGGAGCTGAAGATTTCTTGATAAGCAGCTGCACCGGTCTTTTGTAGCATAACAATGGGGTTCAGAGAGCAAGCATCTGAGTAGGCCTTGGCTGGGGAGCTTTTGCAGCTGGTTCTGTCTTTGCCAGCCACCATCACTCAGCAGGCACGCAGGAGACCTCCGCTGGCCTCCCAGGGCCTGTTTACAGCCAACCTGTGGCTCTTCCCGCCAGGCACGTGGCTGTGTCTCATTCTCACCCCAGCACTAAGAGATGGCTGCTTTTATCCCCTATGGTAGATGGGGACCTTAGGGGCTGAGCAAGAGGCCTCACAGGGACTGATGGCAAAGCTGGAATTAAACTTGGGCATCTCTGACTCCCAAACTCTGTTCCCTTCTGCTATACTTGCTGTCCCGGAGCAGTCAGAGAAGAATGGGCTTCACCCCCAGCCCCTTGCCTATCTCTTTTACCCTCAGCCCCAGCCACTCCTCTCAGACCTTCTCTTCTAGGCACAGTAAGCTTAAGTCCAGAGAGGTGCCCAGCTGACAGTGCCCAGCAATGCATGCCCTGTGGTCATTACGTGCATCATGTGGGCAGCCAGCATTTGCTGGAGGCACAGTCCATGCCACAATGTGGTTGTCAACAAAAATGCCGTAGACTGTTCTCCAGGCCCACGCCTCCTTGCCATGTGCTTTGGGGCCCTCTCATTCTGACCCTGGACTTGGCCCCGTGGCTTGCTTTGGCCAATGGAATGTGAGCAAATATGTTGTGAGTGGAGGCCTGAGAATGCTTTTGCACAGTGGGGCTGGCCCTTTGTTGCTGCTCCTGGAACTCTGCTCCCATGAGAAGATGCCCTGCAAACCTCCTGGGTGATGAGAGACCCGTGACCCAGTTGCATCTGTTGCCCAGTTGCCAGCTTGCCAACTGCCAGGCATGTAAGCAAGGCCATTCTGGATCAACCAGCCACAAGCACACCCACCAGTGGACCACAGATGCAAAAGGGAGCCCAGTGGAGATCCGCTGAGTCAGCCCTAAGCACTGTCCAGCTGACTCACAGAACGGAGAACTAAATAAATGCATGTTGTTTTACTGGGTATATACCCAAAGGATTATAAATCATTCTACTTCAAAGGCAGACACACACATATGTTTATTGTGGCACTATTCACAATAGCAAAGACTTGGAACCAACCCAAATGCCCATCAATGATAGACTGGATAAAGAAAATGTGGCACATATACACCATGAAATACTATGCAGCCATAAAAAAGGATGAGTTCACGTCCTTTGCAGGGACATAGATGAAGCTGGAAACCATCATTCTTAGCAAACTAACACAAGAGCAGAAAACCAAACACCACATGTTCTCACTCATAAGTGGGAGTTGAACAATGAGAACACATGGTCATAGGGAGGGGAACATCACACACCAGGGCCTGTTGTGGGGTGGGGGGCTAGGAGAGGGATAGCATTAGGAGAAATACCTAATGTGGATGATGGGTTGATGGGTGCAGCAAACCACCACGTCATGTGTATACCTATGTAACAAACCTGCATGTTCTACACGTGTATCCCAGAACTTCAAGTATACATTTAAAAAAATTCAAAAAATATGCATGTTGTTGTAAGCCACTAAATTCTGATGTGGTTTGTTACACAGCCAAACCTAACTGATACTATTGCCATGTAGCAATCCACCCCCACACTTAATTGCTTAAGGCAACCATTTGATCTTGCTCGTGGATATGGGTTGGGGATTTGGACAGGGCACTGTGGGAGCGACATGTCTCTGCTCCATGATGTCTAGGGCTTCACTGGGAAGACTCAAGGCTGATGACTTGGGGTATTGGCAGCTGAGGACTGGAGTCACATGGAGGCATCTTCATTCATGGCTGCTCACTGACATTGTCTGAAACCTGGCATCTCGGCAGGGGCTGTCAGTTGGAGCCCCTACGTGTGGCCTCTCCACGTGGCCTGAGCTTCCTCACAGCATGGTGGCTTCCGGGTACCTGGCCTTTAGTGGATGCCCAGGCTCCAAAAGCGGATACCAGCTAACAAGGTGGAAGGCAGATGCCTTTTATACCCTAACCTTGGAAGTCATGCTGCGTCACTCCTGCTGTCTTCTGTCCATCCCAGGCCAGTGACAAGCCCTCTGCTCCCCGGAGATTCAAGGGAAGGGAATTAGACTCCACTTGGTGGGAGAGTGGTGAGGTTCCCAATGAGCATGTGTGGGAAAAGTGCACTGTGGTCGCCCTTGGAAAATACAATCCACTACTCACTGTCTCACCTGGTCCCCGCAATAACCCAGCGCCGGTACTATTATTATCCCCAGTTTGCAGATGAGAAAACTGAGGCCCAGCTAATTGGTCATGGGTGCAAGGCAGCATAGTGAGTGGATGTTGGAGCTGAGTCTGGCTCTAAAGCCTGTGCTTTACCCAAGCCCCTCTACTGCCTTTTACAGAATGCCTTTTTGTACTTGTTTGCTGGCTCAGTGGACTTCCAACTCCTCCGTTTCAGCTTCCTGCTCTGTCTGCACTGTAGCGAGTCACTGTCCAAGAAGCATCTGCACTTCTCAGTGTCTCTTCTGGCTCTGTCAGGGGTCCCTGTCAGTTCTGGGAGTGGCTGATGCTCAGGCTGCCTCCTGCCCGATGAAGGCACCTGTAAAACGTGGTCATGTGGGCATGGCCCAGAGAATGGGAGGTGGGCAGAGCCCTGACTTCGAGCCCAGGTGGGGTTTGGAGGCCGTGCGAGAGGTGGAAGCAGCGGCTCAATGTAGGCGTCCAAGGCCATGCAGGGTCTCCGTGCTAAAAGCAGGATTAGGTTGCGTTCCCTAATCCCGAAGTAATGGAAGTGAAAACGTGTGGACAAGCGGGGTGTGGTGGCTCATGCCTGTAATCCCAGCACCTTGGGAGGCCGACGCGGGCAGGTTACCTGAGGTCAGGAGTTCGAGACCAGCCTGACCAACATGGTGAAACCCTGTCACTACTAAAAATACAAAAATTAGCCAGGCATGGTGGTGCACACCTGTAATCCCAGTTATTCAGGAGGCTGAGGCAGGAGAATCACTTGAGCCTGGGAGGCGGAGGTTACAGTGAGACGAGATCACACTGCTGTACTCCAACCTGGGCAACAGAGCGAGACTCTGTCTCTCTCTCTCTCTCTCTCTCTCTATATATATATATATAAAATATATATTATATGTGTGCATATATAATATATATATTATATTTGTGTGTGTATATATACACATATATATAAATTTGTGACTGACCACTGCCCTGTCTCCTACAAACACCGATCAAGTTTGAAGGTACCTAGCTGGTAGACAACTGAAATCCCTAGAGGATGGAGATGGGGGTCAGATCTCTGCACTTCAAAAGACCTTTGTTTCCTGTGTTACAAAAAGAATTATTATGTGAGTATTTGCAGCCCTGTTTCCACCTCTAACCCTCCTCCCAGCCCACTCAAAATTCTTCCTTTGCCCACTGGCATTATCCTCCTGTTGAAGGACCCAGGCTGGGAGTGGGGTTCTGTGAGAGGGTTTTGGATTTTTTTTTTTTTTTTTAAATTATTTTTATTTATTTATTTATTTTTTTTTGAGACGGAGTCTCGCTCTGTCGCCCAGGCTGGAGTGCAGTGGCGCGATCTCGGCTCACTGCAAGCTCCGCCTCCCGGGTTCACGCCATTCTCCTGCCTCAGCCTCCCTAGTAGCTGGGACTACAGGCGCCCACAACCGCGCCCGGCTAATTTTTTGTATTTTTAGTAGAGACGGGGTTTCACCGTGGTCTCGATCTCCTGACCTTGTGATCCGCCCGCCTCGGCCTCCCAAAGTGCTGGGATTACAGGCGTGAGCCACCGCGCCCGGCCTTTGGATTTTTATTGACATATGAAATACACTTGTGATATGTGTTGATGGACAAAATACCCACTAGCAGGAGAATGGAGGACAGGTGTCACACAAACTACAGGGCGCTCCATGAAATGTGAACTTCAGATACACAAAGAATACTTCCCAGGGTGAGTATGTCCCACAATTGTAAAAGCTCATGTGTCCTAAGTGTACAGCTTGACAAATTTTCACAAAGTGTGACCAGCCCCCAGATCAAGAGAGAGAACATTCCAGGCTCCCAAAATGCCCCTCGTGTCTCTTTTCAGTAACTACCCACCCCACCCATTAGCTTGACTTCTTACAGCGTGGATGAGCTTTGCCTGTTTTTGGAAGATCACACACAAGGCACCATCCAATTTGTATAATTTTGTGTCTGGCTTCTTCTGCTCTTCCTTACGTCTGTGAGAATCACCCGGGTTGTACACAGCAGTTGCTCATTTTGGGTGATATTGCTGTATGGGACCTGCTTGTACTATAAAAATTATTGTCGCCTTTCTGAAATTCACATTTAACGGGGCATCCTGTATTTTATCTAGCAATTGTATTCCATTCTCCTGTTGATGGACGTTTCGTAGTTTTCAGTTTGGGGCTATTTTTAATAAAGCTGTTATGAACATTCTAGTACATATCTTTTGGTGAACATATGGACATATTTCTTTTGTGCATTTACCTAGAAGTGGAGTTTCTGGGTCATCAGGAACACATATGTTCAGCTCGGTATATCCTGCCAGACACTGTTCTAAATGGGACCAATTTATACTCCACCAGCAGCCTGTGAAAAGTCCAGTTGCTCGACATCCTTGCTGATCTTGGTATTTTTCTGTCTTTTTCATTTTAGCTGTTCTGCTGGGGGTGTTCTGTTTTAACTTCATTGCTGTTTATCACTGATGGTTCGTGGAGCTGAGCACCTTGTCCCGTGCTTAGTGGCCCTTTGGGTCTCCTCTCTCAGGAGGGGCCTATTCCAGCATGGTACCCATTGTTTGCTGGCTGTTGTTATTATTTTCTTGTGACCAGGTCTTGCTACATTGCCCAAGCTGGATGCAAACTCCTGGGCTCAAGTGATCCTCCTTTTCAGCCGCCTAGTAGCTGGGATTGTAGGCCACTGGGTCCAGCTGGCCCATGGTTTTCTAGGAATGTCTGCCTTTTAAGAAATTACTTTGTAGGCATTTCTTAAATGGTCTGGATACAAGTTGTTTGTCAGATATATGTCAAATATCTTCTCCAGGGGAGAATTTTGGAGAAGAGCTGAGAGAGAACTTCTGGTTAGTTGTAGGCCTTGCAGGTAACTCAGAGGAGGAATTGGGTGGGAAGAGGAGGAGTAAGAAGTGCTGCGGGAAATGAATTGCGTGTCATCTAATGGCCTTGGAGAGGCACAAGTGAAGACCACAGTGTGTTTCCTTTGGCTGCCTTCTTCATTCTGAGAATGAATCATTTGGGACCCTGTGGTATATTTAGATGTGACATGAGGGCATGGATGGGTTTCCCTGTATTGAGCTTATCATGCATCTTAAGCTGGGAAGCACTTCCTGCAAATGTGTCTGTCTCCACACAGATGGTATTGCATATTTCCGTACTCTGAGGGCAGAGGTCACCCTTCAGGGAATGGAGATCCCTATTTTGCATACAGGTATGAACATCTAAGAACAGACATTAGATAAGAGTAAGTTGTTTAGTATTTGAACACCAGTGGACTAAAAGTTACACTTAATTCATAAATCAAGACTGCACAGCAGATGATATTTATGGCAACTCTTGCTGGAGGAAATATTAAAAGTTGTAAGAATTTTAAATGCTGTAACATAAAATGCTACAATCTCTGGTCATAATTGATGACTTCCTCTTGTATGTATTGAATAAATTAATTTCACTGCTCTATAGATGACATTAATATGCTTTTATAATTAATTTAGTTCTGAGAGCTGCTTTGGGTGCCAGGATTTTATTGGAGGGAGAAAATGGCTCAAGGAAGAAGGTGAGATGTGAAGAATAATTTTGAAATCAGATAAAGAATAACATTCTAATAGGAAGTAGCATGCTTGGCATGACCCTGTTGTAAAAGAAAATACACCAGGAAATTGCTCAGAGGCAGATATTAAGGTCATGAATGTGTGCATGTTTATGATATTGCTGCCTTTTCATTGGGATTCTGTATTAGTTTGTTCTCATGCTGCTAATAAAGACCTACGTGAGACTGGCTAATTTATAAAGGAAAGAGGTTTAATTGAATCACAGTTCAACATGGCTGGGGAGACCTCAGGAAACTTACAGTCACGGCAGAAGGGGAAGTAAACACATCCTTCTTCACGTGGTGGCGGGAGACAGAATGAGAGCCAAGTGAAGGGGGAAGCCCCTTAAAACCATTGGGTCTCGTGAGAACTAACTCACTATCATGAGAACAGGATGGGGGAGACTGCCCCCATCATTCAATTATCTCTACCTGGTCCCCCCCACAACACGTGGGGGTTATGGGAACTTTGATTCCAGATGAGATTTGGGTGGGGACACAGTCAAACCATATCAGATCTTCATGTGCTAGTCTAGCGGGTAAGAATGGAGTATTATAGAAAGCCTGCCCCTCTGGTGGGGATCATGGAACTGCCTCAGAACTCGAACCTTCTGTGTCTCGAACCTTCTGTGTCTTCCAAAGCTGCTCTCAATAGCAGGATTCTGAGGCGCCCAGGACGGGGCACTAAATTATCAGGATGCCAGCTTCTTAGAAAGCAGACTCTTTCCCAGTAGGTTTCTTACAATGAAAATAACCAAAATATAACACAGAGCTCATTTTATCTTGCCAGGCACCGTGCTAAATTCTTTGTATTTATTTTATTATTAATAATCATTTCTTTAATCTTAAAAAAGCGTTTAACTTATTAAGAATGCATGCTTATTAGATCTTCTTTAGAAAATATAGTTCGACAAATTCAGCCATAATTTCACCCCCAGAAAGTGTCATTCCCACTGCTCTGGTTTAGGAGGGTTTTGGAAGCTAGAGCCCTGTACACTGGTGGATATTAGGCCAGGCCTTTTTTTTTTTTTCCCAAAAGTTTCCCTTTCCAAAATGTGAAGGTCTAGTAGTTTGCTTGGAGAGAATCTTTTCTGTTTTCTTCTCTCTCCAGTGCTTGAGTATAAGATATTGCTTGATTTGAAAAACTGTATTTCATTAAAAAGCCCTCAAGACATGGTCAGTTCAGATGCAATTGTGGGAAAGGAAAATGATATTTTTCTATTTCTGAGAAGCACGAGTTGAGGGCTCAACACACAGTGAGTGCCCAGGAGCCGACGTTAAACAACTGAAAAGATTAATTGGAAAGAGGGATCCCCAAACACAATTTCCCCTGACTTAATATTTCACTAATGAAGTCAACCCTGACTGAGCACAGGCTACATGCCGGGCACAGGGAGGGTGCTGGAGGCTGCTGTGTGGTATCTACCTGTTGTGTATGTGTTGGGCATACATGTGAGTGCATGTGTAGTGGTGTGTGATGTGTGCATCTGAGTGTGTGTGCGAGTGTGACTTGTGTGTACTCACGTGTGTGCGAATGTGTGCTCATGCGGTTGTGTGTGTGTGTGCAAGTGTGTGAGGTTGTGACTCTGTGAGTGTGTTTTCATGCATGTGTGTGTGTGTGTGACTGTGAGTGGGTATGTGTGCGTGTGTGCAGGACGAGAGGAGCAGATGCAAAGGGAAATAAATGCTGCTATGGGAGCCCAGGGGGCTTGCCAGGGAGAGTGCATGAGACCTGCACACGGCACTCTCTTCCTTTGATTTGCAAATCCCTCCTGGAGCTCCCTTCCCACCTCCTTTCCTCCTCTATTGCTCTAAACTCTGAAACCAGAATTGCTTGGGGTTCTTCATATAACCTCTCAACAACCCTACCCTTCCAAGGGAGGACAAACTGACTTTCAAAGCCAGTATCCCCAATCTCAAGTCCTGGTCCCTCAACTGGACTTGTGGCAAAATGTTTAGAGAGCATGGTAGGCAGCCTTCAAGATGGCTGCCTCCTGAAATTCAGGCTTTTGTGAGATCCCTCCCCTGGAGGATGAGCGGGGCCTGTTGATTCTCTTCTCTTCATATTCATAGAAGATGGCAGAAAAGACAGAATATGACTTCCACGATTAAATTACAAAAGGACTTCCGTCTTAGTGATCTCTCTCTGTCTCAGATCGTAAGCTGCCATGTTGTGAAGACACTCAGGTGGAAAGGCCCTGTTGTCATGTGAGGCACTAACTCTCAGTACCTCGGAATGTGACTATAATTGGTGATAGGATTTTTAATGAGATAATTAATTAAAATGAGGTCATTAGGGTTGGCCCTAATCTATTGTGACCAGTATCCTTATATGAAGAGATTAGGAACAGAGGGGAAGACCCTGTGAAGACATGGGGAGAAGATGGCTGCCTACAGGCCAAGGAGAGAGGCCTCAGAAGGAAACCAACCTAGCAACACCTTGAACTTGGACTTCTAGCCTCCAGAATTGTAAGAAAATAAACATCTGTTGTCTAAGCCATCCAGTGTGTGGTATTTGTTACGGCAGCCCTAGCAAACGAATACAGGCCCAATACCATGTCAGTGAGCTTGGAAGCAGATCTTCTGAGGTCCAACAGCCACATGAGTGAGCTTGGAGTGGGATCTCCCAGCCCCTATCACACCTTGAGGTAATCACAGCCCTGGTTAATGATGCTCCTGCTGCCCGTGAAAGAACCTGAGTGGGAGGTGTCAGTGAAGGCACATCTGGACTCTCGATCCACATGGTGCCTTGGCTCTCCTGTGAGATAGTGAATGTTGGTTGTTTTAAGCTGTTAAGTTTTAGGGTAATTTGTTTTACAGCAAAGGAAAATGAATATGCCTCCTCATCCTTCAGGGCTAGCATGACACATATTTCGTTGACGGAACCAAGGCACTTTTGAGGGTGAAAAAAATTCTAAAATAACAAGAAATTTATATATTTTGGAAATATTTCTTGATTGACAAGTTGTTTTTTATTATTTTGGTTCTATAAATGGTTCTACAACAAACTATTTTCAACAATAAAATTCTTTCTAAAACAAAAAGTAACAGCTGGGCATGGTGGCTCACGCCTATTTAATCTCAGCATTTTGGAAGGCCAGGGCCGGAGGATCACCTGAGCTCAGGACTTCGAGAGCAGTCTGTGCAACATGGCAAGATTCCACCTCTACAAAAAATAAAAAATAAAAAAATTAGTTGGGCATAGCAGTGCCTGCCTATAGTCCCAGCCACTAGGGAGGCCAAGGTGGGAGGATCGCTTGAGGCCAGGAGTTCGAGAAACATATGGTTAATGAATTTGAAATTATTGACATCTGTACTCCGCTCTTCACTATAGATCATAATATTTTGAATTGGGAAAATATTCTCTCTACAGATGTTGAGGCCCTAGTCAACTCAAGGGAAATGAAGGATATTTTCAATGCTAACTTTTTGACGTTAAAATGTGAAACTCTTTCAGCCTAAATATTTTACCATATCCTGTCTTTTTGCCTCCTTTCAGAGTAACTTTCTTCAGCAAATATTTTTACAAGACAAAATTCATCAAATAAGTCATATTTATTTGTGATTCTTTCAAATGCTTCGTTAAATTTGGAAGCTGCAAAGTTGTATGCTTTCTCAGTTTCGTGCCCTCCTGGAACAACATATTTCTTTCTAATTAAAATAGAAGCTCCATCAAAAGAGTCTTGTCACAAGTCAAGATATTCTGAAATATCATTATAGAATTTCCACGTTGAGGTCTAATTGTTTAACGTGCTGAGTTTCTCCTTTTTTTTTTTTAGGGATAAATTCCAACATCTTTTCATTTGTAGGCTTTGTTTTCAATTACTGCAATTCTTTCAAAACTTCAAAAACTGAAAGATCATGTGTTGAATAATCTGATCAAGCATCTCCAATTTTTTGAAAAGCATGTATCCAAAATTTAGAGGACTCATTTACAAAAAAGTTTAATATTGTCGCAGGATACTCAGATTGACTTCAAAAGCTCAAACTTTTCTAAAATCTGATATATGGCAGGCAGCAAAGAGAGAAAGCACACAACCCATGCTGTAGCATGGTTTTTTTCATCTTTAATCAGCTTTGTCACAGAATTTTTGTTACATAGCATATATATATATATATATATATAATTTGTAAATGTTGGCAACTACAGCTTTTACTTAAATTGTTAGAATATCACAGTCTATTTGGAACCAATTATAAATTATATGTGAACCATCACCAATTCCAAGTAAATTTCCACTTCATAGGTTTTTTAATTTAGTAAGAATACTGTTTTTACCATGACATTGTGCTTCACTAAAAGCTGTATTTTTATTATCATTGCAAAACAAGTACTATTTAGCCTCAAAGTCAACCTTTAAATGCAGTTTACAATAGTATAGCATAGAACTTTATTTTTCTTCCTGGAATTTTTAATTGTTTTTCTTTTCTTTCTTTTTTAAGAGATGGGATCTCGCTCTGTTGCTCAGGCTGGAATGCAATGGCACTATTATAGCTCACTGCAGCCTCTGTCTCCTGGTTTCAAGTAATCCTCCTTCCTCAGCCTCCCCATTAGCTGCGACTACAGGTGCTTATCACCATGTCTGGCTAATTTAAAACCTTTTTTAGAGATGGGATCTTGCTATGTTTTTTTCTTTTTGACAAGAGAACTACAGTATATACCTCTATTATGTCTTTAAACTATCTAGTCTCCAACCCTACCTTTTGTTAAAGAAAATGAGAAAATGTTCTCTTCTTGAAGGTTCCCCACCCCACGTCTGCCCCTACTCCCCCACCCCCAGGGTTCTCTTACCCCTTGTTAGGATCTGGACAGATTTTTTTTTCTAGTTCTGTTATCTAGAAGTTTTTCTTTGGATGCCTGGGATATGTCTACCCTGTTTTTAGAATTCCCATATCTTTTTTCTCGCTTAGATACCTTCTTCATTTTGCTGGAGAATATCCTGAGAGTATTTTTCAAAAAGAATATTCGGGATGTAGATTTTTAAGTATTATCATGCCTGAAAATGTTATTTTGCCCCACACTTATTTAATAGTTTTTATTCAAAAACAGAATTGTAAGTTTAGAGTTTTATTTCTTTAATGAGAACTTGGGATCATTGCTCTAGTCTGGTTTTCAACGTTGCTGATAAGAAGTCACACTCCAACATGATTGTAATTCCTTTGCCAATAATCTGTTTTTCCCATCTGGAAGCTTTTAAAATCTTCTCCTTGTCCTTGGAGTTCCAGTTTTCATGACAGTTTATCTGGAGGCAGGTCTTTCTTCATTTATTCTGCTTGGTATCTAGAAGGTCCTGTCAACCAGAAGATGTGTAGATTCCTGCAGTACTTGGGAGATGCTATACTCTCATTTGTATAACGTATACATTTTCTCCATTTTATTTTTTCTGTAATTCATAGTAAATGAATATAGAACTTCATAGATTGAGCTTATATATCTCAGGTGTTTTCTCTTGTATTTTTCTCTTTGTTTTGTTGATATATATTCTGAGAAATTTCTTCAACTGTACATCTTTTTCCATGAAATTTTTCTTTTAGCAATTGTACTTCTGAGAATTCTTTCTTGCTTTCTCATCGCTCCATTTTAAGCAGAGCCTGTTTTCTTTTTAGGGACACGATACCTTCTTGACTTTCTCTAAAAGCACTAACTTTTTAAAAGTTCCTTCCTGTTCTTTGCATTTTGTTTGTTTGTTCTTACCTTCTGCATGGTTGGTGTCCTTCATTACCTGGTTTGGTTGTCGTATTTATGAAGAGAGAAGGGGGGAGTGATGAACATTTGGAGTTGGTGGGGGTTTCTTCGTCTTTAGGGCAGATGCAGTTTGGTATCTGGGGGACCTTAACAACCTGAACATTTGTCGATTCCTTTGGCACCTGGGAATGCTCTTCTATCGTTTACATACTTTACACATTTTCTCCATTCCCCCCGCCTAGAATTCCTACTAAATTCTAGTGTTTCCCCCAGAGCCTTCTGCTCAGAGTGGGAGTCCTTAGAGCTCTCTGATGTGGGCAGGGCCTATTGTCCGGTTGGTTTTATACTGGTGTGAACAGGCAAGGAACAGGCAGGCCAGTGGGGCCCCACCTGCCAGGCACTCACACACACATACACACACATGCATGCATGCACGCATGCACACATGCACACACACACCACACCCCACCCTCTGCTGCAGGGAGCCCCATCATCATCAGATGGGGTCTGGGGCTCAGAGCTGGGGGCATAAAACCTGTGCGGAATTAGGACCTTGGTGATTCTGCAGCCAGGCCATGGCATTGTGAGGAAAAGGGGCAGGAGGGTTTAAGGAAGGCTGGGTGGGAGAATGGAGAAAACTAGTGGGCTGAAGGGAGCTGGTGAGGGCCATCACAGATATAGAATGTGCGTGTGTGTGTGTGTGTATGTGTGTGTTTGGAGGGGTAGGGGAGAACTGGGCAAGTTGGAGGGAAAAATGCCTCTCCAACTCTGGGCCAGGCTCCAAGGGGCCCTGGAGGCAGATAGGCTATAATTCCTCCCCCAGTGCCACCCCCTTTCTCCCCTGACAGTGGCCCAGGAGATGCCCTCTGTGTTTAGGGCAAGCGGTGCCACCCACACTGTGCTCCAGTGAAGGTCATGATGCCTTGTCACACACATGAGCTTATTTCTTCCTAGCTCTTGTGCCCTGAGTCAGAGCATGGATCTAGGTGTTACCCAGACTTGGGTGTGGCCCGTGGCCCTGCTGGTGACCTCAGGCAAACTGCTTAACCTCTCAAAGCCTCAATTTTGTCATGTACCGCTGGGACAATCACAGTTTTTGTCACTTAACTTTGCAAAGCCTCAGGTGCAGCGATGTTAAGTGGGGGGCTGTGATGCCCACGTGCTAGGTGGATGTGAGCGTGAGAACAGTCATGGGCAGAAAGCCTTTGTAATGTCCTTGTGACACTCTTGCTTCCACTTTAGAGTTGAGGAAGCTCACCCAGGGCTCAGGGGCTCCCTCAGCATCACCAATGGACCCGGGTTCCATGGCTGTGGGTAGAGAGTCGGGTCTCTGGATCTTGGGGGCTTCCCCTTCTGTTTTGCCTGTTGAGCTGGACAGAGCCCAGAATTCCCATGTTGCAGAATCGCTTTCCAAATGGGGAAGGTGTGACGATTCCTGACACCTTCCCCAGACACTGGCAAGGCTTTACAAGGGGATCTCACACCTCTGCTGAGCCCTGGCAGGAGGGAGCTGGCCTTGACCTGCCCAGCATGACAGAGCTTGACTGCAAACAGCGATTGTCTGTTTTACAGCCCAATGGCTGCTCGGTGAAACATGTTGTGATGCTGAGCTTGCTGGCTTCCTGCACACAGTTCAGAATTTGCAAGTAAAATAGATTTTGTGTCATTCACACTCATCTGGAATTCGAATCAGCTCACCGCTGCCCAGCTCCCCACTGGTGTTGGCTGCAGCTGGAGCCCGCTGTTCCTGGTGTGGCATGCTTGCTCTGCAGGCTCGGGGGAGTGTGGCAGCTGAATATTGGTCCAGTTATGGTTACGGTCACAGTTACTGTGTGCAAAGTGTTTCCACCGCTGGCTTGTGTATAGGCCTCCCATAACCCTGTGAGATGGACAAGCTGGAAACTGTGCCCATTTTCCAGGAGAGCCAGGGCCAGCCTCATGGGCCTGAGGCCTGTGCAATTGCAAAGGGCCCTGTGATCAGGCCCTGAGCTTCTTGGGTTAATGCTCTTCTGCCATCATCTTGAAATTTTAATAATTTTATCTTTGAACTGGTGTTTTGCAGGTGAAGTCTAATGGGACCATGGAGTGGGCACATGAGCTGGAGATTCGTGCAATAGACATGCCTGCTGTTCCTTGCTGCCTCATCAGCATGTGGTATTCTTGATGCCCCATGAGCAGAGTGTTCCAGGGAACCCATGATGCATGGAAGCGTGACTCAAAGTGAGTACAAGGGATGCGTGTTGTATGCACAGCTGAGTGAGCAAGGGCATAGACAGCCCTGACAGGCCACACTTTCCATTCAAACCAGAACTTGCTTAGAATGCAGAAAAAGGGCAGCGATGTTGGAAGAAACACAAACGACCAAGGAAACCTGTCATGCCTTTTCTTACTCATGTCTCTTCCCTGTGTTAGCCAAGCACTTACACCGAAAGTGATGACACAGAAGGAAAGGGGAAGACGGAGCAGCCATAGTTCCTTTTTGCTTCAGTTCTTCCTTACCCATCAGTAAGGCAAAGGCAGAGAGTGTTGGTAGAATGTGATTCTATCCAGGAGTGAAATAAAAACAGAAAGCAGTTGAGTTTTTTTTTGTACAGCATTTCTACTGTTCTAGCAACGACAAAAATATACTTGTACGTACAAAATATCAGATACAAATTATAATTCTGACGATTTCCCGTATGAGTTAAATGTTCTTATTTGTATCTAAAACTGGTATTGTGCAATGTAATGATGAATGGTAAAATTCATGTTAGTAATTAAAAATTTTAATTTTTCTTTACTTAGAATGGCATCAAGGCATCAAATAGCAAATAAAAAGTATCACGACAAGATGAGAGAGAGAGACTGGAAGAAAGAAGAAAGCTCTATATTTTAGTAACTTCAAGGACACTTTTTTCCTGCTTTTTGAAGAAGAGGTCCCACATTTTCAGTTTGAACAAGGAGCCCCACAATTGTGAGAACAGCCTGACAGAGGGCATGGAGACTGAGGATACGAGGCCCACTCAGATCCCAGAGTTATTAAGAGGTGAGTTGGGGTAGAATGCTGGACTCTGGACTTTGATGGAGTCTAGGAGCAGGATCAATGATGGAGATGATGATGAGGATGATGGCGTTGAAGAAGATGATGATGGTAGTGGTAATGATGGTGGTGCTGGTGATGATGATTATGATGTTGATGGTGGTGGTGGTGGTGATAATGGTGATGATAATGAAGATGGTGGTGGTGATGATGGTGGTGGCAATGATGATAAATGATGGTGATGAAGATCATGATGATGGTAGTGGTAATGATGATGGTGGCGGTGATGATGGCGGTGCTGGTGATGATGGTGATGATTGTGATGGTGATGATGATTATGATGATAGTGGTGATGATGGTGGTGGCAGTGATGATGAATGATGGTGTTGAAGATGATGATGGTAGTGGTGATGATGATGGTGGTGGTGGTGATAATGGTGATGATGATGAAGACATTAATGGTGATGACGATGATGGTTATAAAGTAACATTACTGAGCTAAGCATGATATATGACACATGCAGTAGCTCACTCATATTCTTGGCAATCTTGGGAGGTAGATATAACTACCTTCTACTTTTCAGAGGAAGAAACCGGTGCTTTGAAAGGTTGAACAACCTGCCCACATCACTTGACTGGCAAGCAGCACAGCCAATCACCATGGACCCACAGCCTCAGCCACCAACTTCTCTCTGTCCTGCCTGCTGGGGTAACACAACTAATTCTTTTGCCCCTGTCTCCTTGGATGTCAGGCTCCTCCTGGTAAGAAACAGTGCCATTTATTTTATTTATTTTTCTTTTAAAATCATGCATCATGAGATTCCTCTTCTTGGCATTCTGTAACTGATAACACTTCCTGTCTTGCCCTCCAACATTCTCCACACAGCAAGAAGACAGAGTTGTCTACTAAAAATGTAAATCTGATCATGTTGCTCCCTGCTTAAAAGCCTTTGATGGTTCCCAGCACCGTCAAATGAAACACAAACTCCCTGAACACAACCTTCCTTAACTTTCCATGTGATCTGCCTCAAGGCTTCTCTCCACCCTCCTCTCTGTCTCTGCTCCTTGAATCACTGTGCTCTAGCCACACTGGCCTATTTTTGTTCCTCCAATCTGCTAAGCTCTTTCCCACCCAGGACCAGCTGATATTCCTCCTTCTGCCTGTGACACTGTTCACTTCCATCGCTCTTTGCCTGGCCAAATGCAGCTCATTGTTTAATTTACATCATAACTGTAAATACACATTTGCTTTGGTCACCTGGCACGTAACTAAAGCTTGGTAAATAACAAATTACTTTGTTTTCTGTTATTTAGCCAGAACTAGCCCAAAAAAGGGAGAAAAAAAAGAAGAATAATGAGAATAATACATGATGAGTAATAAAACGTCCCAAATATACAGTTTTTCGAAGTGGCTATAAAGTCTCCTTTGCTTCCCTGCAGCCCTCCTTGGTCCCTCTCTGTTGGGTGTACATCCTTCCAGACCGTTTTCCATGCACTTCAGAGACAGGATAATTATCAAGATGCTATTTTCTTTGCATCCTTGTATTTTCCTTCCCTCAGATGTATGAGGTAGCCAAACCTTTATGAGTGCAGCATGAGTTTTGCTGACAGCTTTTGGAGGTCAGGCCACACTCTACATATAACAATCCACTGTGTAACTTAGCCAGGAATTATTTATCAACCCCCTTTCTTTGGAGAAGATGTGGGACACAGAGAACACAGACCTCACCCAGACATTTGCTTCAAAAGCCAGGTAGCCAGGAGCTGTCGGGCTTGGTTATCTCATAGTGGCAGGCCTCTAAGGGGGGATGTGAACTAACGTGAAGGAGGCATGTGGGCTGGGCTGGCAAGGGTCAGGGTTTTGTGGTTCTAGAAGGGGCAGGAACCTGGGCCCTACTCACACACATCCCCTGGAGGGGCCATGGTGAGGGAAGGGTTTTGGAAGGACATGGATGTCAGGGACACACAGAGAGAGGGACTGCAGGTGCCCAGGCTCCTGGTTCACTAGAATATCTGTTTCCAAGCTTGGCACAAAGATAGCAGAGCCATCCACCTTCACAGGATCACCTGGATTGGATCATCTGGGTAGGATCATCTGGGTTGGATCCAAGTGCTGAACTCCCAGAGCTGTTGGCAAGCCCTTAGAGAGGACTGCTGGGGCTTGATGATGCAAGACCCCATCCTTGAATCTCATGGAGGTCTTTGACACTGGAGGGATCACCCAACACAAAGGCATTGTATTACTTAACCATTTTGTTGAATGGGGGCTCCTAGACAGGTTTATGTTGATTTAGGGTGAGCTAAGAAATGTGATATCTTAACACCTAAGTAACATAATACTACTGGACTGGATGACATTGAGGTCCCTGCCTGCTGTGGCCCCCTGGCAGGCCACATCTGGAATCAGGTCCTGCTTTTGGGGGTGGTAGAGGGGGGTGGCAAAGTTGCTTCCTTCTCAGAGCCCCATATCTGTGGCATGGGCTCCCTGCTGAGTGGCTCCCTACCCCAGTGGGAGGTGGGATTCCGTGAGAGGAGGCAGAGACCAGGCTGCAGCCTATAGAGGAGGGCCGCGACGCTCCCCCTGCCCTGGTAGAGACTGCCTTTGATAGTGGGTAGGCTGCCCACAGCTCTCTGAGGTGCTCACCTGGTGATGGCTACTAGGGTTCAAACCAGGGAGCTGGTAATTTCCTGAAAGCTCCTCCCAGACAGAGACATGAATGGCCAAGCCAAGTTCTCAAGCTAGAATCTGAACCCAGGACTATCTGGCTCCCAAACCTAAGCTCTTGAAGGAGGAGGCACTGTACAGGCAGGGAGGGCACTCTTGCCCTCTTGGACTTTTCCTGGCCACCCCGAAGGGTGCCTTGGCCATGTTGTGGTAGACTAGCCCTGCTCTTACTGGGACACATCTTGGTCTTGGGCATGGAGAGTGGGATGTAAGGATGCGGAGCCCTCCTGAACCTGAGGCCAGCTTCCTCTTTCCAGTAACCTCACAGATCAGCCCGTGTGGGGCTCTCAGTCAGGCTGGGACTTAGGCTTAATGGGATCACCAGGGGATGGCCAGATGCGGCACAGTCCTGGGTGGCCTCGGTTTTCTGTCCTGGACAATGGGCTTGATCATCTCCCAGGCCCTGTACCAGGATGTGCCTGGCAAAGCTGTTTTCAAGGCTGGGACAAGAGGCTGAAGTTTCCAGGTTCCTCTGGGTCAGAAACTGTTTAGAACGTTTTGCTAAAATGCCAGCTGGCTCTGTTCAGGACTGGACAACGGGGATCACCTGCCAGAGACAGCCCCTGACTCCTCAAGAGACTGGGTTGTATGGGAGGGGAGCCCAGTGAACCCTGGGAGGTGGGCAGGTCCCAGAATCATGATTTCTCATGTCCAGGAATGGCCTTAGCTATGAGTGCAGAGGGGCCTCCGGTCCTAGTGGGCCCAGTGTCTGAGAGGGTGGCCCTCGTGTCATTGCAAAAAGCCTTGGCTCTGATGATAAAAGGCACACATGCTTACAGAAAATTTGGAAAATACAGACAAGTATGAAGAAGACAATTCAAATGACTAATCTCACCACTGAGGGGTTACTGCATTTGGAGTTTTGGTGTATTTTATTTTAGGATTTTAAAAGTGTATATTTGGATAGATTTATGAAATCAGGACTGTACGACTTCAGGTCACACTCTGCGTATAACAATCCATTGTGTAACTTAGCCAGAAATTATTTATCAACCCCCTTTCTTTGACATTTAAATTCTTTGATCTTTGCTATTATAAACAATGAGGTGACATTGACATTTACAGGTGTTTCCTTGGGATGACAGCTCTTTGGATATCTATATATTATTGTGGAAAATGTTCTGCCCGTTCTAAAAGTTTTTGAGATATGGTCTCAAATTGTTTTCTAGAAAGCTCATATGCCACCGGCAGGATACCACAGGTATCAGAACAGCCACACAATGCAGAAACAGGGCATTTGGGGGGTTCCCTAGTGTGGGTCCAACAGCCCTGGCCTTGATGGGTTCCGGGGTGCACCTCTCATCTCTGGGCAGTGGCCATATCCATGATGAGCCTGAGTTATCAAGGAAGCACCATCCATGGAGGTGCTGGATCGAGGCTGAGTGGGTAATATGACTTAGAAAGCTTCCCTCCCACAGTTATAGTGTGTTTCTATTTCAGCCCAAGGTGAACTCTGCTGTGAGGAAGGACTCAAGCTCTAGGCCTCCCAGAGGGTTGAGGGTTGTAGGAGCAGTCAGGCCTGGACCAATGTGACCGAAGCTGGAAGGTTCTGTTTGTGCCCAGACCTTTGCAGCCTGACAATATCCGCACTCCAGGAGCACAGGGCATCTTTTCACTTTGTGCTCCAGGGCCCCAGGGAGCCCACTTTGCCAGGTGCCAGCCCAGTCTGGGAGTGTGGGTGAGCTCATCCCCCCGGAATCTGCCAGCACTGATTGCAGGAGCTGGCTCTGACTCGCATTGGATGGGGTGGGGCAATCTCAGGGGTGTTCTGTGTGTCCCTTCCAGAGGAACCAGGTCCCCATGACCCACAGCGGTAGCTTCACCAAAGCCTTTGGGTATTGGCTTTTCCTCTTTCCTTTTCTTACTCTTTCACTCCCTCCCTCCTGCTTCCTGGGCTCACCTTCCCCTCACCCCAAATCACCTGCACCAAGTCCTTGTCTGAGGCTCTGCTTCTGGGGGAACCCAAACGTAGACAAGGATTTACTAGATGATCTCAGCTACACAGAGACCAGCGAGGTCCTATAATAATGGGGCTCACGTTGGCCATTTGAACCCTTCTTGGAAGGAACTGTGAGGATCTCCATAGCCATGATGCCGCTCAAACTGCCGTGAGAGCTGGTGTCTGGGACAGCCACCAAGTGTGCCTGTCACAACTTGCTGGGGCCTCACTGACCAGGTGCATCAGTGATGGTAATTAATTTACAATGTCCTCTTAGTAAGAAAAAAAATTAATGGATTATGAGTGAAACATAAAGCCTGTATGAGCTTTGAAGATCAAACAAGAGATGCTGCAGAAATTTCAGATTTTCAGAGGGCTGCTTTGAGTTCCTGCTCCTGAGGGCCCCAGGGGATTCAAGTTTACCATCCTCTGCCGGGGGCTCCCCTGGGACCAGAGGGAGGGCTCTGAATGGTCACTAATCTTGACGACAACTTGAATTTGTAGAGCGCGTGCGCATTTTTGTCTCGCAGCACCTTGCAGTGAGGTCAGTGAGCAGCATCGGTTACTTTTATCTTCATCTCAGGCAGAGACAGGTTCAACATTGTCTGAAGACTCGGCCAGCCAGGGCTCACCTAGGTGGCTCCCAGGTCTTCAGACAAGGTCTGTTACTGAAACACCAGGGGTTTGGTCTAGGTTCTGCTGCTCATCACACAGAAAGCCAATCACAGAGACAATGATTAAGGCCAAGGAAGAAGGCTTTAATCGGGTGCTGCACCTGAGGAGATGGGAGATCAGTCTCAAATCCATCTCCCTAACCGACTAAAATAAGGGGTTTATATAGCAGGGAAGAAATGTAACTATGTATGGGAAAACAGGAACTCAGGAGGGCTAAGTAGGGAATCATGATGAAGGAGGGGCCTGGTGTCTCATTGTCTGGATCTGGTGAGTTTCAAGCTTTAAGCCCAGAAAAGTCAATTTCTATGTTGATTTAAAAAACAACAACAACTGTCTGTGGGCCTATTGGGTCAGTTTTACTCCTTTCAGAATGCCACACGGCTGCCTGGGGGCGGGGGGAGTTTGGGCTTGACCAAGACTGATCGGTTGGCTATGTTAGGAAGTTTGTGATTTGCTGGAGAGCTACGCATCCACAGTCCTGACCCGGGATGAGAGCTGATCTTGTCTGTACTGGAAGATGGCTGGTCTCAGATATTTGTTCAAGGGCAGCACCACCTGAGTGCCAAGGAGTTGGTCGTGAATGCCACTATGGTACTTTTTGCCGGAGGAATGTTCTGTCTTCCTTTTTCTCATCTGGACCAGGACTTGTGTGTGCACTGGAGACGAAATCTTGTGTCCAGCCAGGGCTGGAGCTGGCCCAGCCTGTATCACCCTGGCCTAGCACCTTGTTCTTTGGCTCAAATACCCTGGGCCCACGGATTGCTTCAGGGTCCTGGGAAGAGAGGGAGGAAGCGGCAGAGGTGGTGGCTGGGATGGTTCTAGAAGCAGACTCATTTGTTTTGGAAGGCTGCACACAGACTTGGTCCCCTCTAGGGTTTGGGGAAATGAGGTGAATTTCAAGCTTTAAGACCAGAAAAGTCTTAATCCATTGCTCACCTAGAAATCCAGGGCTGAGAAATCAGTTACTGAGTTGGTTCAGGCTATGTGGGGAGGGGGCCATCATCCCGCATGGGGACCTGAATTTGTTCCTCCCCCTGGCTTTGGTGGGTGGCAGGAGGCTGGCACCTTGGTTATGCCTGGGCGGACGCAGGCCTGGGATATGCCTGCTCCCTCTCTGCCCCGCCTCCCTTGGACCGTGCACATTTCCATTGATTAGAAAAACAGTTGCAGCAGGTTCTGGTGGGGCCGGTGCTGGTGGGAGGGAACTGTTTCCAAGTCTCTGGAATGTTGTCAGCACGTGAACCATGACCGCACCCTTGCTGGGAGAAGAGTCAGCTTCTGGGGATTATATTAATAATAAATGGCAGCCATTATCAACCCTGATCCTGCAAAGGTGATAGTAACAGCCACGGTGAACACCACGATTGGTCCTTCTCAGCACTGACTCATCACCATGATTTTATGATGGGCGCTGTTATTGGTTCTGTTCCACAGGTGCAAAAACCCGGCTTAACAAGGTAAGTGACTTGCTCCAGGTGGCACAGTCACTAAGTGGCAGCCCAGGGTCCTGAGGCTTGATCTCTGCGCCATCACCTGCCACATCCTGAGCACTTTTTCTGTGCCAGGCCTGGCATTCAGACTCCACAGGCATCATTTCATTTTTATCTCATAATGACTTTCAGGGAAGGAACTGCTGTTAACATCATCTTAATTGGGGCTCAGAGAGGTGCAGTGATTTGCCCTAGTCACACAGCTCGTGGTGGACCAGGCTCTAGACCCCTGGCCTGTCTGACCGCAGAGCCCTTGTTCTTTATCACTGAGCTGCAGCTCTTGCAACCAAGAGGCCAAAGCAGCTGAGATCACAAGACAGGGGTGATGCATAGGCCGTGGTTACACCTTCCACCCTCCACTGGTCACTGGGCAGAGGCCATGTGCCTGTGAGGGTTGCTTAGGCAAGGCTGAGGCCTGCTTCTTGGGTGGCAGTGCACAGAGCAGCACTGGGCACCTGACATGCCAGTCCATGTGTGGCTGGGAGCTGTGACATGCCAGTCCGTGTGCGGCTGGGAGCTGTGACATGCCAGTCCGTGTGCGGCTGGGAGCTGTGACATGCCAGTCCGTGTGCGGCTGGGAGCTGTGACATGCCAGTCCGTGTGCGGCTGGGAGCTGTGACATGCCAGTCCGTGTGTGGCTGGGAGCTGTGACATGCCAGTCCGTGTGTGGCTGGGAGCTGTGACATGCCAGTCCGTGTGTGGCTGGGAGCTGTGACATACCAGTCCGTGTGTGGCTGGGAGCTGGCCATGAGCTTCTGGGTTAATGTTCAGTTGAAAAGCCTCCAAAAGAAGCACAATAACCTGGACAAGCTGACTAATAAGGATCTTTTCTGTAATTAAATCATAACATCATCATCCTTCCAACAACGGATGGATTCATTCGTTACGTACTAGCATTTTTCTGTTCAACTAGAAACCCATTGCACACCTAGAAAATACAGAGCTAGCCATGAGCCTTCAGGGTCATTTGCTTTGCACATCAAGGCATTGCTTCATTCATCAAATGTTGTTTGCAGGGGAGCTGGGGTCCCCATACCTGCCCTCAGGGAACTCATAGTTACTAGGGTAGATGCAGAAGTATTTTGGGTAGCTGTAGCCAATTGATCGATTGGCTGATTAACTGAGTTAATGAATATTTATTGAGCATCTACTATGTGCATGAAATTGATATTTAAATTAGTCATCTTTTGCATTCATTTATTAGTTTTAGACTTGGAAAGTGGCTTGCGATATGTGTTCTATAAAAACCCAACAGATTTGTGACCTTGTTCACTTCTGGGATAAAGATTATCTTTCATAAACTAGAAATTAGATGAAGGCTTTGAGTCATGCTCCATAACATCATATAAAAATATGAGAGCTTGACTCTACCCCTGCGTTTCTCCCCCTTGACTGCACATTAGGATCATCTGGGTAGACTTCATAAAGTGGCCATGCCATTGTCTTGGCCTCACGCCTGCAGACTCTGATTTAACAAGTTTGAAGTGGGGCTCTGGGGAAAAGGGGTGCTTTGAAACATCCCCAGGTGGTTTTCTGTGCTGGGCTCTGTGAATCATTGGTCTGTACCAGCTTTTTGTTTGTTTGTTTGTTTTGTTTGTTTTTTGAGACAGAGTCTTGCTCTGTTACCCAGGTGAAGTGCAGTGGCACAATCTCGGCTCACTGCAACTTCTGCCTCCCAGGTTCAAGTGATTCTCATGCCTCAGCCTCCCAAGTAGCTGGGATTACAGGCGTAGCCATGACACCCTGCTAATTTTTGTATTTTTAGTAGAGACGGGCTTTCATCATATTGTCCAGGCTGGTCTCGAACTCCCGACCTCAAGTGATCCACCTGCTTTGGCCTCCCAAAGTGCTGGGATTACAGGCGTGAGCCACCACACCCAGCTGATACCAGCAGTTCTTAGAGTTTAATTTCTCATGCTTAGGCTGTATGCAGTCCACTAAACTGGAGCAGAGGCGGGGGTCAGGATAAATGAATGCTGCAAGTCAGACAGCTTGGCTGCTTCCTACTTCTATGGTGAATGGCTGGAAGTGTCCAAGTAGGAAGCTACTAGACCTGCTTGTGTCATGGACATCCCTGTTGGTGATGGGTGGCTGTGAAGTACAGGGCTGGAGGTAGGGAGACCAACAGGGGGCTTGTTAAAAGGCCCAGATGGGAGATAGGGAGGCCCTGAACCAAGCCAGAGGTCAGGAGGCAAAGGGAGAGCATGCACGTGGGAGACACCCCGAGAGGGCGGGTGATTTCCAAACACGTCTGCAAATTCTTTGACACTCCTCCGATGGAGAGGTGGTGTTGGTGTCTCCTCCTCTTCGATTTGGGCTGACTTTCTAGGGGACAGAGGCAGTGGAAGTGACGGCACATAACTTCTGAGGCTAGGCCCTGGTTCTCGTGGGACTTTCACCCTTGGAGCCTGAACATCCATCTAAAGAAATCTGACTGCCCTGTGGCTGCCATGCTGGGAGGAAGCCCTGGCCACACAAAAGGGCCTGTGTATGTGCTGTGTTCTGACAGTCCCCACTGAGGTCCCAGCTGACAGTGTCATCTGTCAGACAGGTCAGGGAAGACGCCTCCGATGATTCTAAACCCTAGTCCTTGAGTCCTCTCAGCTGAGAGCCCAGACACTGTGGAGCAGACACAGGCTGTTTCTGTGGTGCCCTGCCTGGACTCCTGGCTTACAGAATCCAACCCAAGAACACAACAAAAGAGCTGTTTTATGCTGTGAAGTTTTGGGGTATCTTTTGTACAGGAATAGTTACCCAAACGGATGAGCCCTGGGACTTGGTGGCCGGCTCGATGCAGGGGCAAAGCAGAGGGGGGTGCCCCCATATTTCTAGCTGTCTTTGCACCTGTTGGAGTGGAGAGGCCCGTGGGATACTGGCTAGAGGTTTCCAGGGAGGGGGTAGAGGAGCTCCGTGGTGACCAAGGTCCACGTCCTTCCCCAAACCATTTAGACAGATGAATGCACTCCGGGTCCCTCTTCAAAGAGCGATGCGTGTCCCTTACAGCTTGCAGTGGTCGCCCATTAAAGTGTGGCCCACAGTCCAGCCGGCTCAGCATCCCCTGGGCCTCATTAGAAGTGTAGCCCTCAGGCCCCACCTGGTGTCAAGAGCAACCTGGGAGCTTGTTAAACCTCCATGGGCCAGGGCCTTGCCGCTCGTGCCCACTGACTGAGAGCCCTGGGCAGGCCTTGGAAGCTGCGTGTCTGACTTACAGGGAGGTGCTGGGGCCACAGGCCACAGGGGCTGACTGGGAACTGGCATGGGATGCCTTGCTGTGGGCCCAGGGGCAGCTTCACAGAGTGGAGCCCACGACGGGGACTCAGGGCTGTTGCCTCAGGGAGTCGAGGAGCAGCGTCTGCTCCTGTGGCCTTTCCGTGGTTCCTAGTGGTGGGGCCTTATCCGCTCCAGGGCAGGTGAGGCCTCTGGTTGCTGGTTGCGTGTAAGGGCCAGCCTGGGGGCCTTTGGGAACTTTTCCAGGTGAAGAGACAGCCCGGGGGCTGTTTCCCAATCCAGGAGCAGACACTTAGCATTGCAGGGCCTGTTTCCCTGCAGCCATTTGACCCAGAGATGTTTTGAAGAGGCCTGAAACCTAAATGGGTAGACGCTCAGCTTTGTTTTATGATCAAGTGCTGTGAAAGGTGAAAGGTGAAATCCTCCCCCTGATCCCTGCAGCTCAATGTGGGGTGGGGACTGGGACAGAACAAGAGTCCACGGGAACTGTCGATGGTGGAGCTGGATGCACCCACTCCGTGGCCACATCCAAGCAGCAAGCAGCCTGCTCTGCCCGCGGGGCGTGGGAGTCTGTGTGTGTCTGTGACTCAGTGGATGTCAGCGTGTGTGTGTGTGTGTGCATGCATGCGTGTGTGTGTGCATGCACACGTGTGTAGCTTCTCTGAGCTCCTGAGGCTGCCCTGATCGCTGGTCAGAAGCCCTTCCTGTTTGCTGCACTGGGCTTGCAGTTGTCAGGCTGTGCTACCCACCCTACATGAGGGTAGATGATAGATGGAGAAAGAGCGTCCTGGAGACAGCCTTAGGTGGGCCGCCTCTCCTATCTCCACTACACAGGTGAGGAAGTGGAGCTCCAGGGGGCTCAGAACTCACCAGCATCTCCTGATTAGCAAGTGGCTCCATAGCAGGTTGATTTTGGAGATGAATGCTTGGCCATGCCCTTGAGACCTAGCAGTGCTCCTGGGCCCCAGGAAGTGCCCCTGGGCAACTGCTGTAGGTCAAAGGGTAGGATCCATTGCCCAAATTCCAGTCCCGGACTCTTGTCTGCCTCCCAAAGCCTCTCTGTCACTCATTAATGTCCAACAGGACACTCCCTATAGATTCACAAATAGGACACTCAGAACCACCTTGGACGCCTGCATGATCCACAGGTGAACAGGGTGAGGCAGATCCATGCAGGTGAGATTGACTGCCCCGCTGAGCCAGGGATCTAAGTGCTTGGCAGTGGATATTCTCTGTACTTGCAGTGGCATGACTGCCAGGCACCGGGCCAGCCTTAGTGTCCCTGCACTGTGGGCCCACCTGTGCCAGCCAAGCAGGGTGGAGAGGACCGCTGCTTCCAAGATGTCACTTTGCCACTGAAATGTGCTGATTTAAAAAAATCAAAGAGAGGGGTTTATTTATTGCTGAAGTCATTTCAAATGGAATTAGACACCTAAATCAAATTTGCTGCGGGATCTCTTTCTTTTTTTAAGCACCTCCAGAGCGCAGTGTTGGCATTAACTCTGTGTACACACAGAAAACCAGGCTTGCTGAGAACGCCAGAAGGCCTCAGAGTCGTGCAATGAATTCAACCTCTTCCTTTATTATTATTAAAATTATATTCATAAATTAAAATTCGGTAGGACGTGGGAGCACTTTACTTTTAATAGAGCACGTCTATGTGTAATGTGGGAGTTGGTCCTCCCAGCAGTTATTTCCGGGGGAAGGTAGGGGGTGGTTTTTTATTATTGCCCAAGTTGTAGGAAAAGAAACACACTCAGATATTGAGGGATTTACAAACAACGGGGGACAGAGGAGCCACCATGTGCCCAGGTCAGTTGGCTCCACATCTGGGCCATGTCCTCCAATCTGATGACACCGTGAACAAAGCCACCTTTGATCCCTGCTGGGCTCCTTCTGTGCGTTTAGATTCTGTCATTAGGACTAGTATGGGAAGAGGAGTGGGTCTGGACACCAGACCCTTCCCTGAACTCCCAACAGCGCTCCGGGAGCAGTGGGGGCGCAGGGGTGGGGTTGCCAGATAAAATGGAGACTTCCTGGCCACATGTGCATTTCAGGCAAACTGTGAATGCTTTGTTGGTATAAGTATATTCCAACTATTGCATGTGACATACTTATATTAAAGTGGATTTGCTTCTCTGAAATGCGAATGTAACTGGGCACCCTGTATTTGTGCCTGCTAACTCGGGCACCCTAAGTGGCAGGGTGGAGGTGCTTCTCTTGCTAGTCATTCCCTCTCAGCCCTAGAACTTCTCACTGCCAGGACAGCAGGACCCATTTTCCTGGCCTGCCCAGTCTTCCCTCCATGCCCTCGAGGGAGGCTGTGAGCCTGCTCTTATCTCTCTAGACAGACTATGGACCACAGATGGGAGGTGTGGGTGCCAGATGCCTCTCATGACGCTCTGCAGATGGACATGGACTTGGCCCTTCTGGCCATGACTTGGCCAAACCCCTCTTTGCTGTCATTCAGTAGCCCGGCTCCTTTGGAGAGAAGGGTTAGGGTGGGTCCCACCTTAGCCTTGGGCAAGTCACTTCACTCCTCTATGCCTCAGTTTCCTCACCAGCAGAAGAGGGTGGGCATGGGGCCTGCACCCCCAGGATTGTCTTGGGAGCAGACGCATTACTATTGAAAAGCTCTTGGCACAAGCTTCCTGCACTCATGAAGCACTGCTGAAGAATTTGTTAAACATGATGAATCCCACGGGACCAGCCGGATGCCCTGAGCAGGGAGCCGAGAGGATGCAAACCCCAACGCCCAGTGGCCTGCGGGAGGCAGGAAAGATGGTGCAGGATTTCTGGGCATGGATAAGTGTCTTTTCTGAGAAAACATTTCAATGTATTTTCAAAGAAACACGATACCTCCTGTTTATCTGCTGCTTAGAATTCCAGGTTTGGAGGGATTTATTAGACCTAGATGGTACTCTCTTTGCAGAGAAAGCATTGCTGTTTTAAATGCGTGGCCTTAAATTAAAGCTCTCTGAGACACCGGACATGATTCCAGCCCTGGGCAGGCTTAGTAGCCCCCTGGCTGAGCCTTGGCCTGGACCCTGGGGGCCTTCTTGGGCCTCATCACAGGCCCTGGCGCTGAGCAGGGATGACTGGTTCCAATACCCTGTGCCCACCAGGCTGTGTGCTGCCTGCGGCAGGAACCTGGTCAAAGCCATTGCTGTATCCCACCTGGGGTCTGGCCTTGTGTGAACTCCCCACTGTTTGCTGAAAGAATGGAGGACAGGCAGGCTGTCTCAATGGGGTCCCTGTGCTCCCTCCGTGGAGCTCCCACTCCCTCGGGTCCATGAAATTTTCTCTGACACCTTGAGATGTTGCATGACAAATCTCCTTTTGCCTAGGCATTATTGGACCCTCAGCTATATACGCATATTTTTTCTTTTTGTTTTTTGAGACAGGGTCTCACTCCATCGCCCAGGCTGGAGTGCAGTGGTGATACCACAGCTTACTGCGGCCTCCATCCCCTGAGTTCGAGTAGTCCTGCCTCAGCCTCCCAAGTAGCTAGGACCATAAGTACACACCACCACGCTTGGCTAATTTTTGTATTTTTTGTGGAGACGGGGGTCTCACCATGTTGCCCAGGCTGGTCTCAAATTCCTGGACTCAAGTGACTGGCCTGCGTCAGCCTGCCAAAGTGTTGGGATTACAGGCGTGAGCCACTGCACCCAGCCCATTTTTTTTTTTCTTTAAACAAAGGAGGTTTCAGGAGGGGTGACAGCAGGTGAGATGGCGCAGTGGCCTGTATGATAGCAGACTATGTGCCCACACAAAAGAGGGCACTTTCTGTGCATTTTATGTAAGATCAATCTTTTAATCCTCAAAACAACTCTCTGATGTGGGTTTCATAATTATTCCCCCCCCCTTTTTTTTTCTGAGATAGGGTCTGGCTCTGTCACCTAGGCTGGTGTACAGTGGCACACTCTCGGCTCACTGCAACCTCTACCTCCTGGGCTCAAGCCATTCTCCCACCTCAGCCTCCCATGTGGCTGGGACTACAGGTATGTGCCATCAGCTTGGCTAATTTTTGTACTTTTTGTAGAGACGGGGTTTCACCATGTTGCCCAGGCTGGTCTCAAACTCCTGAGCTCAAGTGATCCGCCGGCCTCATCCTCCCAAAGTGCTGGGATTACAGGCGCGAACCACCGAACCACCGTGGCTGGCCATTATTCGCATTTGAGAGATGAAGTAGCTGAGGCTCAGAGGTTAAGTGCCTTCCTCAAGGTCCACAGCCAGCATGCATGCAGCTAGAACTTGAACCCAGGCCATCCTGCTCTGAAGTGTACGCTCTTAAACACCTCACCGTGGAGTCTACCTCTAAGCCCACCAAAATATTTACTTTCTGGCTTTGCACCAGAGGCCTCCTGAGGGCAGATCCTTCTTAGCACACAGCAGTGATCATTCCATTCAGCAGCCTTCTCTGAGCACCTTCTCCATGCTAGCTTCTGAGATGTGTGTAGGAAAGGGAGATTGTCGACACAGTTCTAGCCCTGTAAGTGCTTGTAGGCTAGGTGGGGCCAGAGCCATGAGTGGTGGTCACCAAGGGGAGGTGGCAACCAGGTCACAGATGCCCCCACCCCAGCTAGATTAGCAAAGGGATGCCTCCTATGGCCTCCCACCTCTGCCTTGTGTTCCTCCCCTCCTGCCTGAGGCCTCTCCCATGCCCTGAAGGATGGGACCTCAGCTGACTGGCTCATCCCTGTTTCACAATCACCTTCCTGTTCCCATCCCTGCAGCTGGACTGAACGGCCCTGCCCAGTGGGGGCAGCTTCAGGGCCCTGACAACACGTAACCTTTTGCTTTCTGCAACCCAAATCACCCACAAGCCCATCCTTCAGGGACATGGACCTCCACTTTGTGGCATGTGCCTTTCATTCTTCTTACTCTGTCTTTGTCTATCTGTGGGTCTCTCAACATATGTAGTTAGATCATCTTGAGTAAGATGTTTAATCCCTGGCCAGGAAACCCACACCCAGAGTAGCGGAACCATCAATAATCACAAGATTTATTGCATCAGTTCCCGGGTCAGTGGAAAGAATGATGGCCTCGTGGGGAAGTCTGGGCAGCTGGTGCCATAAGTCCAGCTCCCTCAGCCGGGATGAAGGACACGGCTTTCCCCATCGTGGCTGGGGGAGCTGGCAGGGGTTGGCTGCTGTCTTTGAACATCCTGGGCACTCCTCTCATTCTTACTGTCAGAATTTGATGTGTTCCATCTTGATGCTAAACTCTACAAGAATATAAACTCTTTGAAACCAGACACAGTGGGTAATTTGGGGGAACACATTTCAATATCAAGATGGATTATAATCATGGAAATACTTGGAGCGCTTCATTTTGTCTTTCTACATGGGTTAAACAGACACTGGTTACCATGGAGAAGGTTCCAGTCATTTACAAATGGCCATTCAACCGTTCTCCATTTGACAGTTACTAGCTGAATGCCTACTGTGTGCCAGGCTGTGCACCCAGCAGTGAGGACTGAGAGACACTGACTCTGATGCCTGCCCTGGTGGCCCCCACCTGGCTGAGGACTATCCCAACCAGGGCCAGCTGGGTCCTTCCCCATGCTCAAATGCAACGTGCAGTGGGGTCATCTGGAGGAAATGACTCAGCAACTGCGTTAAAGCACAGCTGTCAGCCCGTGGGTCAGGTATCTTCTTTCTGCCCCGCCAGAAAGAGGGTTAGAGAGAGTGTTTAAGAGCCTGGATTTAAACCCCTGGCCCTGCCACTTCCTGGCTGGGTGGCCTTGGGCAAATTACTTAACCTCTCTGCACCTCCGCTTCTTTAGAAACATAAGGCTTTCATATCTACCTCACAAGGATAAAGGGCAACTGCACATAAAGCAGTTTGCACGCAGCTGTCACACGGTGTGCACACACCAGCTGGCAATGACTGTTGTTTGCATTGTACCCTCTGCCCCTGAAGAATGCGGTTTCCTGCGATCTCCCGGTTCTGATCATGCTGCTGCCCATCTTGGAGGTGCCAGCAGGCTCGCTGCGGGGGGACTCCTCTCCTGCCATGCAGGGCCCTTTGCTGCCACCTGGCCCCAACCAGGCCACCCACCTGAGGCTCTCCCAACAGGCAGACATGGAAAAGGAAATACCCCTGGAATATGCTCTAGGCTTTCCTGTTCCCTGCCCTGGGGTAGGCTGTTCCTACTCTGAAATGCCTTTCTGCCCTTGCACTCTCCCTTGTTAACACCCTCTGTCCAGGCATGTCTCTGGAGCCACACTCTCCAGGAAGCTCTCTTGGGTTTCTCCTCTCTCGTAGCACTTTGCCTGTCCCTCCGTGGTTCCTCTCAGTTGGGCTGAGAAGCCCTCCAGGGCAGAGACTGGGTCTCCCTGAGCCTGTGCATGGTGTAAGCAGGGGCTCCTGTGGTGCTGACCCTGCCTGGGCTGGGACGGGGACGGCCGGACACTGGCAGCGGTCACAGCAGGGTGTGGAGGGAGGCAAGGAGGTATCAGGACAGCCGGAGGCCTAAGGCCAGAGGAAGAAGCAGTTGCTTCCACTTGCTGGGCTGGTCCTTGGCCAGCTCAGTGCCTCAGGGCTGAGACCCTGGTTGGGTGAACAGTGTTGAGCGGAGAGAGCTTGTGTCTGGGTTTGTGTCCCCATTTGTTTCTTGAAAGGAGCTATGACTTACGTGGTCAGGGTGCTGTTGGTGAACACTGCCAGTTTTGTGACCATCCCCTGGCAGGAGGACTGACCCTGAGGGCCAAGCTTCCTCTGAGGGGACACTGCTTCTGGTCAGTCTCCAAGCAGTTGGCCTGTACCCTTCTGCCATGGGCTGCGTTTTCCTTCTGCCTTCAGTGAGTGGGGCCGAAGTTGGAGGCACCCTGGAGCTCGTGGTTGGGAGAAGCGGGATGGAAGTGCAGGTCAGGAATCTGAGAGCCTCCTCCGCATCACCGGGGCTACAGGGACTCCCCAAGAGCCTCCCTTTACTCCAGCCCCTGTTCCATGGCGCCCTGTTCAGATCACAGCAGGGCCTGTGTGGCCAGCGCTCTGCGCATGCCAGGCTTTGTGAGTCACCCTGGGGAAGAGAGTGTTTGTCATCCAAGGAGTTTGGGAAAATCCCTTTTGCGGAGATTCATATTCCCCAATAAATAGCCCTTCAAAGGCTCCTGAGAAGTCCTGCAGAGAAGAAGCTTATTGGGCTTTATTTAAACCAGTGTCGACAAACTTTCCTGTAAAGGCCCACCTAGTACATATTTGAGGCTCTATCACAACTGCTCAGCTTGTCCGTTGTGGTGTCAAAGGCAGCCTTGGACGCACCTACACCAAAGTCCCCATCAGGCTGTATTGACATACGCAGGAGCAGGGCTGCCTTTGGCTTGTGAGCTGCAGTTTGCTGGCCCTGATGAGAACCATCGTCTTTCTCCCTTTCCTCCCTCCGCTCCTCTTCCCTCCTGCAATGTTTTATGGAGGCCAGTGACGTGCTGAGAGCACGTTTGCACTCAGCCACTTGTTCTCAAGTCAGGGTGCTTGTGTTTCACGCACAGGATCCATTCTTTAAGTTACTGTGTCATTCACAACTTGAATAATTTAAGACCTATTTCCCGCAGCACAGACAAAGGACAGGGCGTGATTATTCACCAGCTTCGTGCTGCTGACACAGGGGGAACAGCAAGCCCCGATCAGAGCTCATTCAGCCAGCAGGTTGGCAATTAACGATTCTTGATATGTTTTGAACGTTTTAAGAGGAGAGATTTGCATTATTTAGTATTTTGTGCATAGGGAGGCTTCCTTGACATTTTTATTTTTAAATTTTAAATTTTTGTTTATTTTTATTTTGAGACAGGGTTTTGCTCTGGTACCCAGACTGGAGTGCAGCGGTGTCATAGCTCACTGCAACCTTGACCTCCTGGACACAAGCGATCCTCCTGCCTCCGCCTCCCAAGTAGCTGGGATCATAGGCATGCACCACCAGACTCAGCTGATTTTTAAATTTTTTTCTGTAGAGACAGAGTCTCCTTATGTTGCCCATGCTTGTCTGGAACTCCTGGGCTCAAGCGATCCTCCTGCCTCAGCCTTCCAAAATGTTGGGATTACAGGTGTGAGCCACTGCGCCTAGGCTCTTGACATTTTTAAGCCACACTTTCTCAAGAATTTAAATCACTTGGAGTGTACCACACACCTGTTAGCATCCCGAGGGCTGTGGGTCCCATGACACCCACTTTGGGAACCATGGGTGTGGCCTTTCACAGTGCCAGAGTGCGCTTCAGCAGGGCAGCCGCTGCGAAATCACACCCCTGCACCAGGAATCTCCCAGCTGAGCAAGGCCCGAGTGCTGGGCCCAGAGCTGGGTAAGCCCTCGCAGTGGTGGCTGCAGTGGGAATGGCTTCCTCTTCCCTGGCCTTCTCTAGCCTTCAGCCCATGCATCCCAGGAAGCCTCAGTGGGGCCCTGCAGCAGGGCGCTTCCAGGCCTGGGGACCTTCGAGCTAATCTTTGACATCGAGGGGTTTGGTGGGACTGATTCTCCTCGCATTTTTACCAATGCTGAGTCAAGTACCTTGGAAAAGGTTAAAGAAAGTTCCACCATTGGCTTTTACTTAATTTCCTTTGTCCACATCTGCCAACAACTAAAGCAAAGAGGAATGGCCTTCTTGAAGGTGCTCCGGTCCTCAGTTCAGATGCTCACAGAGCTGTCCAGGAGTGCGGGCACCTGGTGACAGGAGACCTCTTAAAACACATTGATGGAGCCCTAATGTGTGCAAGGACCAGGCCAGGCCCCCCACACCTTCCTCTTTCAGTCTTTATTGCAATTCACTAGCAAGGCTTTGTTGTTCTATTTCTCAGATGAGGATGCTGGTGCCGAGTCCGGTAGCTTACTTTCCCAAGGCCACATGGCCAGTGAGTACCAGAATCAGGGAGGAATTTAGACCTCATGGCTATAACACCACACTCCTTCCTGGTTCCTTCTGAGACCAAGGCACGTTAGTGGCATCCTGCCAACCTCTCTGTAAACTTAGGTCTCTCCAAGCCTCCCTGCAGTAGTAATAATTGTTTCATGTGGCGTCTGCCTGGCAGAGTTCAAAGCGCTTCCATTTCAGAGGAAACACTGATGTTTCTGCCTGCCCTGCCCAACTTGCTGTCATCCATTCTTTGGGAATGGCCCCTTAATATTCCCTTGAAGAAACCACCCTCCTTTCCTCTGACTGGAGTTGTGTGGTTGCCTCCATCTCCTCTGCCTCCCTCAAATCACACAGATTGGTTCAGGAATAGGGACGTGGCCCAGCCCAACCAGTGAGACTCCGTCTTGGAAGTTATGCTGGAAAGAGTCGCTGTTGCTTTGTGGGGGCTGCCAGGCTGGTAGAAACTAGGCCTAGAGTGCTGGGGACCATGTTTTCCATCTGCTGGAGGATGTCTTCTTGAGAATAGAGCTGACCTAGGGGGAAAGCAGAGTGAGGTGGAGGGAGGTGAGCTCTACCCGTCACCGGAACACCTGGGTCCAGTTGAGCCTGAAGTAGAATCATGGACTTTTCAGCTTCATGAAACAACATATTTTCTTTTATGCTTGAGGCTGCTGGTTTGGGTTTCTATCTCCTCTGTCTAGTCATTCAGTTTCCACTGAGAGGCCCCAGAGCATGGTGGTTAGGGAAGATCTCAGAACCATGGCCAGCTCTGCTACTTACTACCGGTGTGACATTGGGCAAGTTATTCCATCTCTCTGTGCCCCAGTTTTGCAGATTTCATGCTCAAATCTGTGAGGGGCCACCCCAGGGGCTCCTCCTTCCTCTCTGTTCATGCTCCTGTCCCTGACCAGAGCCCTTTCGTTTCACATGCAGTTCCAGGCTCCAGTGAGGCCTGGAGTAGTTTCTCACTCAGACCCAGTCCCCTCATCCCTCCCATGCCCACCTCTGCAGCCCCCAGTGAAAAGAGAGCTCCCCTTCCCTTCCTGCAGGGCAGGGGCCAGGGCACAGCCACCCCACAGTCACTGCTAACCTGTTGGGGTTGGTGATGACTTTCCGTCCCAGAGACAGCGGTTGCATTTAAAAAAATGAAAACTCATTTTTAGCACCAAAGTAGTGCACAGACATAGTTTTTTGTTTTGAAAAGTTCAAACAGCATAAAAGGATGTAAAAATAGAAAATACAAGTTTCTCACCTCCTGGCCACCCCAGTCTTATTCCCCAGAGATAACCACAGCTTGCAGTTTCCTGGGTATTTTTGCTGTGCCTCGGCAAAACCATGCGGCTCTGCGTTTGCTTCTTTCAACTGAAAATAGCCTTTGGAGAGCCTTCGTACGGGCGCTTCCGGCTCTGCTGCAAGGCTCGCTTTTGTGTGTGTGTTTTCCTTTAAAAATTGTGGTAAAATATGCATAACAAAAAAATGTATCATCGTAACCATTTTTAAGTGTACTGTTCAGTAGTGCTAAGTACATTCACATCCTTATGCAACCAATTTCCAGAACTATTTCATCTTGCAAAACTGAAACTTTATAACCATGAAACAACAGTTTCCCCTTCCCACCTCCTCCCAGCCCTGACAGCCGTCATTCTACTTTCCGTCTCTCTGAATTTGACTACCCTAGAGAACTCATACATGTGAAACCATACAGTATTTGTCTTTTTGTGGTTGTCTTATTTCACTCAATAGAGTGTCTTCAAGGTTCATTCGTGTCGTAGCACGTGTCAGAGCTTTCTTCCTTTTTTTTTTTAACACCCGACCTCAAGTGATCCTCCCACCTCAGCCTCCTAAAGTGCTGTGATTACAGGCGTGAGCCACGACGCCAGGTGCTTTCTTCCTATTTAAGGCAGAATATTATTGTATTGTCTGGATATGCCACCTTTTGTTTATCTGTTCATCTGCAGATGAACATGTGGGTCGCTCTCTCCTTTTGGCTATTGTGAATAGTGCTGCTATGAATATGGGTGGACAAATAGCTCTTCTAGACCCTGCTTTCAATTCTTTTGGGTGTGTACCCAGAAATGGAATTGCCGGATCATATGGTAGTTCTATTTTTAATTTTTGGAGGAACTGCCATACTGTTTTCCATAGTGGCCACACTGCTTTACATTCCCACCAGCAGTGGACAAGGGTTCTAATTCCTCCACATCCTTGTCAACACTTGTTGTTTTCTGGTTTTTGCTAGTAGCTATTTTGATGGGTGTGAGGTGGTTATCTCATGTGGTTTTGGTTTGCATTTCCTAAATGGTTAGTCTTGTTTCACGTGGGGTTTAAAAGATATAATTATAAATATTTTCAATACACTCAAAAGTAGAGATAGAGCCGCCACCCAGATTCAACAGTTAGTAAGATTTTTGCCCTATTTGCTTTCTCTGTCTCCTTAATGATTTCATAGCAAGCCCCAGACACAAGGTCTCTTTGCCACAGAATCCAGTGGGCGTTTCTAAAACCCTGGATATCTCCTTACATGCCTGCATCACTATCAGCCTAAGTGTTACCTTGGTATCACCTAATATCTAGTCCATAATTAAGTCTCCCTGATTGTTTTAAAAATGCATTGTTTCAGTTTTCATAGGGGCCTTCTAGAAGATCCGTGTCTGAACCCAGAGACTCTTTTTTTTTTTTTTTTTTTAATACTTTAAGTTCTAGGGTACATGTGCACAACGTGCAGGTTTGTTACATATGTATACATGAGCCATGTTGGTGTGCTGAACCCATTAACTTGTCATTTACATTAGGTGTATCTCCTAATGCTATCCCTCCCGCCCCCCCAACAATAGGACCCGGTGTGTGATGTTCCCCTTCCCGTGTCCAAGTGATCTCATTGTTCAATTCCCACCTATGAGTGAGAACATGCAGTATTTGGTTTTCTGTTCTTGCGATAGTTTGCTGAGAAAGATGGTTTCCGGCTGCATCCATGTCCCTACAAAGGACACGAACTCATCCTTCTTTATGGCTGCATAGTATTCCATGGTGTATATGTGCCACATTTTCTTAATCCTGTCTGTCACTGATGGACATTTGGGTTGATTCCAAGTCTTTGCTATTGTAAATAGTGCCGCAATAAACATACATGTGCATGTGTCTTTATAGCAGCATGACTTATAATCCTTTGGGTATATACCCAGTAATGGGATGGCTGGGTCAAATGGTGTCTCTAGTTCTAGATCCTTGAGGAATCGCCACACTGTTTTCCATAATGGTTGAACTAGTTTACAGTCCCACCAACAGTGTAAAAGTGTTCCTATTTCTCCACGTCCTCTCCAGCACCTGTTGTTTCCTGATTTTTTAATGACTGCCATTCTAACTGGTGTGAGATGGTATCTCATTGTGGTTTTGATTTGCATTTCTCTGATGGCGAGTGATGATGAGCATTTTTTCATGTGTCTGTTGGCTGTATGAATGTCTTCTTTTGAGAAGTGTCTGTTCATATCCTTTGCCCACTTTTTGATGGGGTTGTTTGTTTTTTTCTTGTAAATTTGATTGAGTTCTTTATAGGTTCTGGATATTAGCTCTTTGTCAGATGAGTAGATTGCAAAAATTTTCTCCTATTCTGTAGGTTGCCTGTTCATTCTGATGGTAGTTTCTTTTGCTGTGCAGAAGCTCTTTAGTTTAATTAGATCCCATTTGTCAATTTTGGCTTTTGTTGCCGTTGCTTTTGGTGTTTTAGACATGAAGTCCTTGCCCATGCCTATGTCCTGAATAGTATTACCTAGGTTTTCTTCTAGGGTTTTTTTATGGTTTTAGGTCTAATATTTAAGTCTTTAATCCATCTTGAATTAATTTTCATATAAGGAGTAAGGAAAGGATCCAGTTTCAGCTTTCTACTTATGGCTAGCCAATTTTCCTGGCACCATTTATTAAATAGGGAATCCTTTCCCCATTTCTTGTTTTTGTCAGGTTTGTCAAAGATCAGATGGCTGTAGATGTGTGGTATTACTTCTAAGGGCTCTGTTCTGTTCCATTGGTCTATATCTCTGTTTTGGTACCAGTACCATGCTGTTTTGGTTACTGTAGCCTTGTAGTATAGTTTGAAGTCAGGTAGCGTGATGCTGCTAGCTTTGTTCTTTTGGCTTAGGATTGTCTTGGGAATGCGGGGTCTTTTTTGGTTCCATATGAACTTTAAAGCAGTTTTTTCCAACTCTGTGAAGAAAGTCATTGGTAGCTTAATGGGGATGGCATTGAATCTATAAATTACCTTGGGCAGTATGGCCATTTTCACAATATTGATTATTCCTATCCATGAGCATGGAATGTTCTTCCACTTGTTTGTGTCCTCTTTGATTTCACTGAGCAGTAGTTTGTCGTTCTCCTTGAAGAGGTCCTTTACATCCTTTGTAAGTTGGATTCCTAGGTATTTTATTCTCTTTGAAGCTATTGTGAATGGGAGTTCATTCATGATTTGGCTCTCTGTTTGTCTGTTACTGGTGTATAAGAATGCTTGTGATTTTTGCACATTGATTTTGTGTCCTGAGACTTTGCTGAAGTTGCTTATCAGCTTAAGGAGATTTTGGGCTGAGATAATGGGGTTTTCTAAATATACAATCATGTCATCTGCAAAGAGGGACAATTTGACTTCTTCTTTTCCTAACTGAATACCCTTTATTTCTTTCTCTTACCTGATTGCCCTAGCCAGAACTTCCAACACTATGTTGAATAGGAGTGGTGAGAGAGGGCATCCCTGTCTTGTGCCAGTTTTCAAAAGGGAATGCTTCCAGTTTTTGCCCATTCAGTATGATATTGGCTGTGGGTTTGTCATAAATAGCTCTTATTATTTTGAGATACATTCCATCAATACCAAATTTATTGAGAGTTTTTAGCATGAAGGGCTGTTGAATTTTGTCAAAGGCCTTTTCTGCATCTATTGAGATAATCATGTGGTTTTTGTCTTTGGTTCTGTTTATATGCTGGATTACGTTTATTGATTTGTGTATGTTGAACCAGCCTTGCATCACAGGGATGAAGCCCACTTGATCATGGTAGATAAGCTTTTTGATGTGCTGCTGGATTTGGTTTGCCAGTATTTTATTGAGGATTTTTTACATCGATGTTCATCAGGGATATTGGTCTAAAATTCTCTTTTTTTGTTGTATCTCTGTCAGGTTTTGGTATCAGGATGATGTTGGCCTCGTGAAATGAGTTAGGGAGGATTCCCTCTTTTTCTATTGATTGGAATAGTTTCAGAAGGAATGGTACCAACTCCTCCTTGTACCTCTGGTAGAATTCGGCTGTGAATCCATCTGGTCCTGGACTTTTTTTGGTTGGTAGGCTATTAATTATTGCCTCAATTTCAGAGCCTGCTATTGGTCTATTCAGGGATTCAACTTCTTCCTGATTTAGTCTTGGGAGAGTGTAAGTGTCCAGGAAATTATTCATAGTTTTTCTAGTTTATTTGCATAGAGGTGTGTATAGTATTCTCTGATGGTAGTTTGTATTTCTGTGGGGTCGGTGCTGATATCCCCTTTATCATTTTTTATTGTGTCTGTTTGATCCTTCTCTCTTTTCTTCATTAGTCTTGCTAGCGGTCTATCAATTTTGTTGATCTTTTCAAAAAACCAGCTCCTGGATTCATTGATTTTTTGGAGGGTTTTTTCTGTCTCTATCTCCTTCAGTTCTGCTCTGATCTTAGTTATTTCTTGCCTTCTGCTAGCTTTTGAATGTGTTTGCTCTTGCTTCTCTAGTTCTTTTAATTGTGATGCTAGGGTGTCAATTTTAGATCTTTCCAGCTTTCTCTTGTAGGCATTTAGTGCTATAAATTTCCCTCTACACACTGCTTTAAATGTGTCCCAGAGATTCTGGTATGTTGTATCTTTGTTCTCATTGGTTTCAAAGAACATCTTTATTTCTGTCTTCATTTCATTATGTATCCAGTAGTCATTCAGGAGCAGGTTGTTCAGTTTCCATGTAGTTGAGCGGTTTTGATTGAGTTTCTTAGTCCTGAGTCCTGGTTTGATTGCACTGTGGTCTGAGAGACAGTTTGTTATAATTTCTGTTCTTTTACATTTGCTGAGGAGTGCTTTACTTCCAACTATGTGGTCAATTTTGAAATAAGTGCAATGTGGTGCTGAGAAGAATGTATATTCTGTTGATTTGGGGTGGAGAGTTCTGTAGATGTCTATTAGGTCTGCTTGGTGCAGAGTTGAATTCAATTCCTGGATATCCTTGTTAACTTTCTGTCTCGTTGGTCTGTCTAATGTGGACAGTGGGGTGTTAAAGTCTCCCATTATTATTGTGTGGGAGTCTAAGTCTCTTTGTAAGTCTCTAAGGACTTGCTTTATGAATCTGGGTGCTCCTGTATTGGGTGCATATATATTTAGGATAGTTAGCTCTTCCTGATGAATTGATCCCTTTACCATTATGTAATGGCCTTCTTTGTCTCTTTTGATCTTTGATGGTTTAAAGTCTGTTTTATCAGAGACTAGGATTGCAACCCCTGCTTTATTTTGTTTTCCATTTGCTTGGTAGATCTTCCTCCATCCTTTTATTTTGAGCCTATGTGTGTCTCTGCATGTGAGATGGGTCTCCTGAATACAGCAAACTGATGGGTCTTGACTCTTTATCCAATTTGCCAGTCTGTGTCTTTTAATTGGACCATTTAGTCCATTTACATTTAAGGTTAATATTGTCCAGAGACTCTTAACCCCATCAGTCTTTCGCGAGACAGGTGGCGGTGAGGTTGGGAGCACAGGGTACACAGTCAGATCAGATTTAAATCCCAGTTCTGTTGTTGATTGGCTGCTAGGTGGCCTTGGCAAGGTACTTATCCTTTTGAGCCTCAGTTTGTTAATCTGTGCAATGGAGATAGCCACAGCATCCACAGCCTAGAGATTAAATGAGATAGCATGTGACATACTTAGCACTGCCTTGGGCACATAGTGAGTGTGCAAGAATTGGGAACTGCTTCTGTCGTTACTATGACTTCAATGTAATTTTCACAAAATCTCACTCCCACAGAGAGTTTTCAGGCATCATGAAGTCCTGCAGGAAGGAGAGCAGGAGGGGCTTCTATGCCTGTGCCCCCATCACGGCGAGTTGAGGGTGCTCCATTGTCCTGGGGTCGACCTGTGTCTGGGCCCTGTTATTCTCTCTCGAAGACAGAAGCAAGCTGCTGTCCATATGCTCGGCTGCACTGGGCTTAAATAAAAAATGATAAACTCTGCGGCCGGAAGGGGATGGAGTCTTATTTGCAGATCAAATACATTCTGTTAAGATTGGTTTCTGCCATTTCCTCCGCTCTTGATCTGATGGCCTTCTTGGTAATTCAGTAATTGGTTACTCTGGAGGCTGACAGGCAAATGGGAGCGGGATGGGGAGAGTGGAGCCTGAGGGAGATGGGTACGGTCTGAAATTGATTTATCCTAATTGGGTCCAGAGCCAGCAACCTTTTAGACTGAAAGGGAATCGTGGATGCTGAGGCTGAAGGTTGCAATAATATTTAGTTTAACCTGAATAATTTTACAAATGGAGAAATGAAGGGTGGGGAGGAGAGAGGAGTGCCCTGAGGCCCTGTAACCATTTGAAGGTTGAGCAGGGACCAGAGCCCTGGGCAGTCAGACAAGCTCATCCGCCTCAGGCCCTGCCTCAGCTGTCCTTATTAGGTGACAGGAGAGAGTGGGCCGTGTCCTAACCAGCTGTGTGGCATTGGATGCTCTGGGGCTCAGCTTCCCCATCTGTGCAAAGACAAGATGGAGCAAGGAGGAGTCCAGGCAGCTTGTCACATCCTCTGCCTCCCTGAAGGTTAGCTCTTGCTGGTAGGACCTTGCCCCTGCAAACTGCCACTTTACACATGAGCCAAGGTGTACTGGTTCAGAGTTTACCTGGCACCTTTTGCACTTTCAGCTTCCTCTGATGGGACTGTAATGAGGATTCATAAATGGGACACTAGGTTCTTTGCTAGGTCTGTGTTGCTGATGCCCTTTTACCCCTCATTTTTCCCTTGTACCCCCCAGATCTTCATCTAGAAGGGACTGCAGGTCCCAGGCCCAGCGTGGTCACTGGCTAGTTGGGAGAAGTCAGGCAGCCAATCTCTTTCTGAGCCTCCTTGGCTCAGCTCTAAGGGCACCAGGAAGTACCAGAATCCAGGGGTTAAGTTCACAGGCTCTGACTGC
The DNA here is from genome assembly GCF_024542745.1 of Macaca thibetana thibetana. Classification (NCBI taxonomy): domain Eukaryota; kingdom Metazoa; phylum Chordata; class Mammalia; order Primates; family Cercopithecidae; genus Macaca; species Macaca thibetana. Next base: position 120,337,429 of record NC_065586.1, on the reverse strand, counting down.
TAGGGGCACAATCCTGGCTTGCTGAGTTCCTTGGGCAAGTACTTGGCCCCTCTCTATGACTCAGTTTCCTCATCTATAAAATGGAAATAATCATTAGGACCTACCTCATAGGGTCATTGCAGGATGTCCAGCAACACTGCATGCAGAGAGCCCAGTAGCTGCTTCCAAGTGAGCTCCGTTAGGCAGCCACTGCTTTCCTGGAGAGCAGAGAACTGGGCTTTGCTATGACTCCGGGGGCTGGGTACTGAGCTCTGAGTGTCGCCGTAGCACCCCTCAGAGCTCGCTAAGAGAGGAGGCCATGGAAGCGTGACCCACGGACGGGCATTGCATTCCTTTAGCGAGTCAGAGTTCACCAAATAAGGGTCATGTGGCTTTAGCTCCTCTTATCAAATCCTTGGAGATACCGCAGCCAACAGGCTGAACTTGCAGTTGCCTTTCAAAACCTAGAGGTGTGGGAGAACACAGGGGGCCTGAGGGAATGGCTGTGCCCAGCGTGTGAAAGCGCTGGCCGCTGAGGGGCTGCAGCGTTGGGGGATCCTGCGAGGGCTTGGGCCTCCCTGGAGCAGCATGGCACTGCTGTGGCGAACCCCAGCCTCCTCTCTTCAGCTGGAGGATGGACCTAGTGAATGATATAGTTTGGATGCTTGTTCCCTCCAAGTCTTCTGTTGAAATATGATCCCCAGTGTTGGAGGTGGGGCCTGATGGGAAGTGTTTGGACTGGGGGAGTGGATCCCTCATGAATGGCTTGGGCCATCCCCTTGATGATGAGTGAGTTCTCGCTGAGTTCACCTGCAATGTGGGCATTTAAAGGTGTGTGGCACGTCCCCCCCCCCGCCAACTCTTTCTGTCTTGCTCCCGTTCTTGCTATGTGAAGTGCCTGTTCCTCCTTTGCCTTCCACCGTGATTAGAAGCTCCCTGAGGCCTCTCCAGAAGCAGATACTGCTATGCTTCCTGTACAGCCTGCAGAACCATGAGCCAATGACATCTCTTTTCTTCTAAATTACCCAGTCTTGGATATTTCTTTATAGCAATGCAAGAACAGCCTCATACAGTGATCCTTGGCTGGAAGCTGTTGCCCATGCCTTTGCCTGCACCTGGCACCCGTAAGCCGAGTCCTCTGGAGGGGTGGCTACTGTGGATTTTTCTGGGGTCAGTGACCCGGCATGGGCCCCACACCAGGAAATAGCTGAGAAGCAAGGTCTGTGGGGGCACTGGGATGGGTGAGTGAAGCCTGAGCAGCATCTTTCAAGGGCAGGCTCAGCATATTTCACATTTGAAGATCATTCCTGAGGGAATTTGGAAATCTTTCTTCAGAATGGAGCGATGGTCTTGCTGGGAAAGGAGCATCCCCTCAGGGCCCTGGATTTAGGCCCAGTTCCCACTGGCCGTGTAGTCTTGGAAAGGCTTTGTCCTGTCTCAGGGTCACAGTTTCCTCTTCTAGAAAATGGGGAAAACAGCCTTTCCTGAGGCTTCGGTTTCTCCTTGACAAATTAGGGCTAATAATGCCCGCTGAGGATGACCCTGAAATAACAAGTGTGAGAAGCTCACATTGCACCTGGCACAGAGGTGCATACAGACACGTGGGACATGTCAGACAGTGAATGGCTGAGCAGCCTGCCCAATTGCAACTTGTCCTCTGCACAGAGGAAGCAAGAAATAGGAGAGGAAGCGTGGGTCCGACGCAGAGTCAGCGAAGCCCTGCAGACAGAGCCGAGCACGTGCTTGGGTGGCGAGGGGCAGGACATGCAAGTGAGGATTGTCTTCTGAGGTCAGACACAAGTATGAGTCCAGCTCAGAGTGCAGAGCGCCCTGGAGCATGACTTAAAGACCGGTTTGCAAGCTCTGACCCTTTACTTCCTTGCTTTTTGGCTTGAGGTCAGCCACTTAATGGGTGTGTCCTTTTCTATGAATGAGACCATTTCTAATGGCTGCCTACGGGGCAGGAGTGGGGACCCGTGAGCCACGGGGAGATGATGTGTGAGCTCCTCATGCCTGGAACTCAAGTTTTGCCCACTTGGCTCACACTCAGGGTCTGAGGCCCATCTAGGTGGGGTTCTCCCAAGGTAGGTAAGGACTGGTGAGGCAAAAACAAAGGCCCCGGCTGAGGAGGTGAATGGGGCTGAAGTCCGGCCCCTGCTGTGCTGGCTGGCAGTGCATCCTGAATTGGGGCTGTGTCTGTCCAGAGATGGGGCACCATATTCTAGATTAACACAGGCCGAGTCTGTTTGCCAAGCTGTGTGCTCATGGTGTCTTTACAGGGGTGAAGGGCTGTGTCTTCTCGGTGCAGAGTAAGCAAGATAGGGACCATCAGTGGCCCGAGGCCTGATCTTCTCTCCCTCAGTCTCCAGGGGCACTGTTTAGCTGCCCTGTACACATAGGGCCCTGGCTTATGCCATCTTTCACCCTATTCTGCCACTTAGGTATGGGGAGGAAGCTTAATACCATCACCATTCAGGGAATGTAAATCTTCCCAAAAGAGTCTCTTTTCTGATTGTAAAAGTAATACATACTTATTGTAGAAAATTATGAAACCACAAGGAAGTATAAACAAGGAAATGAAAATCGTGCATAGTCCCACTACTTAGAGACACTCTGAAATGTTGAAAAGTAGTTGTTTCTGCTTGTATTATTTTCTCTCCATATTTGAGCATTGGAATCATATTGCATATGGTTTTGTGTTCTGCTTTTTAAACTTAATATTATATTACAAGTGTTTTCTCATGTTCTAAATGTTCTTCCATGCCATGGTTTTGTGACTGCCTGATATTTTGTCACATGGATGTGTTATAATCGAATCAGCCAGCCCAGATGGTTTTCAGCTGTACACAGTCTTAAACACTAGTGTTCATTGTACATCTTTGTACTTGTGTGGTTATTTCTTTTAGGATACCTTCCAATAAGTGGGCTCAGGGGCTGTAGGGTATGGAGGCAGCCATGAATTGGGCCCTAGTAACCCCCACCTGCTGTTATACACATTCCTGCTGTGTAATCCCTTCCCCTTGAGTGTGGGCTGAGATCTAGTGACTTGCTTCTAATGAACAGAATTAGGCAAAAGTGATGGAATGTCACTTTCAAGGTTAGCATACAAAAAATGGACTTGCATCTTGCTCGTACTCTCTTGCTTGTTTGACTTGGGGAGAGTTGACTGCCATGTTGTGAGCTGCCTTATGGTAAGGTCCACATGGCAAGGAACTGAAGGAGGTCTGGCCAACAGCCTGGGGAAACGGAGGCCCTAGGTCCAAAGTCGCATAGGAAATGCATCCTTCCAGCAACGATGTGAGTGAGCTTGGAAGAGGATTCTCCCACAGTCATGCCTTCAGGTGAGACTGCAGCCCTGCTGAGGTCTTATGAGGGACTTTGAGGGGGAAGTACTCCTCCAAGCTGCACATGGATTTAGGGCCCACAGAAGCTGTGAGATGATGTTTGTTGTTTTAATTCTGTAAGTTTTCGGGTGATTTGTTACACAGCAATAGACTAACTACACAAAGGAAATGCACATTCTTTTAAATGTATATTTCCATTGTGCCTTCCTGAAAGTTAACTCCAATTCCCACCCATTTCTCCAGCAGAGAGGAGTGTTAATGGATGAATTTTCAGGAAGGGATACTGCTGACAGCCAGGGCCACTGCTTGGACCTCTTGTTCTGAACAGCCTAGCCTCTGTCTCCAGTGAAGTCTGTCTAGGGAGTGTGGACGTTTCCCCAATGCCCAGGCCTGTTTCCAGTGAACTATCTTGGAGCTTGGGTCCTGCCATCTTCGCTGAGGTTCTGGTTGGCTTGTTAAGGGTGAGGAGGTCAGGCCGGGTGCCTTTTCTCTCTAATGGACTCCCAGGGCATCTGAACACATCCCAGAGAGCCATTTATCAGTCTCCATGGTCTATAGCCTTTATTTTAACAGTAAGAGAACACAGTTTGGTTCTTCAGTTTGGATTAATGTGTCTGCATTTTAAATTCCTTTTAGAGCCCAGGGTACTTTCTTGCAGTCTCAATAATTTTGGAATTTAATAGAAATGAAGAAAATTCCATGGCCTCCCAGAAATACACTGTCCCTTTTGGTGATGAGCAGAGCAACGGGATATGGGAGGCCAACTCGGAACCTCTTTCCCACTCTGTTCCCTGTTTCACTGCTCTGATGTCTACAGAGGAATACTCAGTATGGCTCCCCTGACCCCACTCCACTCCTCTGGGAAGGTGAGACCCTGCACCAAGTGGGCTGAAGGGAATGAATGACCATCTTCAGGCTCAGGCCCTTCCACAGGAGAGCTCCACGCCTACCCCTGGCGTCCTCTCACTGGCCAGGCTGTGGTGAGGATGAATGGCCCTCTGGAAGGCTCTGATGGATCCATAATCAGTTTGCTTCATTAGGGCCTGCTGCTTGGGGAGGCCAATCGTGCACTTGGAGACATGGCAAATGAAGCTCTGCTGTGGGACTCTGAGATGAGGAGACCTCTTGTGTAGACACCAAGTCTATCCTGAGAGTCTGATTCTGGCTCAATTCCTTATAAGCTGGAAACTTGGCTATGGGAAGCAAATTAATATTGTTTATATTCTTTATTCATCAGCACATCTGAAGGCCCTGAGGATGCAATTCTTAACTTTTTCTGAACCCCACTGAAAACATAAAAACTGCACACATCCAGATAGCCACACAGATCTTATACATTGTGTTGGGGGTGATTGGGTGTGGGTGTGGCAGTCTTCCTGGGCCTATTCACGCCCCCCTTGGAAAGTTCATGGATTCTTCCACCCCTACTGATGGGACATCTTGGAGGTGATCCTTCTGTTAATTTACTCATTTTTCTGTTCCTCAGTTTATTTAACAAATATTTATTGAACACCTACTATGTGCCAGGGAGTGAACATTTTTATCCTCTTAAATTGTCATGCATTTGGCCACGTGACAGGAGCCATTGGCTCCTGTCAATGGGACATGAGTTCATTCTGAGGCCAAGAGATGACACAGAGTATTTTAAGTATCTCCTTTCTATATGAAGCAATACATACTTATTTCAACCTAAAAGTCTCCAAGTCACACCAACCCACAAGAATGTTAGAGTGGTCCCCGGTGTGCCAGGCAGGAAGGGGCCCCTGCCTTTTGCAGCTGGACCAAAGGATTAAAAGAGGGGGCCGGGCGCGGTGGCTACGCCTGTAATCCCAGCACTTTGGGAGGCTGAGGTGGGTGGATCACAAGGTCAGGAGTTTGAGACCAGCCCGGCCAAAATGGTGAAACCCCGTCTCTACTAAAAATACAAAAAATTAGCCGGGCATGGTGGCAAGAGCCTGTAATCCCAGCTACTCGGGAGGCTGAGGCAGGAGAATGGCTTGAACCTGGGAGGTGGAGGTTGTGGTGAGCCAAGATTGCACCATTGCACTCTAGCCTGGGCGACAGAGCAAGACTCCATCTCAAAAAACAACAACAACAAAAAAAAACAACAAAAAAACAAAAGAGTGGGTGCTTGTGATGCCACTTTCAACGTCCAGCTTTTCAAAACAGAGTCCCGAGTGCTCGGAAACTTTCTGTCTTTAGAGGCTGGGTCTGTCATGTCTCTTGGGCTGCCCACCACCAGTGCATATCCTCCATGTGGAGCCCCAACTTGTAGGACTTGAGTGAGACTGGGGGCTGTGAGCTGGAGGTGAAAAAGTCTGTGCCAAGAGAGCTAGAAAAGCAAATGCATGGGGGCATCCATTTCTCGCCCAGATAAAAAAACCCATACCAATAATCACAGCAAATAAACCCCACCAAGTGTTTAAGGACAACAGGAAACCAGTTCTACACAAACTCTTCCAGAAAACTGAAGAGAAGGGCAGACTTCCCAGCTCATTGTATGAGGCCAGTATTGCCCTCAAGTCAAACCCAACAAAGATATCATAAGAAAAGAAAACTACGGACCAACATTCCTAATATATGCAAAAATTGTCAACAATTAAATGATCCCAACAATATATTGAAAAGGCACAGGATTACAAGATTTTTCTAGGAAGTGGTTTTTTTTGTTGTTGTCTTTTTTGTTTTGTTTTTTGTTATTGTTGTTGTTTTTGAGACAAGGTTTTGCTCTGTCACCCAGGCTGGAGTGCAGTGGTGCAATCACAGCTCATTGCAGCCTCAACTTCCCAGGCTCGGGTGATTCTCCCACCTCAACCTCCCATGTGGCTGGGCGAGGTTTTTTAAAATTGAAAACCTATAATTGTAGTTTACTCTGTTCATAGGTTAAATACAACATATGACCATCTTAATGGATTAATAAAAAGCATAATTCAAGATTCTATATCTATTCTTGATTACAACCCTCAGATACTTAGGAAAACAAGAGAGTTCCTTCAACCTGATAGGGTCATCCACAGAACACCTGCAGCCAACATTATTCCTACCAGTGGTGAGAAATGGGCTGCTTTCCTCCTAAATTCAACGATAAGGTGAGGATGTCTACTTTCATCGCTTCCATTTGATGTTAGATTCAGGTAAATAGTTCTAGCCAGTGCAATAAGGCAAGACAAAGAATAAAAGGCATCCTGTTCAGAAAGGAAGAAGTTAAACTGTGTTTACTCCTAAACAACATGCTTGTGTCTGTAGAAAATCTTATGACATTTACAAAAAAGCTGTTAGAACTCACCGTTGAGCTTAGCAAGGTTACAGGAAAAAGATCAATATACAGTAATCAATTTTATTTCCATATACTAGAAATGAACAAATGAACATTGAGGTTAAAAATATTTCCATTTACAATAGGGTAAAAATGAACTGATATTTCAATAATATTGAGTTTTTCAATCCACCGGCATGATATAGCTCTTCATTTATTTAGGTCATTTAGAATTTCTCTTAGCAATGATTTACAGTTTTGAGTGCACAGATCTTTCATATCTTTTGTAAGATTTACTACTGTGCCTGCAAAGATGTGTAGAGCTTAATTATCAGAATCTGTAAATATGTTACATCACATAAGAAAATGGCCCTGGAAGATATGATTAAGAATATTGCAATGGGGAGGTTATCCTGGATTATCCGTGTGGGTCCAATATCATTGCAAGGGACCAGATAAGTGGGAGGCAGGGGGTCAGACTCAGAGAGATAGAGATGTGACTTTGGAAGCAGGGATCACAGATGAGCCAGGTTGTAGGCATCTTTGGGGGCATATTCTTCCTATCACAGGAGCACATTTTACAAAATATATGAAAGACCAGTATGCTGAAATCTGTAAATCATTGCTGAGAGAAATTCTAAATGTCCTGAATAAATGGAGAGGTATATCATTCTGGTGGGTTAAAAAAACTCAATATTGTTGAAATGTCAGTTCTCTCCAAATTGATCTGTAGATTGAACTCCATCTCAATCGAAATCGCAGTGACATTTCCATAGAAATCAATAGGTTGACTCTTATTTAGAAATCATGTGGAAATGCAAAATATCTAGAATAGCTAAAACAATTTTGAAAAAAAGAAAAAATTTGGAGAACTATGGTATCAGCTTTTAAACTTTATCATAAAGCAATAGAAATCTGAAATATGGAATATTCGAATAAAATAGACATAAATGTCAAGGGCAAAAATAGAGGGCTCAGAAATTGGCCCATGCACATATTGTCAATTGACTTTCAATAAAGATGAAAGGGCAATTCAGTGTAGAAAAGAGTCTTTTCAACAAAGGGTAATGGAACAACTGGATATCCATATGGAAAAAAAGGGAAACATTTCTTATACTATATAGAGCATTAAAGTGGATCATGGACCCAAGTGAAAAACCTGTAATTATGAAACTTCTAAATAAACATAGGAGGACATTTTTGCAATTTTGGATTAGGGAAAGGTTTCTTACATATGACACCAAAATCACAATCCATAAAACTAAAACATCGATAATTTAAAGTTCAAATAGAAGAAACTTTTGCTCTTCAAAAGACACTGTTAAGAGAATGAGAAGGCAAGCCATGGATTGGAGAAGAGTATTTTCGATCATGTATTTGATAAAGGACTTATATTTAGAATATATGAATAATTCTAAAAGCTCAATAATAAAAAAATCTAATTTAAAAATGAAAAAGGTTTTTTAATAGACACTTTACCAAAGAATATATCTGGATGGCAAATAAGCACATGAAAAGATGCTCAACATCATTAGCTATTAGTGAAATGTAAACCAAGACAAGAATAAGATACCACTCCCCAGATTCACTGTATGAAATGTTGGTGAGAATTGAAAGAACCAGAACTCTTATACACTGCTGATGAAATGTAAAATGGCCCAACTGCTTTGGAAAACAGTATGGCAGTTTCTTAAAAAGTTAAACACAGCTACATTATGACTCAGCTATTCCATTTCTAGGTACATACCCATGTGAAAGCATGTGTCCATAAGAGACTTGTGTGAAATATTTGAAGTGATAGTCAATAACTGCATACAACCCAAATTTCCATTAACAGGTGAGTGGGTAAGCAAATTATTGTGTATTCATACAATGGAATACTGCTTAGTTATAAAAATGAATGAACTGTTGATATGTGCAACCATGTGGATGAATCTTAAAGTGATTATGATGAGTGAGAGAAGCCAGACAAAAAAAGAGTACATAATGTAGGATTCCACTTCCATAAAATTTTAGAAAATGTGAATTCATCTATGTGACAGAAGTTCTTCTGATTCCTGATCCTTTGTATGCTTTATTTCCTGTCCGACTACCAGAAGCTTTCAGCATCCTCACTGTTCTGAAATGTGACAGTTGTGCCCTTCGGTGTGGCTCTAATTTTAACCTTTGTGCTGTAATCTCCACAAGCACTTTCAATCTGAAAACTTTTATCCTTCTGCTCTGGGAAATGCCCTTCATATTGGGTTAGATAATTTCCTCCAGAGATTCCTCTGTTCTCTCTTTTTGGCACTCCTATTGTTTGGATGTTGGACCTTCCCAACCATTTCTAATCTCTTTTCCTCTGTTTTTTTTTTTTTTTTTTTTTTTCCTTTGTCTTTACCCCCTACTTCCTGAGTGACTTTTTCAGCTTTTTGTTGTTGTTGTTGAGACAGTCTCACTCTGCCACCCCGGCTGGAGTACAGTGGCACGATCTTAGCTCACTATAACCTCTGCCTCCCCGGTTCAAGTGATTCTCGTGCCTCAGCCTCCCAAATAGTTGAGACTGCAGGTATGTGCCACCATGGTCAGCTAATTTTTGTGTTTTTGTAGGGACAGGGCTGCAGCACATTACCCAGGCTGGTCTTGAACTCCTGGCCACAAGTGATCTACCCACCTCCCAAAGCACTGGGATTACAGGTGTGAGCCACTGTGCCTGGTCTGCTATTTTATTTCTAAATTCCAAGAGCTCTCACTTTGATTTGTTTTCTAAATGTTCTATTTTTCATTTCTAAATGGCGTTCTGTTCCTGTTTTAAGGAATGAAATACCTTCTCTTAATTTACTGGTGATAATAATGATTGTTTCAAAATTTTTTCTCCTTGATTAGTCTCTAATGTTCCCAAGTTGCTTTTCCTTGTTTGTTTTGTTCTTTGTATTCCTTGTTAGAGATTTTATTCTGATATCTGGCAACCTTTGGCCATTAGCTCACGGTTAAGAGTTGGGGACTAAAATGCTGACCGGAAGCTCTGGGAACCTGGGTGTGGCCTGACCACTGTTGACTTCAGTGCTGATGGATCTAGTTGGGCTGTTTCCTTGGAAAACTCCAGATGTTGGAATCTTTAGGTCTTAGTTTTTAGACCTATCAAATTTCCAACATGGGGACCTTCTAATCTTCTGCTTGGAGGCTGGATCTCCTCTCAATATTCTGGGAACTGAGACAAAGAATAGGTTGTGCGTGGGGCTGTCTTAGCATGAAGCATGCCTAGTTCATTTCAGGCCCTGTGACTGGCACCCTTTACTGCAGAGACCCCCAGTTTACCTCACTCCAAAGAATGACCTTCCAGCAGGAGGGAAGGGCAATAGCTAAGATATGTGGAGTCGGGGAGGACAGCATCTAACAGCTCTTTAACTGGGCTTTTAACAAATCCTTCAGATTTTAGCCCCATCTTTCTGTTTTTCATAGGCTACTATTGTCACCAATTTGTGAGCCTTTGAGGGTTATGGGGTGTAAAATGAGTTCTTACCTTTTTTTCCCAGGGGGCTTAGGGTTCAGGCCTTTTGGATTGGCCAAATTACTGACTATTCATCCATCTGCTTCCAAGCTTCCAAATTTTGTGGCTGTTTTTTCCCGTTTTTCTTTTGTTTTTCAGGGTTTATGCCTTTAAAAAAGGAACAAAAGTAAGCATGTGTATTTAGTTTACTGTCTCATCTCTAATATATCTCTATGATCTTCTGAGCAATTGTCCTTTGGGTGTTTGAAGATAGCTCTTGATCGTGAAGAAGGAAAGGAGAGGAGAATGGGAAGGAGAGAGGGAGATGAGGGGTGGGCAGGGTGGGGTAGAAGTTCTTGCAAAACCCAGGAGAGGGGCAGGCAGTGGAGATGAGCCCTCTGGGCCATGGAACAACCTTGGAGGTGTGGTAAGAAGTGCTGAGGGTTCCCCAGGTTCTGAACCAGCTCTTCTGGGGGCACCACATACCCAGAGGGACTGGAGTTGCTCCGGATGGCAGGGTCTTGATCATCTGTGCTGGGCTGAGAGATGGGGTGAAACAACCAGAGTCTCTTCCATCACTGGCCTCCAGGACCACAGCATGGCTCCAGAAGACAGGGTTGATCCTTTCCCTTCCCCACAACAGTCTTCTCTGGGTAGGACAGTCCTGCGTCCTCCAGCCACCTGTCACCCAACCTTGAGGGTCCTCCTGCTATCCTGGTTGCTCTCCTTTTGCCACACCTCCTGACCCAACACCACCCAGAATGGCATTTTCATGCAGCTGAACTTATTTCAGTTGCAGGCCTCCTCCTTCCCCCAATGCATTGTGCCTGTGCCCAGGGGGTGCCCTTGATGTATCTGCTCTGATTTCAAAGCCTTTCACAGGTCCCGGAACCTCCCATTGTGTTTGTGGCTGACCTGACACCCAGTCCCAACCCCATAGGCCTGTCCGTCTCTACCATAGAGGATGGAAAAATCTCAATACCCACTCTTCCAGTCTCCTTGCAAACTCGGGCCAGCTTGTTGCTCCCTTCTCTTCTTCCTGCTTTGAATGTGCTCTTGGTTCCTGGACCTATGATGGCCATGTTGTGACTGTGAGGAGGAGGCTATGAAGTTGTGATTGTTGAACAATGAGATGCATGTCAGGGAACACCTCCCTTCAGGTTTTTCCTTAATGTAAGAAAATAACCCCTATTTCTTTAAGCCACCATTAGTTGGATTTTCTGTTACTTGCAGCTAAATGCATTCCTAATTGATATGCTGCATTCATCTCTGTCTCCCAGACTTGGTGCTCTGGGGCTGTGTTTTTGGAAACAATTGTCAGAGTTGGGCTCACCTCTGGGGGTCTTGCCCAAGCCCCTCATTTCATGTTGGGAGGGAGAAAGGAATTGTCGGGCAGAACCACCAGGGGTTCCCTGGGCTCAGGTCCTCTGGCCAGGCTCCCTTCTCCTGTACAGGCGTCCTGGTGCCCCTGCCTCCTGCTCAGGGACACTTGTGTCCAAATTCCTGGGTCCCCAGAGGGACTGATTTTTCTTTCCAACGGGCTCTTCTGGAAGGGGTTTGGGAGGGTGCACCGGTCTGGGCTGTGCCCCCATCTGTGTCCAGGCCTCTGATGTGGACCTGTGGGAACCTTCCTTTCCCCACCTCCAGCCTCAGAGGGAGCCATGTCCTAGCCCTGAGTTGGATACCGAGTAAAAAGCAATCATGACCCCCACATTCCCTGGCAGGCCCATTTGCAGGCCTCAGAGGGGGAATAATGGGTGTCTGGGTGGTGACTGTAGTAACAGAAACTCTGTGGGCCAGTGACAAGGCCCAGCTCTGGCCTCTCTGGGCATCACTTAATAGCCTGTGGATTGCAGCATGGATGGCAGCCAATGCCATGGGCTCTGACAGCTGGAAGGGCTCAGTGTCGCCGGCCTAGGGGGACTGCACTCGCTGAAGTGAAGTTTGGGGCTGGCAGAGAAAGGCCTGCATGTCAGGAAAACCTGTTCATATGACAGATTTGCTGTGTGACTCTCCTGTATGGACCACCTCCCAGGCACGGCACGGGAGCTTCCTTGATTCCTCTCGCAGGTTTTTTTTTTTTTTTTTGAGACGGAGTCTTGCTCTGTTGCCCAGGCCGGAGTGCAGTGGCCAGATCTCAGCTCACTGCAAGCTCCGCCTCCCGGGTTCACGCCATTCTCCGGCCTCAGCCTCCCGAGTAGCTGGGACTACAGGCGCCGCCACCTCGCCCGGCTAGTTTTTGTATTTCTTAGTAGAGACGGGGTTTCACCGTGTTAGCCAGGATGGTCTCGATCTCCTGAACTCGTGATCCGCCTGTCTCGGCCTCCCAAAGTGCTGGGATTACAGGCTTGAGCCACCACGCCCGGCCCCTCTCGTAGGTTTTTATGGAGAGCGGACCCAGCGGCAGCCTCGTGTGAGACCCTGTGGCCCTGTGGTGTGCAGAGAGGTGGCATCTTAGTTTGGGTTCCTGGAAGGCCAGGCCTGAGACTTGGGTGCAGGGGGGCTATCAGAGCACATCCCAAAAAGTGGAGGCGTGGGAGTGGGGAAAGTAGGAATAGGAGGAGGAGACATGAACACAAGGGCTGTTGAGGTTGCTGCTGTGGGCCCTGAGGCTCGACACCATTGGGACCTCCTGGGTAGGGACAGAATTGTCCACCGGAAGGGCAGAAGACAGCTCGCCCACTGGCTCGCGACCCTTATGGTCAGAGGTTTGCCCTCGGGGACTTCAACCCCACACTTCTGAGCTGTGCGTGCTGGGCCTGGGCAGACTCCCATGTGCCTGCAGACACGCATGAGGCCGGTGTGAGGCCAACGCTTTCAGGGCCAGGGAGTGTGAGGCCAGCCAGCGCCTGCCACCAAGATGCTGAGGCAGAGGTGGGCTCAGGGGTGGGTGCCTTGAGGGGCACCGGGGGTGTCTGTCACATGCCGTTTGTCTGTCCCCAGGGCATGGTGAGGTTGGAAGGCCTCTGGCTGGTGGAGAGGAGAGCACAGAGTGAGGCCTGAGCCTCCTGTCCCAGGGCGTATCTCCCGTACGGCTTCCATCGCAGTCCCTTCATTACCCTTGCATGACACCACGCTACCTTGAGCACACCAGGGTAAAGGGCTTACTTCTGAAAAATGTGGTCAGAGGAGTCCAGCTCCCCAGCACAACTTCCTGGCCCGAAAACTCTCGGGAGCTCTAGAATGTTCTTCCAAGGTGCTGAGTAATGATGTACTCATTGCTGTCAGATAGGGAAGTCTTACCCACCTTCTTGAAAAACTAAGTTAGAAAATCAAGCTGGGCTTTTATTTTCCCCCATAGAAGCTTAATTAGTAATAGAATTTTAAAACACGTGGTCATGAAACTGTTAGTCTAAACTTGAAAATGAGCCCTGCTAAGGTGGCTGCAATGGTTCCTGAAACCTGGGGGCTGCCGGGCTGGTGGAAGAGCTCCTCCTCCCCGTCTGGTGTACCTGGAATGTGCATGTGGGAAGCTCCTGGCTGGGGAGGCCGCGCTGCAGAGGATGTGCGTTCTCAGGACCCGGTAACTCCTCGTGGCTCTCAGTGGGCAGTGGGCATGGTTTCAGGAGGCCCCATGGAGTGGCACTAATTCTGTCTGTCACGCAGGGCTGTTCCCAGCTGAAGGAGCCTGCTCGTTCTGCACAGCCAGGTTTGAGGTCAGGATAACTCGAGTGGAAGTGAATGTCCTTTGCTGTCTTCTGGGAAGGTTCCCCAGGGAGGCTCCGAGGCAGGGGTGTGTCCCGGAGCCTCTGGGGGAGGGTGGAAGAGAATCACCTGAAAGCGACAGGGCCTGGGGCAGCCACTGGGGAGCCCAGATGTTCTGGGCACTGTGCTGGGGCTGGGAGTCAGGCAGGGGTGGGTAGTGGAGAGCAGGGCTGTGGTGGGAAGGGCAGAGCTGGTGGGGGCAACAGAGGCAGGAACAAGGTCCCCAGTCTAGTGGGTCAAATTCCAGGTTCCAAAGCCCTGGGCGGGAAACCACCATCGCCCCACCGAGGCCTTGTCCAGCCGTGGCTAGGCCTGTGGTTTTCAGCTTAGCCAGGGACCCAGCAGACACAGGCATCAGATTTACAAACAGCACAGGATGGACAGAGATCATTTATACTGGAAGCCAGAATTAGGATGAAAACAAGATCCCTTGGCTGGGAAGGGGGACAATCTTGGCAGAGGAGAGGATTCAGGAAGAAGGGGACAGGCCCTGTAAGGGGTCTACTGTGTGAGTGCAGTGGGCTGGGGTGGGGAGGTGGAGGGATGGAGACAGCAGCCTAGACAGCGCATGGCTGGGGGTCTGCATACCCACACCCTCCACTGGGGGGGCCCCAAGGCCATGTCTGGGACATGCCCCTCCTGGGCTCCCACTGACTGGATGAGAGAGGGGGCTTGATCTAGGGGATCCAATCAGATTCATCTCCAGGGAATTTGGGATTGGATCAGAGATGTTGGCTGGTTGGCTGGTGGCACTGGAATGGAGACAGCCATGCACATCAGAGTGTCTGAGGCAGCGCAGGGCGGAAGATCTGCAGGAGAGGGAGGATGAGAGCCTGAGGGCCCGAGAGGGCGTGAGGATCTGCACAGCCCCAGGTGGGGTGAGTGGGCTGGAGAAGGCAGTGGCTTCTTCCAGCCAGTGTCTGGTCCCCACTGCCCATACCCACACTGCCTCAGTTCCTGGGTTCCTTGGTATGTTCCCATGCCCCTGGTTAAAGTCCACTGTTGTGAGCTGATCTGAGTAGGCTTCATTTACTGCATCTGAACAGGCCCCGGAGAGCCGGGACCTCACTGCCATGGTGGGACAGAAGTCTATGGGAGGAGAAGTGGGCAGGAGCAGGGCCCGGGTGGGAACGGGTGGGCGGTACTGCTGCCCTCTGTGTGGCAGGACCACACTAGATCCCAGCAGCCCACCTGGCACCAGCTCTGGAGAAGGGCAGCCCAAGCTGGTGACTGCTCAGTGGAGGGTGGCCCTGGTGTCGAGGGGACCTGCACCCTGGCAGCGAGGAAGGACCGCAGGGTCCCACCTTCCACCTGGAGAGAAGCTGAGTCAGTGAAGGACGGAAAAAGCACGTTTGATGTTTGAAGACTTGTTAGAGGAAAAGAGGAGACTGTTCTGTGCTCTCCAAGGATATTAGATGGGTTCCAAAGGTCGAGGGTCCACTTTCGGCTCAGTGTAGGGGAAACCTTCTCCTGTGCGGGCCTGCTACAGCACTGGAGGCCTTGGGCATAGGAAGCTCTCCGTTTCTGCGCTGAAGGACCACTCCGAAGGGTGCTACAGGGCCTGCAAGTGTGGCATTGATGTGTGGACTGGACGGTCATAAAGAACACCTTTACCTGCAGAGAGGACCCAGGCCAGGGCAGAGACGGCCCCAGGCCATGGCGGTGAATGTGAGTCAGCTGCAGAATCAGACGTGCCCCTGGCCCACAGGACAGGCAGGTATAGCCCCTGATCCAGATTGAGCCCATGGAGTAGCAGAGGCTGAGAAAGAGGAGGAGCAGAGATGTGTCTCTGGGATGAGGCAGCTGCAGCAGGAGGGGAGCTCGGAGAATACGCAGAGATATTAACAAGGGATTTTAAAGACATTTTGCGTTGAGACGTGCAGGGTCATCTCTTCTTTTACCTCCCCATGAAAATTCCAGTGAAATCTGCCAGACTCGCCAGTGCTACTGGAGTTGGACTTTTCTCTGGGAGTGGGTATGTTTGGAGCAGGAGGGGGCCCTTGGGTGGGAAACCCAGTGACTCTTAGTGGGAGAGCAGGACAGGCCCAAGGAGACTCACATGCTGTACGGGTTACACACCTTGTTCCTTTCTTTTCTCAGCGTCTGGGACCAACTTCCTGTCCAGGTGGTTTTAGGTGGTCTCTGTGGGTCACCTCCCTGTCGACCTCAGGATGCCCTTCTCTTTGCCAGATAGCTACGGGAAGACTCAAGCCACAGGTGCCCCTGTGAACCCCTTCACCAAACCCGACCCAGAGCTGTTCCTCTGCAGTGAATGTCCCACTGCCTGTGTCTGCTAACTGGAGATTGAGAAGGAAAGGAGGCTCTTTGAGAAACTGGCCTAAAATGATTGTGGTCCCTCTCCAGGGAGATGGGTCACAACCTGGGAGAGTGTTCCAGGGGTGACAGAAACAGGCCTCAGTGAGGGATGGAGCGAGGAGAGAGGGAGAGGAGGGTGGGGGGTGGGGAGAGAGAGAGAGAGAGAGAGAGAGAGAGAGGAAGCGAGCAGTGGAAATTCTTGCCTGGTGTCTTTCCCAGAAAGTGACCTGTGTGGAATTTCTCTGTGGCATGAACCCATTAGCTGAGCTTGGCAAAGCGGACTGGGGCTGTGGCCATTTCTGGGGCAGCCCCGATTCGGCAGGTTTTTGTAATTATCTGTTAGTAATTATCTGCGAAGACTTTGGTAAACAGCAGCCTGTTTAGCCATCCTTGAAGAATTAAGTCATTACATTTATTGCTCTATCCACTCGCTATTAACCTCCTAAGAGGCTTTTCCACGTCAGGACTAGGGTTTTCATTTGATGAACTCTAAGGAGAACATTTGAGTCGGGAGGCGTCAGGGGTGAGGAGCAGCTCTCCCTCGGTGAGACCGTGCCAGGCATCTGCTTGTGGCCGGCATCCCTGACGATGGCAAATGCGTTTCAGGAAAGCAGAAGTTTCTCACAGAAGCAGATCTGAGGAAGCCAGGAGCCTGGCTTGGAACTGTCTGCAGGATTCGGGAGACACACAGGCAGGCAGGCCAGCCGGGCCCTTCCTCGGGTGGGCAGACGAGTGTGGCTGGCATGGTCTGGAGTCGTGGGCTTTAGGGCTAGGAGAAATGATCAAGGTCCTTGTTTTTCTTGAGGGGGCAGTGAGCTCGGCTGCTTGGAAGAAGGTCAGATGAAGACCAAGGACGTAGATTCATTTAGGGTCTGCCCTGTCTTTCGCTTTGGGCTACGGTTGCTCTTTTACCTCCGGATGTTTCAAAGATAGCCCATGACCCACAAAGATGGGCCCGTTGCAGGACATGAGGGCCCCTGATCCATGGAACAGGCAGGCGAGGCCTCTGAGCCAGACACTGCTAGTGAGGATGGATGGATCCTCCCAGGACTAAACCTGAGAAACCGAACTGGTTCACACGCCTTTGGTGACCCAATATTTGCTGCCCAGTGTCCTGCTGGGTGGCATCTGCCAGCTGAGGGTTTGGGGTGATGATGGTGGGGGTATTCTGTGCTCCAAGCTGCTTCATGGGGCATGGTGGGATTTCGCTCCCAGGCGTGCTTCTCTCTGAGGGCCTCCTGCATTGACAGGAATGAGGCATTGCCCTGCCACACAGCAAGTGGGCAGCGGGCATCCAGAAGGCCCTGGGCAGGGTCCCAAAGGGCCTTAGTGCTGCATGCCTACTGTGTCCAGGCACTGTGCTCAGCAGGGGGTGCACATTGCTAAGGAAACCCAGGCTTGGCCCTTGCTTGCACGTGGGGTTTTGCTAAGAAGGAAAGACCGTAATAAATCTTGAGATGTGACCAGGACCAGCAAGGCATTGTTGAGCCTCCAGACTCAGGCCACGGGAACTAATAAAGGATTGGATCTTCAGGACTAATTCTCCAGCTTGTTCCTTAGACTCTGAAAGCCATTATGCAGGAAGGGAGTTAGAGGCAATAAATGAATCGGATCAGTGCAAATTCATTTGGAAGAGGCCATAAAAATGCTTCATTTAGGAAATTCTTCTGACGAGGCCCTTCTCTATCTTCTTTTCAACAATCAAGGGTACAGTAATGGAACTTTGCAAAATTCCAAACTGGAGGATAAGACTGGTCAACAGATTTCTAAAATACAGAAATGAATTTACTTGCAAGGACTTAATAGGTGGAAAACGGAATGATTCACATTTTAGTACAAATTACCCTCATTCCTAAGCTCTAGGAAATAGGGATTGTGTCAGAAAATTGGGGCTGGATAATTGCTTTACCGTCAATGTAAGGACTTTTAAAGCTGGGCTGCATCAGAATGACTGGAGGGAGATTAAAACAAAAATGCCAGTCCCACAGATCTACTGAACTCCAGACTTCTGGGGCTTGGGAGCTGCTATGGTTTGGCTGTCTGTCTCCACCCAAATCTCACCTTGAATTGTAATAATTCCCAGGTGGCAAAGGCAGGACCAGGTGGAGGTAACTGGATCATGGGGGCAGTTTCCCCTGTGCTGTTCTTGTGCTAGTGAGTTCTCATGAGATCTGATGGTTTTATGAGGGTCTTCCCTCTGCATTCGGCACTCATTCTCTCTCCTGCTGCCCTGTGAAGAGGTGCCTTCCACCATGATTGTAAGTTTCCTGAGGCTTCCTCAGCCATGCGGAAGTGTGAGTCAATTAAACCTCTTTCCTTTCTAGATCACCCAGTCTTGGTCAGTTCTTTGTAGTGGTGTGAAAACAAACTAATACAGGGACCTCAAGTCACATAATATGTGGTATGTCCTGATATGTACTGAAAAGATGTGGAAGGGTGTGTGGAAAGAGACCAGTGCCAAAGCTGCCCTTGATGGAAAACACGCCAGAGCCCAAGTACTGCTTGCCAATGCCAGTGGCCACTGGGTAGCCTTTGGAGGCCCCTCAGGTCCAGCCCCTTGCCCTCTTTCTCCCTCTCTAGCTCCTCCTTCTTCCGTGTTCTGGTTCTATCTTGCCCTTGCCCCTTGGGCTATTCTTGTCCTGCCTACGGGCGCCCTTGTGTCCCAGCCCTATCACCTTTTGTTCTTGGGATAGGAGCAGCTTCGAGACAAGCCATTGTCCCATTGCGAATGTGAGTGGGCCCCCCAGACTCACTTTGCCATGGTATAGGGCTAAAAGGCTCCTCTCCATTAGAGTGAAGGGCTAATGAGGCAGGACTGAAGGAGTCCTGGTGACAGTGCTGCTCAGGTAACTGATGCACCCTTTAGTGCATCAGATGCACACTCAGGTAACTGATGCACCTGTGCATGGGAGAGGCACGCCCTCCCCGGAGCAGTGAGGCACTCTTTGGCAGCGGAAACTCCTTCAGTGTGAGATATGCCCAGCAATCCCATTCAGCCCCATTCTAGGCACTTCGCCTCTCCCTGCCTGCACCTACAAGGACCTTCCATGGGTTAGAGCTCACAGTAAGCTTTAGAGGAGCGTTGGGGGAACTGTCTACAATGGGCCCAGCTGCAGGGAAGGAGCCAGGCAGGAATCTGGGGACATGTACTGAATCTGCGGATGAAGAGCGGATGGAGACATTCACCTCTTGGCGTCTCTGGGGTGTCCCCAGCCAGGGCTGAGGCTCCTTCCTGGTGTCATGTGTGAGGGCCACTGGCTAAGGCCTGATGGGGGACTCTGGGAAGGCACTCACCCCAGATGTGTGTTTAAAGTTCCCACTGCAACTGCAGGAAAGGGCTCAGGAAGCTGGGACCTTCACTCTGGTCTCAGCCCAGCCCTGAAACTCACTGAGACTGACTTGGCTCAATCTTACAGTGACCATGCACCTGCCATGTGCAGACCCTGGCCAGGTGCTCATGTGACACAGGCAGCTCCAGGTCCCTGGCCATGTGGAGCCTCAGACATGTGGGGTAAGCAGATAGATTCTGAGATAAGGCTGATAATAAGGGCATGTGAAGAGCTGCCTGTGGAGGGAGACATCCATGTTGTGAGTGGGGTGAGGTGAGGGGATAGGGTGAGGACTAGAGGAGGTAACATTTGAATTGGACTTTGGAGGTTGAGTAGGAGCCCACTGTGGGAGAAGAGCCTGCCAAGCAGAAGTAACGTCGCAAAGACAAGGGCCCCAGATGGTTATCACACTCTGGGGACTGCAGAGAGTGTGGTGTGCATGGATGGGCTTGGGGTCCAGTATCCTCTTGGCTTGACTCCAGCACCCTGTGATTCCATCCCGTGATGGGATTGCTTAGTTAGTGTGGGAATTGATCTCCAAGATGGCTTCCATGATTCTACCTCCAGGTATTCATGCCCTTGTGGTGTCCCCTTCCACACTGAACAGGGCTGGCCTATGTAACCAGTAGAAAACTGTGGAAGTGATGGGGCAGGACCAGTAGAATACTACGGAAGTGATGGGGTGGGACGACTTCCAAGGCTGCATCACAGAAGGCACTGCAGCTTCTGCCGTGGTGTCCTGGACTGCACACTGGACAAACCAGACACCATACTGTGAGGAGGCTCAAGCAGCCTGAGGAGAGGCACACGTGGAGAGGAGCTGAGGCCTCCTGCCAACAGCCACGTGAGTGCACCACCCAGAAGTGGGTCCTCCAGCCTCAGACAGGCTTTCAGAGGACGGGAGCCCTCACTGACCTCTGACTGCAGTCCCGTGAGAGACTCTAAGAATTCAAGACCCACTCACGCTGCTTTTGAATTCCTGACCACAGAAACTGTGAGAGATGTGAAGTGCTTATTGTGGGAAGCTTTCTTACATAACGCTAGATTACGAGTGCAGTTGCTGCCCATGGCTGCCACCTGCTGGTGTTCTTGCCCCTGTGTACCCCCTCCCCTTGAGTGTGCGCTGTGATGGGATGTCACTCTGAGACTGCACAGCAAAGCCTCTGGCTTCTACCTTTCTCCCTCTCTTGCTCTCTTGTCTCCCTTGCTCTGAGGGAAACTGGCTGCCATGTTGTAAGCTGCTCTATGGGGCGGCCCATGTGGCTAAGAATTGAGGGAGACCTCCTGCTAGTGGCCAGTGAGGACCTAAGGACCTCAGTCCCACGATTGGTGCAGAGCTGCACCGGCCCACAACCATGCGGCTGAGCTTGGAAGTGGATCCTCTCCCAGCTGAACCTTGAAATGACAGATGCCCCAGAAGGTACCATGGTGCCAGCCTTGTAAGAGACCCTGAGCTGAACACACAGCTGAGATGCATCTGGCTTCCTGACCCGCAGAAACTGTGTGGCAATAAACATTTGTTGTTTTAAAGCTGCTAAGTTTGGGGGCCATTTGTTACACAGCAGCAGATAACAAATACAGTTCTGGTTAATGGCACCAGCCTCACCTGTCCTGCTCCTAGATATGCTTAGCTTAGCTTTGGTCTAGACGTGGGTCTCCACATACAGCTATAACCTTGGTCATCTGGGGCTCAGACTAGGAGGGGGTGCACTGAGGGAATGAGATATGAAGAGGCACACCCCAATATCTGTTGCTTTCTGGAAAACTCAACCTCCGAAACTAAGTCAGCAACCACAGGAGATGGCCGTTGCATAGTTGTTAAGCATAGGGGAATAACACAGGTTCAGAGCCAGCTTCTACCACCTCTTTCCTTTAATAGAGTTACAGGTCCTCCCTGAGCTCCCATTTCTCAGGGGCCCTCCTGAAGCAGAGAAGCAAGCCACAATGTGGACAGTTTAACTGGCACCAGCCACAGAGCTGACACGAAGATGAAAAGAGAGGTTCTTTGTAAGGAACTTAGCCCTGGAACACGGCAGGTGCTTGATGTGAACTTGGCCTTGTATTATCGGGGCACTTGGCACCATAGGCATCACCCCAGCCACTGTTGGCATGAAGACCTTAAAATGCCATCCTGGTTCCTGGACCTGGGCATTTTTTTTTTTTTTTTTTTTTTTTTGAGACGGAGTCTTGTTCTGTCACCCAGGCTGGAGTGCAGTGGTGTGATCTCGGCTCACTGCAAGCTCCGCCTCCCAGGTTCATGCCATTCTCCTCCTCAGCCTCCCGAGTAGCTGGGACTACAGGCGCCCGCCACCATGCCCGGCTAATTTTTTGTATTTTTAGTAGAGACGGGGTTTCATCGTGTTAGCCAGGGTGGTCTCCATCTCCTGACCTCGTGATCCACCTGCCTTGGCCTCCCAAAGTGCTGGGATTACAGGCGTGAGCCACCGCTCCTGGCCAGACCCCGGCATATTAACGATGATGCCTACATCTCAAGGACAAGACGGTCTCAGTCGTGCAATCACAGAGGATTCACTTGGAGCTTCCCTGAGGAATATTCTTTTGGGCCAAGTCACCCCCTTGCTCTGGTGAGGCTGAGCTTGAGCTTTGAATCCTGCCTGGAATATGAAGGCCCCGTGAAACACCACCATGTTCCCCAGCTCCCCTCCACTGCACGCGCCAAGGGTCTCCCTCACTGGGCTGTTTATTTCTTGCTGTATGAAGCGATGATTTAATTCTTGCCTGGGATATCATTCAGCCCAAGTTCGTGCTGAAGTGAGGCATATTTCAGCACTCACTAATTTCCATATAGATAAAAAAGAAAAAAAAGAGAGAAAGAAAACAACCTCAACCAGCCTCTTCAAGAGCTGTGCATTGGAAACCTGTTTCTTAAAGATGGATTGCCCGTTGGGCTGCTAAGAGGTTTTTCTTGACTTGTCAACATTTTATCCCCCAACAAGCATTCTTGGCTATAAATTATTCATTGCCCAGTTAGTGGTTAAAAAAAAAGAAAAAAAAGCTGCCTGGGGCTGAGATACTTTCTTAATTCCCCCTCTGCTTTTCAGATCCAAGTTGTTTTTTTCCCTCCTGCTGCTAGAAAAGTAGAAATAACTGGAAGTCTCTGGACTCAGAGGTGCGTGGCTGTGGCCGGATGAGAAAATAGAGTTGAGCACAGCATGAGCTTGGCTGGGGTCGGGGATGGGGGCAATTACAGTTTTGGGGTCAAGCCTGGACACTGGGGTCAAATGTAATTAACATATATTTGTTATGTTACAGTTGACACATATTTGTTATAATATATGCTAATTATATTTGACCCAGTGTCCTGACCCCAAAACTGTACTTGCTCAAATATATGATAATATATGCAGTCTCTACCCCCACTGTAATGGAGAAATGGGAAGCAGGTGTGTTTGGGGCTCTTTTCCCTCCTTTCTGTTGGCAGAGACTTCAAGGTTTTCACGAAAAGTCTAGAAGAGGCTGGATTCTGTTCTAGTCTCAGCCATTTCAGAGTCCACAGCTGGAGAAGATGTCAGCCTTTCTCTGCTCACCTGATTCCACCCTCCCTGAACCCCTCCCCAGGTCAGGGGCCTGCCAGGAGACAGTGTCCACCTTGTCCTTCCTCGTGTCCACCCACTTCTGTCCGGCACACACCAGGCGTTGCTCAGCCTCTGCAATTTCTGATAGTAACTCCCCAGGGCAACTGACCCCTCCTCCAGGTGGATTCTCAGGCCTACCATTCTCTGCCCCCACGGGGCGTGGAGAAAGGTCTGGGATGGAATCAGGCTTTAGGGCTTCGGCCCTGAATTAGTTTCCAATGGCAGCTGCAACAAAGCACCATAAACTGGGTGGCTTGAAACAACAGAAACCCATTCCTGCATGCCCGGGTCTTCAGACCGTGGGCCTCTGAGACCCTGGGTAGAACCGCTCCTTGCTTCTCTCCAGCTCCCCAAGGTGACTGATGCTTCCGGCCCACAGGTCAAATCTCTATCTCCACGGTCGCATGGAGTTCTCCCTGTCTCTATCTGCATCCAGGCCCCCCTTCTTATAAGGACAACAGTTGTATTAGATTTGGGATCCACCCTACTCTGGTACAACCTCATCTTCACTTCACTGATTACATCTGCAGGGACCCCATTTCCAAACAAGGTACTAAGGGTTACGACTTCAGCGTATCTTTTTGGAGGACACAATTCTGCCCATCACAGGGTCAGAGAAGGGAGGAGCCCCCAGTGATCAGGTCCCAGAGTAGAGCATCAGAAGCCAAAGGGGTCACGTCCTGCAGAGCCCCCAGCTTCCCCAGCAACACATTTGTACTTTATTATCCTGAATGACTGTTGTCCCCAGGCTTTGAAACAGGACCTTGCTAGGCATGTGCCAGGCTCTGGTGTGTGCCTGGAAACCTGTTTTTTCACATAGAAGTAAAGGAATGTGAAACAAATTGAGCTATGGGACTCACCCACGTCAAACGGGGACAGGACCTTCCCCAGGAGACCAGCTGCTTTCCATTTCATCCCAGCAGCCGGGTGTGAGGGCAGAGCTGTCCACTTGCCATTGGTAGCAGAGGTAGCCTCTTGGTGATTCCTGAGGTCTTTCTGTGACTCCATCTTGACTCCCAATTCTTCTCCCCTCTCCCCTCATTCTTCTCAAGCATTAGGGCTTTGCTTGGGTTGCATTTCTGGGTGAGCTCTAGGAAGTCCTCTGAGCTCTGCTGGTCACCTGGAGAACCGGCCAGCATTGGCTAAGCATCTACTGTGCCAGTGCCCTGCTGCACAAGGCCGTTTCCTGTGGGGAGTGATGCATGGGGCTGTTTGCTGGGTCTGATGTGGACATGGTATTATTTACCCCCAACCCTACCCCCTAAACTTGGCAAAAAGGATTAATGATTTTATTTCCAAATATTTGTGTTGGAAATTAATGCTGAGGGAGAGAAGGGCTGAATTTGGCTCTCAGAGAAGGCTCCTAGCTGTTGGGTTTGTAAACACCAGTGGATGTCTGCATTTTGTCAAGGCCGGTCCTCCTTCTGGTTTCCATCATCCTCCATTAGCCCAGCTATGGCCATAGCGTGTTGGATTCCATTACCCAGACAGCAGACCAAAGAGGCAGAGTCCCAGTAATCCCTGTCCATTCCCATTGGATGGGGTTGTTATTTTCTGGGTCATTTACCTTTGGTTCAATTTAAGTTTACTTTAACACAGATTAAGCAGCCTTTAAATGGAGACCCTGGGGTTCCTCCAAGCCTAGGCTGCCTCTAAGCGTGGGAGCAGGTCAGTTTGGAACAAAAGCAGCTGAGGATGAGGATAGGAGGTTGGGATAAGCCTCTGACACATGACAGTTGAGGAAGAAAGGTGATAAGTGCCAAGCCCTCGTATTAATCTGTTTTCACTGCTGCTAATAAAGACATACTTGAGACAAGGTGATTTATAAAGAAAAAGAGGTTCAATGGACTCAGAGTTTCACGTGGCTGGGGAGGCCTCACAATCATGGTGGAAGGCGAAAGGCAAATCTTACGTGGTGGCAAGCAAGAGAGAGCGAGAGCCAAGTGAAAGGGAAGCGTCTTATAAAACCATCAGATCTCGTGAGACTTATGTACTACCACGGGAACAGTGTGGGGGAACCGCCCCTGATTTACCTCCCACTGGGTCCCTCCCACAACACGTGGGGATTATGGGAGCTACAATTCAAGATGAGACTGGGGTGGGGACACAGCCAAACCATTATCACACTCTCATTTACAATATTTTACTTAATCCTCACAATAGCTATCTGTATGACCACTGCACAGATGAGGAGGCTGAAGCCCAAAAAGGCCAAGTGATGTGCCCAGGTTACCTAGCTAATAAGTGGCAGAGCTGAACAGGTCCAGGGTTCCTGAATAGAGGATTTCTCCTTCAGGCAGGCGGTTTCCACAGCCCTCTGATTACTCCGTGGTGAGGAGCGGCCTAGTCCAATAATGCGCTTTCTTCCTCGGGCTCGGGATCTGAGCGGAAACCTTTGCAGCTGAGTGCTGCCTTCTCACTGGCTGGCTGGGAGCTACATGTGCAACGCATCTGAGTATGGGCTGCAAAACTCAGAAGGGACACTCTCCTGGCAGCATCTGGTGAAAATTCTTTTTCCATTCAAAGGCTGAAGAGTCAAATGGAGACCGTTGTTGGAAATGAGAGGGCTTGAAAGCACTTTGCAGAAATGTGGACTGTTGCAAACAGAAACAGGAGTAGTGAGACCTCCAAAAATCAATTTATTAATTCATCCCATTGTATTTTCTGCTGTCAAGGTTAGTTTTATTTTTATTGTCATTATTTCCTTTCTTAAGACTGATTCATTTTTTGTTTTTGAGATGGAGATTTACTCGTTTCACCCGTTTCACCCAGGCTAGAGTGCAGTGGCACAATCTTGGCTCATTGCAACTTCTTCCTTCTGGGTTCAAGTGCCTCAGCCTCTGGAATAGCTGCCTCAGCTTCTGGAATAGCTGGGATTACAGGTGGTTGCCACCATGCCCCAGCTAAGTTTTGTATTTTTAGTAGAGTCAGAGTTTCACCATGTTGGTCAGCCTTGTCTTGAACTCCTGACCTCAGGTGATCCACCCGCCTCGGCCTCCCAAAGTGCTGGGATTACAGGCATGAGCCACCTCGCCTGGTCGAGACTCAATTTTTTAAAATGAATATTGAGATGAATAGGTAGGCCCTTTGTTTTCTGCATTATTACTTTTGTTAACAGTTTTGTTGAGGTGTAATTCACAGGTCCGATTCATTCATTTAAAGGGAATAATTCAATGGTTTTTGCTCTTTTCACAGAGTTGTGCGTTCCTTACCACTATTGCTTTTAGAATATTTTCATCATCTTCAGAGGGTGCAGCCTGGGGTGTGTGCACAGTCACCCTGGGATGGCTCGCTTCAGCAGGGCTTTCTTTTCCTGATCTCTCCTTAGGGTGCCTGCTTCATTTGAGAATATATCCAGCCCATTAGATCCCACTAATTACTTGATGATTGCTCTATCTCTATTGGTTTTTTTTCTTTTTCTTTTTTCTTTTTTTCTTTTCTTTTTGATACAGAGTCTTGCTCTTTCGCCCAGGCTGGAGTGCAGTGGCATGATTTCGGCTCACTGCAGCCTCCGTCTCCTCAGTTCAAGCAATTCTCCCTGCCTCAACTTCCTGAGTAGCTGGGACTACAGGTGCCTGCCACCACGCCTGGCTAATTTTTATGTTTTTAGTAGAAACAGGGTTTCACCGTGTCGCCTGGGCTGGTCTCGAACTCCTGGCCTCAAGTGATCTGCCTGCCTTGGCCTCCCAAAGTGCTGGGATTACAGGTGTGAGCCACTGTGCCCAGCCACTCTATTGTCTTTGAAAATGTCCCGGGGTATAAATTGCTCCAGAGTCTGATTCAAGTAAATCCAGGCAGAAGTAGATTTTGAGGCCAGTCTTTGAGGTTTGTTAGGACCTCAGGAGGGCTCTTCTTGTTTTTTCTGTTTCCCTTGTTCTTTCTGGTGAATTAGCTGGTCTTTGGTTTAGCTTGCTCTTAATTAAAAGGAGATGTTGTTTTCAAGAGTGCCCTTAGGCTTGAACTTTACCACAGCCTTTTTCAAATAAAGTCAGTTCCTTTGGGAAAAGCTTCAGAGCTCCCTTTTTTCTTATGAATTACCTTTTCCTCTGGGTAAACTCCCTGAGCTATAACTCTGGGCACTGAGGGATGGTGGCCTCTGATAATATAATCAAGTTAAATTAACAGATTGATGCTCCACGAGCAGAGAATATATCTTTTTAAAGTTTTTTTTTTATTTTATTCATTTTTTTTGATGGAGTCTCACTCTGTCGCCCAGGCTGGAGTGCAGTGGCGTGATCTCTGCTCACTGCAAGCTCCGCCCCCCTGGGTTCACACCATTTTCCTGCCTCAGCCTCTTAAGTAGCTGGGACTACAGGCGCCCGCCACCACGCCTGGCTAATTTTTTGTATTTTTAGTAGAGACGGGGTTTCACCATGTTAGCCAGGATGATCTCGATCTCCTGACCTTGTGATCCGCCTGCCTCGGCCTCCCAAAGTGCTGGGATTACAGGTGTGAGCCACCGCGCCCGGCCAGAATATATCTTTTTCTCAAATTATTGATGGAGCATTTGTAAAAATTTACCAAATACTTATCCAAAAAGGTAACTTCTTTAAATTACAAAACCAGAAATTGTGCAAGATTTTCTCAGTTTGCTTCTACCTCATAACCTCTGTCCATGAGCAAACTGGAGTGAGGGTGGTTGGGATCTCAGTATTCTTGGCCTGCCACGTCTTTGTTCTATGGATACTGTCTGGGAGAAAGGTAGCTCCAATTTTCCAGCTACCCTCACTTGGAACTTAGCCTTTGGAACTTCGAGTTGGACGGGATGAGAGAGGATGGTGGCCTGGCTCTCCTAGTGAGATATGCTGAGCTTTAATTGGCAGAGGAGGGCTAGGTGGGTAGCTCCCACCTGTAATCCCCGTACTTTGGGAGGCCAATGTGGGTGGATCACTTGAGGTCAGGAGTTTGAGACCAGCCTGGCCAACATGAAGAAACCCCATCTTTACTAAAAATACGAAAATTAGCTGGGCGTAGTGGCGCACCTCTGTAATCCCAGCTACTCGGAAGGCTGAGGCACGAGAATTGCTTGAACCTGGGAGGGGGAGGTTGCAGCAAGCCGAGATGGTGCCATTGCACTCCAGCCTAGGCAACAAAGCGAGATTCTGTCTCAAAACAAAGCAAAACAAAAATTGGGAGATGAGGGGAGAGGGAACCCTGATTTCTTGGCCACACCCACCTGGAATTAAGCTTCTGTCAAACAGAAGTGGAGAGAGTGGGTTACGGCTGAGATACAGCGGATTCTCACTGTTCTTACCGAGTTTTAGTAGCTGTTCTTGAATAAGTGTTTTTTTATTCATTGTATGCCCTTAGTTTCCAGTCTCCAGAGATTTTTAAATGGTTGGTTGTTTTTTTTAAAGGTAGTTTTTAAAGGTAGTTTCTGCCAGCCTTGTTTGTTTCACTGGGAAGTGGTCTGTGGAGGTACTCATGCTGTCATCCTGGAAGCGAAAACTGTATTGTTTTATTTTAACAATGAGGGCATCTTAATATTATAAATGTACCTCCTAATACAGCTTTTGTAGTAGGCAGTAAGCTTTGACAAGTCATATTCTAATTTTCTGCTGTGTTTTTTATTTATTTTCTGAAGCCGATATAAAAAATATTTTAGTTTCCAAATGAATTGTCTATTTTAGGTTCTTCAGACGTTCAGCATTTTAGCCTAGCTTTGTTGGATTTTGTGGTTTGGAGAATGGCTTGCACAATTTCTGCTTTTTGTAATTTAAAGAAGTTATTTTTTGTATAAGTATTTGGTGTTTTGCAAATCTCCATTGATAATATGAGAAAAAGGTATATTCTCCGCTTGTAGGCACAAAATTCAGAATCTACCTGTTATTTTAACTTGATTATATTGTTATGATTCTCTAGGTCTGTGGTAAACAGTACTCCAATAGACAGAAACAGGTAGAAGGAGCAAGGCAAATTTGCAAGGCAAATTTGCAAAGCAATTTCAGCGAGCTCATGGTGATTTCATGGAAAACACTACCTAGTACATTTTTCTCAGAGGCTTATCTAGGTAGCAGGGCATACAGATTAATAAAACTTTTGGCCTTGGAGGGACCTTGGAGGTTTTCCTGTTCCAATTCCTTGTGTTACAAATGAGAAAATGAGGCCGGGCGTGGTGTCTCAAGCCTGTAATCCCAGCACTTTGGGAGGCTGAGGCGGGCGGATCATAAGGTCAGGAGATCGAGATCATCCTGGCTAACACGGTGAAACCCTGTCTCCACTAAAAAATACAAAAAATTAGCTGGGCGTGGTGGCGGGCGCCTGTAGTCCCAGCTACTCAGGAGGCTGAGGCAGGAGAATGGCGTGAACCCAGGTGGCGGAGCTTGAAGTGAGCCGAGATTTTGCCACTGTACTCCAGCCTGGGGGACAGAGTGAGACTCTGTCTCAAACAAACAAACAAACAAAAAAAAAAAAAGAGAGAGAGAGAAAATGACTTGTCCAAGGTGGCACAGCTGTCAAGTTCTGGGTCTGGAAGCTGAATCCGGGTCTCCTAGAGTCTGGTGAGGGCATGAAGTCTGTGTTTTTGCCCTGCTTTTGGTGTTGTATTTTATTTTAGTGTTCAGTGTTGTCTCTGAGACAGTTGGTGCCTTAGGACTGGGTAGAGAGATGTTTCCTCTTAAAACAATGGCCTTATATATTTAGTTGTAGGTACTTTATAATTTGCAAAGTATCTTACAGTCTGCGAAACAGTCATATGTCTCATCTA
Source organism: Macaca thibetana thibetana (assembly GCF_024542745.1). Taxonomy (NCBI): domain Eukaryota; kingdom Metazoa; phylum Chordata; class Mammalia; order Primates; family Cercopithecidae; genus Macaca; species Macaca thibetana. The sequence goes on along the minus strand of NC_065586.1, from coordinate 120,307,729 downwards.
ATCTGATCATCACAGCCAAGTGCTATTAAAGGCAGTGCTGTGAAGGAGGAAACCAAGGCTGAGAGATGGGCAGTGCTGGGTCTTCTGTCCCCAGAGGCCAGGTGCCTCAGTCCCACCTTGGCCCGGAGTCAATGTTCAGACTCTTTTACTTCCTGAGTGATTCTTTTGGGGTAAAATTATAACATCCTGCAGAACTTTTCCTTCCTCCCTTGGAACAATGCCCTAGACAGCTGGCTGGGTTTTGCAAACACAGTGAGAGCTCTCGGGAATTCTTATTTTTAAATGCTAGTCTACCTTGCACCTGCTAGAATGAAGTATAATCGGCTGGGTGTGCACTCACAGCACGCCTCTGCTTGTCTTCTGGGACCGTCTTGGCCCGTTCCCTGCCTTTGCTTTCCTTCCTGGGCAGTTCAGTAGCCCTGGCTCGGCTGCGCTCTCCACCTGGTGCTGCTGCTCAGCCAGCCTTCTCATGGGGGGTTTGATCCCCTGAAATTGGCCGTGGAGTGATCAGAGGCTCCTCACTCCCTGTCCTCACATGATCATTGTTATGTAGGGCTGCACTAGTTATCTGTTACTGGTAACAAATGACCCCATATTTAGTGCCTTAAAACAAGAATATACACTTGCTAACACACACGGTTTCTGCAGTCGGGAATTTGGGAGTGGTAAGTGGTCTAGCTTGAGGTGTCTCATGAGGCTGTAGTCTGGTATTGATGGGGCTGCCATTGTTGAAGGTTGGCCTGGGGTTAGAGACTCTCCTCCCCAGGTGACTCCACATGTGGCTGGCGTGTATGTGTGGCTGTGGGCAGGAGGCCTCAGTTCCTTGCCATGTGCACCTCTCCAGAGGGCTTCTTGAGTGTCTTCACGACATGGTTATTGGTGTCCTGCAGACACCAAGGATGATGATAGCAATGATCCCACAGCACTTGCCTTAGGTGGCGCTATTTACAGTTTATATACCTTAGCCGATATGGAGGAACACGAAAGAGCAGATCTCATACTAATAAAATACCTACACTTTTGGGACCTGAGTCGGTCACTATTGTGAAATTGGCAAGCAAAAATAACCGTAGTACTGATGGGCTAACAGCACAGGGTGCTGGGTTCCCGAGTCCTCTGAGCTGTCCCTGTGTCCTTGTCTCCGGGATCTCTGGGAAGGTTTACTCAGCTGTCGTAGAGGGCAGGCTGGCTTCTGACCAGATACCAGCTGTCCTGGCTGGGTTTGCATTTCCAAGGCTGAAGACAGGAAGGAGGATTTTTCAGGTGGTCTCATCTCTGTCCTGCTGGAATTGCTGGCGCCTACTTTTCCCCACAAGCAAGGTCTATACCACTGCAGCTCTCGAGGCCTCTCCAGCAGGTCAGCCATGTGTCTGCTGTATCCATCACAAGGTGAGCCAAGTTCAGATTCATAAACATGTCCCATCAAGACTTTTCAGTTCCCTTCCTTTTTTTCTCTTTAAAATGGAAGAAAACCATGGTAAGCCTGCTGTAAAAAACAAAACAAGACAAAATAAACCACCAGCCACCCCTGTGAAGGGTGTAGGAAGTTGTATGAAATAATTTCAGGGCTCAAGAAGTTCTCAGGAACTTGGAGTTCCTAAGACCACCTCAGTTAATATCTGACGACAATGTCCACGACAGATAGAAACCATCTGTCCCTGGGAGGTTAATTGGGACAGGGCTGGACGGCAGGAAATGACTGAGGCTGACTGTGGCTGGACGACCCCTGGCCAGTGTTCCGCCCAAAGCCTCAGAGGACTCACCACCCCATCTCTGCACCTGTGCCCCCAGGTCACACGCTGCTGCATAAACTCTGCCAAGCCCCAGGGTACTCTGAGCCAGCTGTCCACTCTGATCGGGGTGGGGGTCATGGCTGTCACTTCCACCAAACCCTCACTTAAAATCAGTGGGGGAAAATCAACTACCAGTGAAGCATGTTAGAGTCACAGCGCACCAAAAACATGGGCGAGAGGGACATGGACGCTTCAGGATGCTCCTGGCGGAGTTTCTGAGCCAGGGCTTTTCGGGTGACATGTGTTTTATCAGGTGCCAAAACCGGGTGTTATGACATCTCAGCCCTTGGTGAGGCTTGCGGGGGTGGCAGCCAACAGCCCCAGGCCAGGAGTGTCCAGCACAAGCAGCCTCAGTGTACCTGAGTGTGCTGTAGGAACGGCCATTTTCTACGTAAGCTGTTGCATTATTTTCCCAGGGCTGTGGCAACAAATCACTATAAAGTTGGTGGCTGAAAATAGCAGGAATCCATTCTCTCACAGTTCCGGAGGCCAGAAGTTCAAACTCCAGGTGTCGGTGGGGTCACACCCCCCTGGAGGCTGCAGGGAGAACCCCTTATCGCCTCTTCAGTTTGGGGTGGCTGCGGGCCACCACCCTTCCTTGCTTGTGGCCACCTCACTCCCGTCTCTGCCTCTGTCTTCCCCGGCCCTCCCCTCTGTGTGTCTTCTGTGTCTCATAAGGACGTGTGTCACTGGATTTAGGGTCCATCCTAACGCAGGATGATCTCATCTCGAGGTCCTTAAACTACATTCGCAAAGACCTTCTTTCCCAATAAGGTCACAATCACAGGTTCTGCTGGCACATGGGCGTGTCTTTTTGGGGATCACCCTTCCACCCACTCCAGTGCTGCTGTGAAAGGCTGAGGGATGTCCAGGTAGCCGGGTGACCCTGGCCAGCATCTAGTGTCAGGGGCCCACGTGGCCATGGAGGGATTCCTAGCTGTACCATGTGCATGACCTTGAACAAGCTGCTCAGCCTCCGTCCACATCACTCTCCCTGTCTGCGAAAGGGCAAGTCCTGGGGGTGCTGTGGGATGACCTGAGGCCGTGTGTCAAAGAGCGTGGCACTGGAGCCCTTCCTCTGGCCACGTCACACACAGGGAGAGGACTTGCCCAGCGTCCCTGGGGAGCAGGTCTTGGATGTGGATGTGAGGACCCAGTCCCTAGTCCAGCACTCATGCCAGGAAGCTGTACTGCACCTGAGCTGAAGGCCTGGCGTGTCTATGGAGGAATCCAGTCTGTGGTCCCACCACCTGTCCATCCGTCCATCTGTCGGTTTGCCCGCTCACTCCTCTCGCTCTCTCTCACCCACTCGGTGCCTGCCCAGGGCATGGAGAGCTGTCCTTCCTTACCAGAAGGAGCCCACACTTGGAGTGACAGACACATCCAGCAAGAAAGCTGTCTCCTGTCTACCCCTCTGGGCCCTGCCCTGGGGACTCTCACTGACCGTGCTGGTGGCGGGGCATGCTGGCTTGGGCGGGAGGCTGGGTGTGTGCTGGTGTGATCTTTGAAATCACTGTCACCTCCTCTGGGGCAGATGTAAGAACTGGGCCCACGCTTGAGCTGGCCAGCCCATGGACTCCGGGTGGAGCACACCAGAGGGGGTGCTCCCTGAGGTCTGGCGCAGGGTCGGAGGACTTGGGGACAGCCCCGCTCAGTGCATCTGCAAGCCCAGCACAGCTGAATGCAGACCTCTCCAAGGTCATTCCAGATTGCACAGCAGCTGGATTTATCTGCTGTTTTGCTGTTGTGACGAGTCAGTGATATTCCCAACAATGAGGGGCGCATATCCTGCATCAACAAACACAGGAAGCCATCCTGTTTGGCCTGAGGACGTGCTCTTCGGCCTGGAAACATCCTCTGGTCCTAGTTCTGCAGCTGAGTTGCCTTCCTGGGCAGTGACTGTCAGGCACACATCCCCTGGCTCGGCCGAGGGGAGGAAGTTTGTCTGGGAAGGCTCTTGGCGCTGCCATTGGTACAGCCTGGAGCTCAGCCTGTGCTTCCTGCAGAAGCCCCTGCATCTGTCCATCCTCTGGCTCTGAGAGCAGCCAATGGCAGAGGGAGGAGGCCCCACACTGTTGGCTGTCTTTTTTTTTTTGAGATGGAGTTTCACTCTTGTTGCCAAGGCTGGAGTGCAATGGAGCAATCTTGGCTCACCGCAACCTCTGCCTCCCGGGTTCAAGCGATTCTCCTGCCTCAGCCTCCAGAGTAGTTGGGATTACAGGCATGCACCACCACTTCCAGCTAATTTTGCATTTTTAGCAGAGATGGTGTTTCTTCATGTTGGTCAGGCTGGTGTCGAACTCCTCACCTCAGGTGATCTGCCCACCTCAGCCTCCCAAAGTGCTGAGATTACAGGCATGAGCCGCTGCGCCCAGCCGTGTCTTTTCCATTTTAGGGAGACAATCGGCAGGGAACCTCCCTGGTCACCTGGGCTGTGGAGCACTGTCTTTCCTTGGGCCCACCGTCTGCCTGCTCTCCCCAGCTCCCAAGTCGATCAGAGAAGTCTTGGTGAGGAAGAGGAGGCCCTTGGCTGGGCAGTGCAGCTTCCTGTTTGTATTCTGGGGTCACCTTCCTCAAAGGTGCAGTGCACTTGGAACCTGAAGACCAGGTTTCTGGCTCCAGCTAGCAACATTCTGCTGGATGACCTTGGCAGGTTCCCCTCTCCGAGCCCCCAGTAGCTCAGGGACCGCATGTCCTGATGGGAATCCGTCCTTCCCATCCAGCAACAGAGCTTCTCCAGTTCGAGCCTGCCTGGGAGTTGCCGGGGCTCTTCTTGAAGTGCAGATTCTGATTCCGCTGGTCTGGGTGGGGCTGAGATTCCGTGTCTCTGCTAAGCTGTGAGGTGGGGCCTCTGGTCCCATCTTTGGAGTGTTAAGGGATAACAGGATGAGTGCTGGCACCGTGGCGCATGGGGACATCCAAGCCTGACCCCTGCCTCTTCATTCACCATTTCCAAAGCACTTCCCATGTGCCTGCTGCTGTACGGAGCTCCAGGGGTCTAGGCAGGGGAGCTCCCCGCTGCTGGTGGGGGTCTCTGGTCAACTGTCCAGGACAGCCTGGGTGGTGAGTGCTGAGATGCAGGGGCCTGCAGGAACTCCATGGGGTCACCTAACTACAGTGGGGAAGGGGGACAGGAGATGGGCGGGGCTGGCAGGCAGCGAGGCCAAGCATGACAGGGTGGGCATGTGCCCTGACGTGTTAGCAGAAAGGCAAGCCCTTGCCCAGGGCAGATGTGTGGGTGTGAGCCGGGCATAGGGGGGATCTTTGTAAACCACACTGGATGCTTAGACTCTGTCCTGCAGGAGGCCACAGCTCCAGGAGTGCTGGAGGCCAGCAAGGACACTCACCTTGCCTTCTAGACAAGCAGTGGAGCTGCCCAGCCCACCCTCCCAGGGCAGAGCTGGACCTGAATCCAGGTCCCCTTCCACCGAGCTCCCAGCAGGCGCTGCTCAGTCATGGTCAAATGCATGATGGCTGCATAATGAGGAAGAACTCAGCCCATCCCAGGAAGGGACCCCAGGAGGCCAGAGGCGTGTGAAGGCAGTGGAGGACATGGAGGAGACAGTCACTTGGCAGGGCCTGGGAACAAAGAAGCATCGGGTGGGGCTTTGGGTTGTGTCTTGGGTCAACTGGGTGACAGAGGCGGGTACAATTCCAGGCCAGGTGGTGTGGTGTGAACGGAGCAGAAGAGCTGAGGCTCCTCCCCAGCCTGTCCACGGAGCAGCTGCCCTACTCTGAGCCCCACCGTTTCAGCCCCGCCAGTCACAGTCGCAACTTCCCTGCGCTCAGCTGTTCCGAGGATGCGCCTCTGTCCTTCTTTGGCCTGAAGGGTCCTCTAGGGTCAGGGGTCGCCTGGCTTATCACCGGGGTACAGTGCCAGGCCCAGCCCACACTAGGGCTCCCGTAGTTAATCATAATGATAATGCCAGTGCCCTGCGTCAGCTTCCTATCATGTGAGGAACAAATTACCACAAATGTAATGGCTTAAAACAACATGATTTTGTTATCTTGCAATCCTGGAGGCCAGAAGCCCCAAATCGGTCTCAGTAGGCTACAGTCAAGGTGTCAGCAGAGCTGGTTCTTTCTAGGGGCTATAGGGAAGAATCCGATTCCTGGCATTCCCAGCTGCTAGAGGTGGCCCTCCTTGGCTCGTGACCCTGCCTTGCTTGGACCTCTGCTCGTCCTCACTTCTCCTTATCTACTGTGACGCTCCTGCCTCCCTCCTGTAAGGACCCACGGGATACATTGGGCCCACTGGCTAGTCCAGGATAACCTGCCCCCGGGTCTCTAGATCATTGATTTAGTCACATCTCTAAAGTCTGCTTTGCCATGTAAGGGAACATCTTCACAGGATCTGGAATTAGGATGTGGACGTCTTTCGGGTCCAGCATTCTGTCCACCCATGTGCTGTGTCAGGCGTGGTCCTAACTAACGCAGTCCTTCTAACAATGCTGTGAGGTCGGTACTCTTAGGATGTTCATTTTACAGATGAAGAAACTGAGGCACAGCAGGGTCACGAGATTTGGCCAGGTATGGACAGAGCCCCACCACCGGTTACATATCTCCAGAGCCTCAACACCCACCCTTCGCGTGTTTCGCTGACCTGAGATGAAGGGAGGCCGCGAGGATCGGCCTTGAGAACTGCGAGAGCCCCGGCCTCACTGCACTCCTGGGTCAGCTGGGAGGCCGTGTCTGAGTGTTTTCACTGTCCGGGCTTGAGTTCCAGCTTAACTGCAAAGGGCTGTGGAAAGGCCACCTACCCTCTGTGAACCTCAATTTCTTCATCTGTGAAATGGGTACACCTGTTTCTCCCTCCTCAGCATTATTATGAAGTTCAGCACGAGGATGCAGGTCAAGTGCTTTAGAACACAGTGAGGTCGGTAGTAAGTATCAGTAAGTAAAGGCAAGGGGTCACTGCTGTGAATGCGCTTTCACGGATACGAGGCCTTTGGACTCTCACATGCAGACAAGGAGGCCTCTGCTGACCCTGAGTGAGGATGAGGGTGCTGGGCTCTTGGCTCAGCTACGAGAGGAGCCCCTCTGGGTCTCAGCCCCTGCTTGCTGGGTGGCCTTGGGCAAGTCCCTTCCCCCTGGGTTTCCCCTGCGCAAAACGGCATCATTCATCTGCGTGAGAGCTTGCGTCCTTCCCAGTCCTGCTCTCTATAGGGCTGTGAAGCAGGGAGGCCCCAAAGCGCCCCCTGCCCCCACCCGCCATGGCTTGGCTGCTAAATGATCAGAGAGGGAAGGAAAGTGGTCGCCGTCGGGCACTGGGGGACTTGTTGGCTGCTACTCGGCAACAGGTTGGCTGGGCACTGGAGGGCACAAACAAGGTATTTAAGAATGACCTCCAGCCGCACTGGGGCATCACAGCCCTGGGCCCTCTACCTTTCAGGAGGGCTCCTGAACCGCTATGAATAAGATGCACCTCCAGCAAAAGAAACTACCATCAGAGTGAACAGGCAACCTACAGAATGGGAGAAAATTTTGACAATCTACCCATCTGACAAAGGGCTAATATCCAGAATCTACAAAGAACTTAAACAAATTTACAAGAGAAAAATAAAACAATCCCATAAAAAAGTGGGCGAAGGATATGAACAGACACCTCTCAAAAGAAGACATTTATGCAGTCAACAGATGCATGAAAAAATGCTCATCATCACTGGCCATCAGAGAAATGCAAATCAAAACCACAATGAGATACCATCTCACACCAGTTAGAATGGCGATCATTAAAAAGTCAGGAAGCAACAGGTGCTGGAGAGGATGTGGAGAAATAGGAACACTTTTATACTGTTGGTGGGACTGTAAACTAGTTGAAGACAGTGTGGTGATTCCTCAGGGATGGAGAACTAGAAATACCATTTGACCCAGCCATCCCATTACTGGGTATATACCCAAAGGTTTTTAAATCATGCTGCTATAAAGACACATGCACACTTATGTTTACTGTGGCACTATTCACAATAGCAAAGACTTGGAACCAACTCAAATGTCCATCAATGATAGGCTGGATTAAGAAACGTGGCACATATACACCATGGAATACTATGCAGCCATAAAAAAGGATGAGTTCATGTCCTTTGTGGGGACATGGATGAAGCTGGAAACCATCATTCTGAGCAAACTATTGCAAGGACAGAAAACCAAACACCGCATATTCTCACTCATAGGTGGGAATTGAACAATGAGAACACTTGGACACAGGGTGGGGAGCACGTTGTGCACATGTACCCTAGAACTTAAAGTATATCTATTAAAAAAGTTCAGTTTGAACAAATAGTGACCAAAAAAAAAAAAAGGTGCACCTCCCAAGCCCATTCCAGGTTCTAACCAGCTGCCCAACAGGGCTCTGAGGGTCAGGCCAGGCCCCTTTGCTCCTCATCTTCTCCATGTCTCTCTCTCTGTAAGGTAATTTTGGGACAGACGCTGTCCTTGAGTAAACCTTCTATTATTCTTTTAAAAATGCAGTTGTTTACCGACAGGAACATTGCCCCCAGCTTCTCCTACTGAGGGACACAAAAGAGACTCACCACGGGGCGCCTCTCTTCATCCCTCCCTGAAACGGATCAGGAATTAAACATCCTTTAGAAGGCCTGGGGCCTGCAGACCCCTGGCTCCTGCCTGAGTCCCCATCTGCTGTTCAGCCTACAGGCGGCCCCGGGGAAGCTGCTGTCCTCTCGTCCATTCTGCTGGGACTGCACATTTTTCTTCCAAGTTCAGCCTCCGTGGTAAACAGGAGACGCCAGATTTCTTTCCGTCCTCTGTCCCCACCCGTGTCAACTCACCCGGCAGATGTTTCCCACTTGTCTTTCCTCCCACCAGGCCAACAAGGTTTTGAATCAGAGGAGGGAAAATGTAATTGCAGAGAGAAGTCAAACATCTTTAACCTTTAAAGGAGACATGTCGTTCGTTTATTCAGTGAGCACTTTCTGTGTGCTGTGTTGGGATTTGATGAAGCCTGAGGGCCCTGCCCTCAAGGCACTCACAGTCTGCTGGAAAGGATAAGAAGAACATGGATGGTGGGCGCTGTTGAGTGGCCTCCTGGCCAAAGTTGGGGGGTGGGCACTGAGGTAAAGAGGGACAGGAGCTAAGGAGAAGAGCTCCCAGGAGGGGTCTGGGAGGGGAATCACACGTTCCCTAGCAGCAGAAGGGGAGTGGGGAGGAGAAGAGTTTCCATGCGGGGGACACGTGCCCCAAGCCACAGAAGAGCAAGGAAGTGGGTCATGCGGGAAAAAGGGAGGAGCTGGACTCGATGCACAGGGCAAAGGAGGCCAGGTGGAGCTGGGGCTGGAGGCCGGCCTTGAGTGCAGGCTACCGTGGCACCTGAGGACTTTTGAAAAAAATTTTTTGAGATACCGTCTCACTCTGTCACCCAGGCTGGAGTGCAGTGGTGTGATCTCGGCTCACTGCAGCCTCTACCTCCCAGGTTCAAGTGATTCCCCTGCCTCAGCCTCCTGAGTAGCTGGGGCTACAGGCGTGCACCACCGTACCTGGTGAATTTTTGTATATTTAGTAGAGATGGGGTTTCACCATGTTGGCCAGGCTGGTCTCGAACTCCTGACCTCAAGTGATCTGCCCACCTCAGCCTCCCAAAGTGCTGGGATTACAGGCATGAGCCACTGCACCCGGCCTCCTGAAGGATTTTGAGCGGGGTGTGATGCAGTCAGACTCAGGACTCAGACAGAAGGCAGCCGGAGGCAGCAGACTGGCAGCAGGGGTAGCAGCAGGAGGTGACAGTGGAGGTGAGAGGTGAGTGGGCCTAGATGGAGGCAGGTCAGGAAGACACAGGGTCGTGAAGGGGACAAGTGAGGGCACTGTGTGTTCTGGTGGGCAGCGGTGTGGGAGCAGGGAGGCATACGGGCCTCAGACTCCACCGGGAGCTCAGGCCAGGGCTCCGGGCTGCAGTCAGCTGGCTGGGACAAGCCGCATCTTGGCCCTGAGAGTGGGGTCCTGTGCAGGTACCGGGGCAAGGGCCTGGGAAGTAAAAATACACACATGTGCTCATGTACACACACACACGCACACACGACTGTGCAGATGCAAGTGCACACAGTTGGGGGATAATAACAGACATTTATGGAGTGTTTACTTTGTGTGAGGCGCTTCCCTTTTCTAAGTACTTTCCATGCACGAATTTAATCCTCCCCTCCTCATTTTACAAATGAGAACACTGAACTTTGGTGAGAGCATGCAGTGCACTGTGGGCGCCACTGGTGACGGCAGAGCTGGATCCCAAACCTGGTGGCCTGACTGCACAGCTGCATCACAGCTCGGAGGCGAGGCCCAGAGAGCAGACACTCCCCTCGTGGGTGGGGGTTGCCTTGCAGAGTGGGGGCTGGCCTTTGGGTCTTCATGCTTTCCAGCACACCGGCTGCCCGTCTGAGAAGTGGGTCCTCTTTTTCTTAAACCAGTGTGAGTGCCTTTCACACCCCTTCTCTCCTGTTGTTTGATGGGTTTTAGGTGTGCAGAACCAGATTATACACAATCCTTGTTCATGACCCTCTCAGTGTTGGTCCACACAGGAGCCTTTTCTGCCCTCCCTTCTTCCTTCCTTCCTTTCTTCCCTCCCTCCCTTCCTCCTTTTCTTCTCCCTCCCTTCTTTCTTCCTTCCTTCCTTCCTTCCTTCTTTCCTTCCTTCCTTCCTCCCTCCCTCCCTCCCTCCCTCCCTTCCTTCCTCCTTCTCTCCTTCCTTCCTTCTTTCCTTTCTTCCTTCCTTTACTCCTTCCCTCCCTCCGTCCTCTCTCTTTCTTTTTCCCTTCCTTTACCTCCTCCATCCCCTTTCCTTCCTTCCTTCCTTCCTTCTTTCCTTTCTTCCTTCCTTTTTCCCTTTCCTCTCTCCTTCCTTCTCTTCTTTTTCCCTTTCCTCTTTCCTTTCTCCCTCCTTTCCTTTCCTTCCTTCCTTTCTTCCTTTCTTCCTTCCTTCCTTCCCTCCCTCTCTCCTTCCTTCTCTTCTTTTTCCCTTTCCTCTTTCCTTTCTCCCTTTCTCCTTCCCTCCCTCCCTTCCCCCTTGCTGCTTCCTTCCTTCCTCCCTCCCTCCCTCTCTTCCTTCCTTCCTTCCTTCTCTTCTTTTTCCCTTTCCTCTTTCCTTTCTCCCTTTCTCCTTCCCTCCCTCCCTTCCCCCTTGCTGCTTCCTTCCTCTCTCCCTCCCTCCCTCTCTTCCTTCCTTCCTTCCTTCTCTTCTTTTTTCCTTTCCTTCCTTTCTCCCTCCCCTCCCCTCCTCTCCCCTTCCCTCCCTCCCTCCCTCCTTCCCTTCCTTCCTTCCTTCCTTTCTTCTCTTCCTTTTTCCTTTCCTTCCTTTCTCTCTCCCCTCCCCCCTCCTCTCCTCTCCCCTCCTCTCCCCCTTCCCTGCCTCTCTCCCTCTCTCCCTCCCTCCCTTCCTTCCTTCCTCCCTTTCTTCCTTCCTTCCTCCATTCCTTCCCTTCCTCCCTCCCTCCCTCCCTCCCTCCCTCCCTCCCTCCCTCGTTCTCTCCCTGCCTTTCTCCCTTTATTTCACTCTAATAAGCACCAATGAGTGTTCTGACAGTGACTGAGTGCGTGGTCCTCCCCCACCCAAGGGAACAGACTCCTCTTGATGCTTCCCTTGATCTCCATTTGATCGCATTGCAATGCAGTTCTGAAAAGACTTTTAATTTTCATCATTTTTAACTTTGGAAAAAGGTATTATGCCATAAAGTTTTTAAAAATAAGTTTTTAAAAGAACAATATTAGGTTTACAGAAAAATTGAGAAGATAGTACAGAGCTTGTATAATCTTTTGGACTTTTTTCTCTCAAAATTTTATTGCTATTTTGGAAAACAGTTTGGCATGGATTGCAAAGTTGTACCTTCACAAGCCTTGTTGGGAGGAAACCCAGCAATTCCTGTCCTAGGTGTGTATGAGGCTGTTCCTAGCAGTGTTGTTCCTAGAATCAAAACATTGAAAATAGCTCAGATCTCGTCAAGAGAAATAAATAGATGAATACATTGTGATATGTTTATACATTGGGATATTGTAGAGCAGTAAAACTGAGTAACAGCAGACAACAAAGATAGAGATGAATCTTACCAATTTAATTTTGAATGAAAATGAAGGGATGGCTAAGATCTTTTCCCTCTTCAGTATATAGGGACTTGAAAAAGCTGTCCTGGAGTTTGGAGCAGATTCAGCTAAAGGCCATCACATTTTGGGAACAGAATGACGAAAGTCAACAGAACACAGCGAGTCTCTGCAGGAGAACCACCCGAAGGCATGGCTCTGAGCTGGAGAAAGGGCCAAGCCTGACTAATGAGTCAAGGTGGCCGGAGCTGACTACCTGTAGAAAGGCAAGGTATGTCTCAGCTGAGGCCAGACGGACCTGTGTGTCAGGAGCCTTGGCCAGGGAAACTGGCTCCCCTGGGATAGGCTGGTGAGAGAAAGACCCTGAAGTTGGCTGCACAAGGATTGCGGTCACCAGAGAGTAGGTCCAGAGCAGGGCAGGGAAGGTTCTCCAAATGCCGCCCCAGCTGAACAAATTGTCCCTCAACCCATCCAATTTCCATGCTCACCTAGCAACACTCATATTTCCAAAAATAATTTTTATTACAAAACAGTACATGCTTATAAAAGAAAAAATAAAAAATGCATAAAGTAGAAAAAAGGAATAAAAATCATCCATGCCTTCACCACTCATGGTTACATTTGGGAGTATTTTATTTCAGTCTTTTTCATATACTGATAATCAGATTGTACCCATTACTTTAACTGATGTCTTTTATCCAAGCACATTTTCCCATTATAAACCCTTTGCAATTGCCGTATTTTTGGAATGTGTAACAGTCATTGAGTAAAGTCCATCCATCCACCCATCCATCCATCCATCCACCCATCCATCCATCTATTTATCCATCCATCTGTGTCACTTCCCCTTCATAGACTATATTCTATACAGAAAATAAAAATATGTCAATGGCTGTCCTCCAAGGGTTGGCTATTTTGGCTGTTTCTAGGCTTTCACTATTATAAATAATCTTGCCAGGAATAACTCGGTACATAAAGCTTTTTCAATATTCAAATTATTTCCTTAGAAGACATTCTTAGAAGTGACATTATTAGATCAAAGGGTTTGCATATATTTAAGGCTCATGATACGGCCAGGATGCTTTCCAAACATATGGCAATGATTTACCCTACTGCAGGCAGCCTGTGATCAAGCCCATTTCACTGTACCCTTACAAGCATTGAGTAGTCTAATTTTTAAATAGCTCTGCTAATTTCTGATGATCAGTTGAAGGCAATCAGTGGTATCTTAAAGAGGAAAGGAGCCATCCTGGAATATTAGGTCCTGGGAAAGCTCTATCCTTCAGTGTGAGTAGTTATGCTGTGATCTGATTGATTACTAGCCTGTTATCATTTTACTGTGTGTTAGCCAGGCCCCTGGGCAGGAGGATGACATGTAGTTCCAGCGTCAGCAGCACTGAGGCCCAGACTCAGACATTTAAAGGCCAAAGAATCCAGCCAGGCATCACTTTGATTTCTCTTAATTGCAGTCCCTTCTGGAGAAACAGATTTGGTAGAAGGAAGGAAGGAATATGAAGGTTCCAGCCACTGGGGAAGGCCATTGTCAACCACACAGCATCTATTCTACGCCTGTCTTCTTCCCACTAGGAGAACTGCAGTTTGTTTAGGCAGTTGTGTGGATTCACTGATCTCAGGGAAGGAGAGCCCCAACCCCAGCCCTACAGGATGAATCATGATTGGACTAAAGCAAGCATTATAATATAATCCCTCCTGGCCATTCATTGGTGACTGCAGTCTTGGCCAAAGCAATGTCAGAAAAAATTGGCTGTGTGGGACAGACTCAGCTGGCCTCCTGCCTGGGATGCAAATGGAATGCCAGGGGTATAGCAGCCACCTTGTGACTATGTTTTGATGAATGTTAGGACAAAAGCCAACACACCAAGAACGGCTGAACAGAAAAACAGATAGAGCCTGTGTCCCTGAACAGCTGATTCACTCCTCGACTGCCTCTTCTCAGACTTCTTGTTACATAGAAAAATAAACCTCATATTTGTTTGTGCCACTTCGGTTGGCTTTTTGTTTACTTGCATTTTAATGCATTCCTGGTATTAATCAGGACAGGTAATGCTAGCTTCTATAACAAACACTTCCCAATCTCAATGGCTAAACACAATAAAGTTTTATTTCTCACATTCGTCACAGTCTGAGGAGGGTCCATACAATGACTCAGGAATCTAGGCACCTTACATCTTACGACTTTATCTTTTTCAACACAGGGTCTCTGGGGTTGCCATGGACAACCATGCACACGATTTTATGGCCAATCCTGTAAATAGTATGTGTCACTTCTGTTGATATTTCTTTGGCCAAGACCCTGGCATATCGCCTCCAGCTCACGGCAAGGGAGGCTGGAAGACATAGTCTCCCTGTGTGCCCAGGAAGAAGAAATGGGATTAGTGAGCTGGTAGCCAGTCTCTACTACACACTCATTGAAAGGGAAAAATCCCAAAGATGAGCATGTTTACATGACAATTTGCCAAAGACCCATCTGGGAATGGTGTTCCTGATCTGGCGAGCCAGACTGGCTTAATGCGTAGCGGCTGAGCTGGGCCTGATGATCGTCAGTCTGTCGTCTGCATCTGAGGTTCACCTTGCCAATTTTTAATCCTGTGAAAAGTGATACTGACATTTCCCAAGAGTGTGTTTTAAAGAATAGTAAGACTTTTTTTAAAAATGTGTACATCTTTAAGAGATGCATTCCCTGTAGCATGGTTTGAAATGTATAGGCAGGGTTGAAATTGCCTTGGTCAGGTTGACTTCTCTTAGGTTTTTTTTCATAAACCCACTCATTAACAGCCATGAGCACAGGTTTTGTGCATAACTCTGGGCTGCGCTTGGGACCCCAGCACAGGTGTGTTGGGTTGCTGTCCTCCAGGAACTTGCCAACTGGCCAATATGTGTGTCTACACATAAGGGAGAAAGGGCAGGAGGGGGCCAGGAAGGGTGCTGTGGCTGAGAACCCAAGTTGTGTTGAACCACACATGTTTACATGGGAAAGCTTGCTGCTCAGGGCAGTGCTGACCTGAGGAGTGGCCTCTCAGAAATTCTGATGCCATCATCCATTCATTTCATCGGTTGTATGGGCAAAATGCTGAGAATGGTGTCTGGAATATGGCACTTTATTTTCATTAGTCCATTTGTTCATTCAGCAAACAGGAAATGGCGCCTGTTATGTGCAAGGCCCTGGCTAGCTCTGAGGACAGGGAGAGAGCCCTCTGTACGGCTGTAAATCTGGCAATCATGTCCAGCTGCAAAGCTGACCAGATTGACAATTACAGCACAGGGGTGAGGATAGTGCTATTGATTATGGAAACATGCAGGAAGGGAACCTAATGCTTCACTGGGGTTAGGGTGGCCTTCCTGGAGGAGGTGGCTTCTAAGTAGAGCTTTAAAGGATGAATAGGAGTTGGCCAGGCAGAAATGGTAGATAATTTGCAGAGCTCAGTGCAAAGCAGGAAAAAAGTGCCTCTGAAGATACTAAAATATAAAGCTTTTCCTTTCTTCCAGTCTCTTTCTAGACTTACCGTGGTATTTAAAATTTGCTATTTAATGATGTTCTAAATAAAGAAAATTAAAAATTTAAATTGTTAGCATGAATTTTACCATTCATTCTTTACATTGCATGATGTCAGTTTTGAATAGAAATATAAGAGCATCTAACTCATGCACAGAATCCCTGAATGGCACAACTTGCTTTCTGTATTTCTTGCATTCATATGTGTTTCATTCTTACAAGAATAGTGGAGACCCTCAACTGTTTTTATTTTGCTCTTTGATATAATCACATTCTGCCAACACTCACTGCCTTCACCTTACTGATGAGTTAGGAAGAATTGAAGGGAAGAAACTAGGGCTGCACTGCCTTTGCCTTCGCTCTGAGTCGTCATTTTCAGCCCGAGAGGTTGGCTAACTCGGGGAAGCGACAGTATGAAAGGATAAGATAAAGTCTCCTCGGTTATTCGCGTTTCTAAGAATGCCATTGTTTTCTTCTAAGATGGAAGCCGGTTCTGGTTTGAAGGGAAAGTGTGGCCTCTTAGGTCCGTAAATGTCCTGCTCACGCAGCGTGTCCTTGTGTTCCAGGCAAGGCTCACTGAACTCCCGTCCCGGGCTCACCAGAATTTGATGCTTACCAAGCGACAAGGAACAGAGGACACAAGTTCAAAGATGAAATTAAGAATTTCAAGACGGTGACAGCGGAATAGTAAACCAAACCTGGATCCCTCCTGAGCCCGGGGCTTCACGTGCAAAGTGTATGTGTTGTGGACGCCCTGTGGTGAGCCTGAGACAGCAGAAACCGAGGCCGCCACGCATCTCGAACGTGCCTCCTCTGCTCCCACGCGTGCTTGACCCATCTGGACTTCATTTACAAAACGTAAGTTTGAATATGCAATTATTAATAACTGCAAGATGGCAACAGGAGAGTATGAAACCAAAAGCGTGGCCCTTCTGAGTGGGGCCCTGTGCGACTGTACAGGTCACCGATGGCCAGGTGACAAGATACGCCATGGAGAAACTGCATGAAGGCCCAACGCGTACCCATGTCCTGTGTCTCCCTTTGTCATTTGTAGGGTGTGGGGATCCCTGTACCCCACTCTTTCCTATCCTCCTCCTCTTGCCCCCATCCACTCTGCCACTGCTCTCCCATAGCTCCAGGTCCCCCAGAGCTAAATGCTTGGCTTTGGGAATGCAGGGCCCCTGCCAATGGGCCTGGCAGTGGGCCTGCTCTAGGAGCACTGCAGTAGGCAAGGCCACCTGCCTTGTGGCTGCCACCCACCCAGGGCTGCGGAAAGGCCTGGCCGAAAGAGGGCTGGGGGAGCCTGACTGGAGCGGGGGCCTCTCCTGTGACCAACACCAAGGCTGTCCAGAATGCCTGGGGAGCCCAGCAAGGCCCTGCCACACCCCCTGCAGCCTCCGGTTTGGCCCCTGCCTCTTGCCTTCCAGCCCAAACCCCTCCACCCTGTAGCCAGGGAAGTCTTTCAGAAGCACACATTGGGTAGTTTGGGTCATCAACCTTGGCTGGTGTGACAGGGTCACAGTGGCCGGCCCCTGTTCACCTCTCCAGTCTCATCGCCAGAGTCTCTTTCCAACTGTCTGACCCGGGCCAGTCCCTCCGGAGGGAGCGTCGTGGTGTGTGCTACCAGGATCGGGAGGTCCCATGGTGGGATGCTGTAAACAGGGGCTTCAAGGCAGCACAGAACGGCTCAGGTACCAGGCAGCCAGACCCCAACTCTCAGTTCTGCTGAAGCCACGGGATGCCTGGGTGTTGAAGTAGACCTGGTGCAGAGACACAGAGTGCCAGCATGTCTGGAGGGGAAGCAGGGATGGGAGAGATGTCGGGGACAGAGACTCATTTCTGGCTGAGCACCTGGCTCATCTCATCCTCTGCCTTTTGTCTGAGCTGACCGTAATTAGTCCTCTTAGTTCCCTGCGGGTGAGCCAGGCTGTGCAGGGGTTCAGAAGGCCTGAAGCACATCTTCTCATCCTGGTCCAAGCTGGACTATTTCTGGCAGTTTAATTGTGGATGCTGTGTTCCTGGCGTGAGAAGGAAGGCAGGAAGGACCTGGAGGAAGTTGGAGCAGGAGGGAAACTCTGGCCGCGTGACTTTTCCAACCATGGCCCCTTAGGAACAGGCTGCTCCTGGCAGCTCAGCTATTCTGCTGCCACCTATTCTAGCTCGTGGCGGGAAGCTGGCTTAGCTGGGAGGGGAAGCTTCTTGTTAGACTCAAGGGACCAAAGTGCATTTGCAGAAGAGCCATTGAGATCTGTGTAACTGTCAAGTTCTGGGTACCCACTGAGTTCTGTGTAAAGAGGGGGTTAGGCTTGGGGTCCAACAGACCCAGACCAACAGCACCTCTGTCCCTCCCAGGGTGGTGTGACAATCCTTGGAAATAACTACACGGCCAGGGCCAACTTGGTACTGGGCACACAACACACGATCCATCAATGGTGGTGGGCACCCCTGTCTCTTCCTTCCTTCCTTAATAAAGACATCTCAGGGTGAAAAGGGGATGGCGCTAGGCAATACTAGGGTGGAGTGGAGGGTCTTTAGGGTGTACAGCCAGTGTGGAAATCCACAGACCTGAGGGTGGGCCAGCAGGAAGGAATTTGGGTGAGGATGGTCTTTAAAAACCCAACAGAACAGAGTGGTTACTGACGACTCTCTTGATACTTAAGAAGTGAAAAAGAATCAGCTTCAAAATCTAAGACAATGGATTGTAGTATCTTTGCTGGAATTCAAACTCAGCCTGAATTCTGGGACACATTATGAAACAATTAGTGAAGAAAGCTGAGATTATGGAGAAGTTCAGTGTGTTTGTTATTACTTTGTTATTTATTTATTTACAGGGCTGAGCAGAGGGTTGGCATCTAATCTATGCCCCTGAAAGTGAACTGACTGTAGTTCAAAGTGATACCATTTTTCTTCTGATGGTAGGGTTACTACGGGCATCCTAGGAATATGTCCTCTGCATAGGCTATTTTAGCATCTGGCAGGGCATCCGAGAGTTCTTGAAATCTTCGTGAACCGCAGAGTGAAAATACAAACTGAATGTTGGCCAGTTAAGGTAGGATTGGGTTTGGTTGTCTGACCAGCAGTGAATCTGGTAAACCCATGCAATTGTCAATGTTTGGTTTAATCTACAAAAATGGCTATTTCATATGTTCCACCTACTATTTGTTGGACTAGGGAACCATCTACTTCCCTTCCCACACAAGGGTTCTGTATTGCTGTGAAAGTCTGCTTGTTCATTGGAATGTGAACTTCAGCCGCCACAGTGCCTAGTGAAACAAGCTCCGATTCTGGGGTCAGAAGGCCCTAAGTTCAAATCCTGACCCTGCCACTCCCAAGATTCAGGAAGGAGCATGCAAACTGTGGCGCCTGCCCGTTGGGGGTTCCTGCCCTCCTCTCTGCTGAGGGTCTTTGGTCTGTAACCGGGTCTCCATTGTACTTGGTGTGAAGGATTGAGTGGGGTTGAGGCTGGAATGTGTAGGGTAAGAGCTGGAGGAGCAGGAAGGGGCAGAGCACTGGGTCTAGGATCCAGGGAGGAGCTAGGGTAGGGTTGGGACAGTGGATAAGGTCACATCATGGAGAGGTGCCAGGCAGGTGCTGTGAGCTGAGCAGTGTTGGAGGCAAAATGGAGACATCAGCTGAGGCTGGACACATAACCCAGGGCACCCACCTGTATCTTCAATATGCTGTAAACCCAGCCATTCTCCACCTCAGTGGCCTCCAGCTGCAAGTCTTCATCCTCCAGATGGAGGGTCTGCAGGCGAACCACAGTGCTGGGCTGGACAACTGTTTCGGCAGCATGCTGGGCTTGTTCTGGGTCTGGGATGAAGGGTCAGTGGCCCCCCTCAAGGTGGGGGGTCAGAGCTTCCTAAGGTGTGAGTGAAATCAGGCCTTGCCAGTTAAGGCCTAAGCTCAGAATTGGCACCCTATCACTTCTGCCAAAACCCCACTGACCAGAGCAGGTCACATGGCCAAGCCCAGTATAAATGGGGCAGGGAAGTGCATGGGCCTGAGCAGGGGGCAGAGGAACGGGAGTGAATGATCACTGCAGGATAATCCAGGCCACCACTGTGTTCAAGACCCGTGCAGAGTCAGCAGGCACTAGAGCGAGTGTCCAAGCCTGCCGAGAACTTCTCTTTACAAAACCAGGGACACACTGCCAGGTGGCTCTAAGAGTTTCTAGTGATAAAAATGGCAGATCCCATTCTACCTTTGCTGTGAGCCACTTGCATTTCAGCCAGGCTTCAAATGAGCCCCAAGTGGGTGTTACCACTCCACTTTCCAGCTGAAGACACTGAGTTGTAGAGTGGTTGGCAGCTTATGCTGGCCCACAGGTATTCCACACGATATTCCACACAGTATTCCACAAGGTATTCAACACAATATTCCACATGGTATTCCACACTATATTCCACACGTTATTCCACACAATATTCCACATGGTATTCCACACAACATTCCATATGATATTCCACATGATATTCCAAACAGTATTCCAGACAATATTCCACACAGGATTCCACACAATATTCTACACAGTATTCCACATGATATTCCACACAGTTTTCCACAAGGTATTCCACACAATATTACACAAGGTATTCCACATGGTATTCAACACAATATTCCACATGGTATTATATACAATATTCCACATGGTATTCTGCACATTATTCCACACAATATTCCTCTACACTCTACAACTACAATTCTAACTCTGTGTGGAATATTCCACATATCGTGTGGAATATTGTGTGGAGCACAGTGAGGAATACTGTGTGGAATGCTGTGTGGAATACCCTGTGGAATACTGTGTGGAATACCGAGTGAAGTACTGTGAGGAATACCGTGTAGACTACCGTGTGGAATATTGTGTGGAATACCATGTGGAAGGCCATGTGGAATACTGTGTGGAATACCATGTGGAATATTGTGTGCAATACCATGTGGAATACCATGTGGAATATTATGGGAAATATTGTGTGGAATATTGTGTGGAATACCGTGTGGAATATTTTGTGGAGTACTATGTGGAATATTGTGTGGAATACAATGTGGACTACTGTGCACAATACTGTGTGGAATACTTTGTTGGACACTGTGTAAAATACCATGTGGAATATCATGTGGAATATTGTGTGGAATACCATGTGGAATACGTTGTGGAATATTCTGTGGAATACCATGTATAATATGGTGTGGAATATTGTATGGAATATTATGTGGAATACCATTTGGAATATTGTGTGGAATACCATGTGGAATATTATGGGAAATATTGTGTGGAATATTGTGTGGAATACCGTGTGGAATATTTTGTGGAGTACTGTGTGGAATATTGTGTGGAATACAATGTGGACTACTGTGCACAATACTGTGTGGAATACTTTGTTGGACATTGTGTAAAATACCATGTGGAATATCATGTGGAATATTGTGTGGAATATGTTGTGGAATATTCTGTGGAATACCATGCATAATATGGTGTGGAATATTGTATGGAATATTATGTGGAATACCATTTGGAATATTGTGTGGAATACCATGTGGAATACCATGCAGAATATTATGGGAAATATTGTGTGGAATACCATGTGGAATGCCGTGTGGAATACTGCATGGAATATTGCATGGAATATTGTGTAGAATACCATGTGGAATATTGTGTGGAATACCATGTGAAATATCGTGTGGAATATTATGTGGAATATTGTGTGGAATACTTTGTGGAATACTGTGTGGAATACTATGTGGAATACTGTGTGGAATATTTTGTGGGATACCATGTGGAACACCATGTGGAATATTTTGTGGGATACTGTGTGGAATACCATGTGGAATACTGTGTGGAATACCATGTGGAATAGTGTGTGGAATACCATGTGGGATACTGTGTGGAATATCATGTGGAATATTGTGTGGAATACTGAGTGGAATACCATGTGGAATGTTGTGTGGAATACTGTGTGGGATAATGTGTGAAATACCATGTGGAATACCGTGTGGAATATTTTGTGGAATACTGTGTGGAATATTCCACATATCTATTCCACATACCATGTGGAATATAGTGTGGAACACAGTGTGGAATACTGTGTGGAACACCGAGTAGAATATGGTATGGAATATTGTGTGGAATAACATGTGAAATACCGTGAGGGATACCATGTGAAACACCATATGGAATACCATGTGGAATACTGTGTGGAACACTGTGTGGAATACCATGAGCAATACCGTGTGGAATATTGTGTGGAATACCATGTGAAATACTGTGTGGGATACTGTGTGAAATACTGTGTGGAATACCATGTGGAATACTGTGTGGAATACTGTGTGGAATCCTGTGTGTAATACCATGTGGAACACCGTGTGGAATATTGTGTGGAATACTGTGTAGAATATTGTGTGGAATATTGTGTGGAATACCATGTGGAATACAGTGTGGAATGTTGTGTGGAACATGGTGTGGAATACTGTGGGGAATAGCATGTGGAATATTGTGTGGAATACCATGTGAGATACCGTGTGGAATATTGTGTGGAATATTGCGTGGAATACAATGTGGAATAATGTGTGGAATACCATGTACAATACCATGTCGAATACAGTGGGGAATATTTTGTGGAATATCGTTTGGAATACCTTGTGGAATATTGTATGGAATACCATGTGGAACACTGTGGAATATCATGTAAAATATTGTGTGAAATACAGTGTGGAATACCATGTGGAATATTGTGTGGAATACCGTGTGGAATATTGTGTGGAATACTATGCAGAATACTGTGTGGGATACCATGTGAAATGTTGTGTGGAATACCGTGTGGAATATTTTGGGGAATACTGTTTGGAATACAGTGTGGAATATTGTGTAAAATACCATGTGGAATATTGCATGAAATACCATGTGGAACATGGTGTGGAATATTGTGTGAAATACTGTGTGGAATACCATGTGAATACTGTGTGGAATGCTTTGTGGAATACCGTGTTGAATATTGTGTGAAATAGGGCATGGAATACCATCTGGAATACCGTGTGGAATATTGTGTGGAATACTGTGTGGAATAACTTGTGGAATATAGTATAGAATACCATGTGGAATACCATGTGGAATATTGTGTGGAATACCATGTGGAATATTTTGTGGGATACTGTGTGGAATACCATGTGAAAGATTTTATGGGATACCATGTGGAATACCATGTGGAATATTCTGTAGAATACCGTGTAGAATATTGTGTGGAATACCATGTGGAATACCGTGTGGAATATTATGTGGAATACCATGTGAAATATCATGTGGAATACAATGTGAAATATTTTGTGGAATATCATGTGAAATACCATGTGCAATACTGTGTGAAATGCCATGTGGAATACTGTGTAAAATATTGTGTGAAATACTGTGTGGAATATCGTGTGGAATATTGTGAGAAATACTGTGTGGAATGCTGTGTGGAATACTGTGTGGAATATAGTGTGGAATATTGTGTGGAATACCATGTGGAATACCATGTGCAATACCATGTGGAATATCATGTGGAATACCATGTGGAATGCCATGTAGAATATTGTCTGAAATACCGTGTGGAATACAGTGTGAAATATTGTGTGGAATATTGTGTGGAATACCTTGTGGAATATTTTGTGGAGTACCATGTGGAATATTGTGTGGAATTCGATGTGGACTACTGTGCACAATACCATGTGGAATACTTTGTTGGACACTGTGTAAAATACCATGTGGAATATCATGTGGAATATTGTGTGGAATACTGTGTGGAATACATTGTGGAATATTCTGTAGAATACCATGTATAATACGGTGTGGAATATTGTATGGAATATTATGTGGAATACCATTTGGAATATTGTGTGGAATACCATGTGGAATATTGTTTGGAATACCGTGTGGAATATTGTGTGGAATACCATGTGGAATATTGTGTGGAATACTGTGAGGAATACCATGTGGAATAGTGTTTGGAATACTCTGTGGAATACCATGTGGAATATTGTGTGGAATAATGTGTGGAACACCACATGCAATATTGTGTGGAAAACACTGTGGAAACCATGTAGAACATTGTGTGAAATATGGTGTGGAATACCATGTGGAATAGTGAGCGGGATATTGTGTGGAATACCATGTAAAATATTGTGTGGAATGCCATATACAATATTGTGTGGGATACCATGTGAAATACCATGCAGAATACTGCATGGAATACTGTGTGGAATAGTGTGTGGAATATTGTGTAGAATACCATGTGGAATACCACGTGGAATATTGTGTGGAATACCATGTGAAATACTGTGTGGAATACTGTGTGGTATATTGTGTGGAATCCATGTGGAATATCGTTTGGAATATTGTGTGGAATATTGTGTGGAATACCATCTGGAATAATGTGTGGAATACCGTGTGGAATATTGTGGGAAACACCCTGTGGAATACTGTGTGGAATATTGTGTGGAATACTGTGTGCAATACTGGGTGGAATTTTGTGTGGAATACCATGTGGAATACTGTGTGAAATAAGGTGTGGAATATCGTTTGGAATACCATTTGAAATATTGTGTGGAATACCATGTGAAATACAGTATGGAATACAGTGTGGAATACTGTGTGGAAAACTGTGTGGAGTACTGTGTGGAATACCATGTGTAATACCGTGGTGAATACCATGTGTAATACCATGTGAAATATTGTGAGGAATATTATGTGGAATACTGTGTGGAATATTGTGTAGAATACCGTGTGGAATACTATGTGGATTATTGCACATAATATTACCACATTCCACATAATAATACCACGTGGTATTCCACAGGGTATTCCACATGGTGTTGAAAATAATATTCCACACGGTATTCCACACAACATTCCCTATGGTATTTCACACGGTATTCCACACATTATTTCACGCAATATTCCATGCAGTATTCCATACAATATTACACACAGTGTTTCACATGGTATTCCACAAGGTATTTCACACAATATTCCACATGGTATTCCACATGGAATTCCACATGGTATTTCACATGGAATCCCACACAGTACAGTATTCCACATGGTATTCCACACAATATTCCACACGGTATAACACACGATATTCCAAATGGTATTCCACATGGTATTCCACACAATATTTTACACAGTATTCCACATGGTATTCCTCATGGTATTCCACACAGTATTCCACATGGTATTCCACACAATATTCCACATTATATTCCACACAGTATTCCACATGGTATTCCACATAATATTCCACATGGTATTCCAGCCGGTATTCCACACAATGTTCCACACGGTATTCCACACAATACTTCACACGGTATTCCAGATGGTATTCCTCACAATATTCCACATGGTATTCCATGCAGTATTCCACACAATACTCCACACCATATTCCACACAATATTCCACATCATATTCTAGCCGGTATTCCACACAATATTCCATATGGTATTCCACACAGTATTCCACCTGATATTCCACACAATATTCCACATGGTATTGCACATGGTATTCCACATGTTATTCCACACAGCATTTCACACGGCATTCCAGATAGTATTCCATACAATATTCCACACAATATTACACACAATATTCCACGTGGTATTCCAGACAATATTCCACACAGTATTCAACACAATTTTCTACACGGTATTCCACATGGTATTCCACACAATATTCCACATGATTTTCCACACAATGTTCCACACGTTATTCCACACGGTATCCTACACAATATTCCCAGCAGTATTCCACACAATATTCCATATTGTATTTCATATGGTACTCCTGATGGTATTGCACACAATATTCCACACTGTATTCCACACGATATTCCACACGATATTTCCACAGTACTCCACATGGTATTCCACACTATTCCACACAATATTCCACATGGTATTCGGCACAGTATTCCACATAGTATTTCACATGGTATTCCACATGGTATTCCTGACAATATTACACATGGCATTCCACACGATATTCCACACTGTATTTCATATGGTATACCACACAATATTCCACGCAGTATTCCACACAGTGTTTCACACGGTATTCCACATGGTATTACACACATTATTCCACATGGTGTTCCACACAGTATTCCACACTGTCTTCCACACAGTAATCCACACTGTATTCCACACAATATTCCACATGGTGTTCCACACAGTATTCCACACAATATTCCACATGGTTTTCCACATGCTATTCCACATGGTATTCCACACAATATTCCACTCAGTATTCCACACGGTATCCCACACAATATTCCACATGGTATTCCACAAAATATTCCAAATGGTATTCCACATAATATTTCACACTGTATTTTACATGGTATTCCACACAATATTCCACATCGTATTCCACACTGTGTTTTACAACATATTCTACACTTCATTCCACATGGTATCCCACACAATATTCCCCACAGTATTCCACACAGTATTCCACAGAGTATCCCACATAATATTCCACACGGTATTCCACACTCTATCCCACACAGAATTCCACACTGTATTCCTAACCATATTTCACATGGTATTCCACACATTATTACACATGGTATTCCACACAATATTTTACATGGTATTCCACATGTTATTCCTCACAATATTGCACACAGTATTCCACATGGTATTCCATACCATATTTCACATGGCATTCCACACAATATTACACACAATATTCCACACGGTATTCCACATGGTATTCCACACAGTATTCCACACATTATTCCACATGGTATTCCACACAATATTCCGCACCATATTCCACACAATATTCCACATGGTATTCCACATGGTATTCCACAGAATATTCCACCGGTATTCTGCACGGTGTTCCACACAATATTCCACATGTTATTCCACACAGTATCCTACACAATATTCCCACCATATCCCACATAATATTCCACACGGTATTCCACACAATGTCCCACATGGTATTTCACACAATATTCCACATGGTATTCCACAGAGTATTCCATGTGGTATTCTGCATGGCATTCCACACAATATTCCACATGGTATTCCACATGATATTTCATATGTCATTCCTCACAGTATTCCACATGGTATTCCACACGGTATTGCACACAATATTTCACATGATATTACATACGGTATTCCACACAATATTCCACACAGTATTCCACACAATATTCTACACGATATTCCACACGGTATTCCACACGATATTCCACATGGTATTCTACTCGGTATTCCACACAGTATTCCACATGCTATTCCACACAGTATTCCACACAATATTCCACACAGTATTCCGAGTCAGAGCGAGGACTCCAAAGCAGTCCACTGCATGTCCTGAGCTCTGTGTGCTCCGCCTTGCACCCATCTTGAAGGCCTGTGATCCTAGCCGCAGGAGACCCTTGGCCCCAGCTTCCAATAGGCTGCAAAGAGACATTTGGGGTCAGATAGAGCTCCTTGTGTTCCTCCTAATATAAAATACAGTCCTGCACCTACTTGTCTGCCTTTAGGGATTGGCCAGCAGTGGCAATCATTGTTCACAAAGCTAGATGAAAATCATCATTACTCTGCTAAAATGGCTGGCTCTGAGGTCACATGGTAATTTGGGGTTCTTCACAGTGAAATGTGTCATTCTGAGGACATCACACTGGCCCACGGAGAAGCGGGAGGTGATGAAGCCATCCGTTTGCCTGGGCTTCTTTCTGCCATGATCACAGCTCTGTTGCTGGCAGCCTCGGCCCTGGAAATATTCTTAATTCTACAGCTTACTACCATGAACACCACCAGGACCCTGAAATAACACGGACCTCACCGCCACCTCTGCTGGGACCACCTGCCATTTGTAGCTGTTGATCTTGCTGGGATCAGTGACCCCAGGCACGGTGCTTCTGCATGCACGTCCCATAGACTCCCGAATCCAGGCTTTGGGTGGTCTACCATGCCAGCCACCTCTTGAAATGACTTTGGAGAATGCTGTCTCAGGGCTTCTGAGCAGGACATTTGGATGCATGAGGAAACTGATGATCCCATTCCTTTGGGGCTATAAAAAGGCCTTCGTGCAAGGCCAATAAAACTCGGGAATCAATATGCTATGAGGGCCTGAGTGTTAGAAAATGAGGCGCTGTTTGTTTCAGGTTTGCCTCCAAAATTAAATAAATTAATGTAATGAATTCTCTAAACTCATTTACATACACTGCTGATTTGATTTTAGGGAGAAATGTTGGAAAAGGCAGCCCTGTGGATGTACGAGACAGGATTTGACCTATTTTTCGACTTGTTTGTGTCTGCAAAGTTTGCGATCTCTGTAACTGAAGCTACTGGTGCCGTGCTTTTTAGAACAAACTGAATGTCCTCAGCCTGCACATAAATGAGCCAGTGCCCTGAGAAAGGATATGGGTGTCTTGTGAATTTTGGGGACACTCTGTGGTTGTGGCAGCATCTGACTCAGCAAGTGATCCGAGGAAGGTGGCTCGACCCTTAGAAATTCTATCCTACTTCACTTCCAAATAGGCATCGTACGTGGGAGGCTGGAGCCCAGGGGCTGACCCGTAGCCCGCAGGGCGTGGAGGAAGCTGGTGCCCAGGCTGGGAATGGCCCTGGAGATATGATTCCTGGGTCTCCGGCCGCACTCACTCAGTTTCTGGCTTCTGTGGAGCAGACTCCAGGGTCTGGGGGATGCAGGCAGAGAGGTGACCCCACGCCCCACCCATCTTCATGCTGCATTAAACCCATAGCCTGATCATGGCCACATAATGCTGGTGCATGAAGCACTTCACGGCTTCGACAGCATTCCAGGCACAGGCTGGGGCTGAGGTGGCTACCACAGCGTGGAAAGAGCCAGGGCTGTGGCGTGTGCCCTGGACCCACTCCACCCCAGCCCAATTGGTATTCAGCTCCACTCACTGTCATTGACCAGCCCTGGGGGTCCCAGCTCCATGCTGAACTCGAAGCCACATTTCAGTCTTGGAGGAGGTGGTTAAATTCCCCTCACATTGACCAAGGGCCAGGCTGCATCCTTGGGAAATAAGGCTTTCCCACGAAAATCACTCTTTTCACTTGATATATGGAGATGGGGCTCCAGAAGCTGTGTGTGTGTGTGTGTGTGTTTGTGTGTGCATGTGTATGTTGATGAGGAATTTAAAGTAAGGGTTGGAAAACAGCAGCAAATGAGGAGGTGGAAGCAATGGGAAACACTCAGAATTCCTCTACTGCCAGAAACGAGGGGGTGAGACTGAACACCTCCTGCGTCAGAGTGTTGACTGCAGCCCCTTCCATCTCCTGGTGGGTCCTTGAGCATCCCTGCCCACTTTAGTTAAACAGACTTCTCAGTGCCTCGTGGGCCTGGCTTACATGTTCCCTTCTCCAGACCCCGGCTGTTGGAGGTGCACAGGAAGGCCTGGGCATGTCCTTGTCATCGCCAGTGTTTGGGTTCCTCCCGCCGACCCAGGAGCCTGCCTCTGCACAACCTGCTGCGAATGCATATGACCCTGCCTGCCGATGCTTCTGTTTACAGCGGGGCTGCCTCTTAACCTGCCCTTGTCCCACTCCAGGCGGGAGACTTAGCCAAACCCCTTGCACTTCCCAAGAGTGTTCTCTGCTGGCATTGAACAATGGGAATGTGCAGAAATGTGTCATCAGTTTTGCTCGCTTCAAAACCTCCCAGGTCGGGTGTCACATGTCACTGATGCAGGAAAGTCAGCCAGGCACTTCTGCCCCAAATCTGGGCATCTTTAAAGAGAAGCCTGGGTAAGGGGGTCAGGGTCATGCTGTGCCCTGTCATCACTGCCCTTGTGTGGTACATCCCCCTCCTCTCCAGGCTCTTCACCTGTGCAAGGATGCCCAAGTGGCCGGGACAGTGTCCGGACTGCCTGTCACACCGCCTGGGTTGGACTCCTGGCCCAGCCTTGACTGCTTTGTGACTCCAGGCAGGAAACTTAATTGCTTTTGGCTTCAGTTCCCTCCAGTGTAAAATGGGGATAAAGTGGTTCTCACCTCATAGGATTGAGGGATACATGTGCTAATGCAGTTACAGGGTTTCACACGAAACCTGGCACATAATGAGCTTTAATGCATGTTAGGTGCCAGGGATGTTGCTGGCAGCTGCTGTGTCATCAATCTCCCCAAATCCTCTCTCGCCTCAGGGTTTGCTTTTCGTCCGAGGCTGGGATGGGATGGACCAGCTCTGACCGGGAGAGTGGGCTGCCTGAATGCCACTCCCAGGAGCTCCCTGAACCCACTGCAAGGCCTGCCTGGGTTATTGACACAGGCTCAGGTAACGGGCTCCCTGGGCTTGAATCCCAGCTCTGTGACTTATTAGCTTGGAACGGTGCTTTGCATAAATTAAGCACTCAATATGTTTAGGAGTTGCTATTATGAAGCTCTGAAAATGGGCAAATCCTGGCTGCTTGGGGCATTGGGGGGCGGGGCCCTGAACACACTGTTAGAGCTCATGCCTCACAAGATTCTGAGGTCTCCTGACTATGGAGCTCAAGGTGGAGACCTCCAAGGGCCTCCAGCAGTGGGAGGGAGGGTGACCCTGACCCTTTCAAATGGTGTCCTGGGTAATTCCCGCCAACACGCCTTGGGCCCACTGCCCACACTCCCGGACAAGCTAAACCACCCAGAGCTCTTGATGTTTTCTGTCCTGCTGTCTCCTTGTCTGGAACCCGGTGAACTCAGCCGCGTCCATTCATGCAAATGCCCTGACCCCATGAGGCTTCCCTTTGGGCCCTACACAGGGTGAATCTGTGAATCCCCCCTTCTCTGGGCCACCTGGCCCTACGCTCAGGTGTCCCCCCGGGACTGTGAGCAGCCGAGGGCTGCTGGAACTGGGCCAACTCCTCCTCAAGCCTTGGGTGTGGTGCCTAGTGTGCAGGGACCCCGACAGACTGGGCGTAAGAGGCTGCATGAAATATACAAGAGACCACAGTGCATCGCAGACGCTGATCTGTGTGTTTGTCCTGGGCTGTGAGCCCCCAAAGGGCAGAGATCTACTTCCCTGTATTTTGGAGTCCCCACATCTTCTGACAGAAGGCAGGGGCTAAGAGATGCTGGTGGAAAAGGACTCGAATGGATGACTGGGGCTGTGAGGGTTGCTGGACATGCGGTGTGCCTAGGCGGAGAGGTGGAGGGGACAGCGGCAGGCCTCCTGCCTGCACGGTCGGATGTATGTTCACTCCTACAGAAACCACATCACCAAGGGGGGTCTGGGGTTGAAATTCCTGAAGGAAACCAGAGATTGTTTTACAAAAATACCCTTTCAAAAATAGCAGCTGTTTTTACTTCGCTTCTGAAAGGCGGCGGAGTGGAGCTTCCTGATTTCGAAAGACAAATGTTTGTGCAGCCTGGGGAGAGAGGGGCTGGGCGCCGCGGGGCGGGGGTGGGTGCTCTGGCCAGGGGCCCAGGGGCTCCTTGTGATTTGGGGGGAGTGCTGGGGGACCATGTAGGAGCTGGACATCCAACTCAATGTGCAGCCCTGGTGGTGTGCGGTAACCAGTGACACGTGGAACACTTAAAAAAAAAATCCTTTCTGACCACATCCTCTGACCTTCGCACCTGGAAACTGGAAGAGAAACAGACCCCCTTTTTAACTGTTACATTTTCCTGGTCAGAAATGACTCATCTTGTTCTTTCCGGAGACTTGGAAGTTAGAATTTATGGGAGGATGAATGCAGCGCTGCTGACTTTGGGGGCTCCTCGAGGGGGAATGCCATGGTCCCCACAGAGTGACTTGGTTGCTGATAGGGCCATGTGGTTCCTCTCTCCTCAGTGAGGGAAGCCTTGGGAACCCCTCTCCTCCCTCCCGCTGGATAGCCACGTGGTTAAGAGAGTTCCAGGCTCTCACAAGCTGAGGTGTGAGTCCCAGTCCTATTACTTCCCAGCCGTGAGGTCTTGGTCAGGGATAACTTACTCTCCCGGCCTCATTTCCTTTATCTGTAAAGTGGAAATGACAAGCACACTGGCCTGATAGGGTGCTTGCCGGGAGGATACAAACACAGGCCCTAAAATTGCTCATTTCACCCCCCAGCAGGCCGGTGGGATGGTTAGTCTGATTTTCCCCATGGGGAGAATGAGGCTGAGACGGTTATGCTGGATAATCACTGGGCGGGGGGGGGGGGTCCATCCATCTCCACAGCCCCAGGTCTTCACAGCCCTCCTGAAGCCAGCATGTGGTCCCTACGTCACAGGTGGGAACGGCAGCTCTGAGCAGCCCAGGACACACTTAGGGCTGCGTAGCCTGGCAAGGAGCTGGAAGGGAGCCCTTTCCTTGGCTGGGCTCTCCCACAGGCACGACTATGACCACAGGTTCCGGAGCCTGCCTTTCCTTCCTGATGAGCAGGTGGCAGGCTCCACGTGGTCAGCGGCACTCCTCTGTGAGCAGGGGGCTGGAGTGGATACTTTTCCTTCTCTTTTCTGCATCTTCCAAAGCTTCTGCCTGGAACTATGCTGTATTTGTGGTTAGAAAACAATAAATGTCATTTAGAAAAAATAGCACTTGCTAAGCACTTTGCTTTCTGATCGTGTTTGGGACTCACAGAGGTCTTGGCATCAGGCTGCTGGGGCTTTGGTGGGGGCTTCAGGCCACCACGTGGTAGGTGGGAGCCCCTGGGCTGCAGAAGCTGGGTGCACGGCTGGCAGGAGGCAGAAGGGGGCCTTCCCCAGCAGGGATAGGATCTGCAGAGATCTGAGCCTGCAGGGACCGAGAGGCACCCATGCCTCAGCAGGCAGTCAGGAGGGAAGCTCAGCATTTGTGTCTGCTCTGTAATCCAGCTCCTTCTCTCCACCATTTTTCTGGAATTATTCCCACTCCCTGCCGCTTTGTCTTTAAGGACACTGCTTTATCTCATCCGCTACTTCTGCTGGGGCTGCTGAGTATAAAACCTCAACTCCTTGGTCAGAGATTGGGACATTTGACCTAACTCTTTTGCTTCTGTGGACATTTTGACCCCAAAGACATTTTGAATGTCAGCATTTTAACCAGAATTACCCAACAGTGATGAGTTTTCATCTAGAAAGTATCAGAATTCCAGCGGGGACCCCATTAAGCTGATGTAATCCCTCTATCAATTTTCTATACAGCGCAGTTAAGCCGTTCCCGATGTTTCCATTTCCATTTTGCTGAAATTATTTTCATAGGGATCAATTTTTTTTTTTTTGCATTTAGAATCTTACAGCAGAGATTTGCTTCTTAAATCACTTTTTGTCCATATCAAACTACTAATCACAGCTTCTACCACCACGAGCAGCCACGGGTTCCATCCAGTACTGTTTTTGTGGGTGAAGTCATAATTGGTGTTTGAGTTAATGCATAAGGAAATAACAATTTCTGTAAGGCAGGGAGATGGTGGGGGAGAAAGAATGGAGGAGGGGCAGAGAGAAGGAGCAGGAGTCCCAGAGGGGGACAGGGAGGAGGACAGAAGGGTCCCTGGGCAGAAATGGGGTGGCCACTGACTGGGAGGATGCAGGAGGAGAGAGCAAGGGTCAAAGTGCCCACTTGGCCACAGGATCATTGCATGGCACCATCCTGGTCAAAGACTGCCCTCCTCCTTCAGTTCCGGTTCAGGGCATACTGGCTGGCACCAATGGGGCGGGATGTTGTGGCTAGGCACGTGGGATGGAAGATGAGACTAAGGGTCCACAGGCCAGCAACGTCCTGGCACAGGAACAGAGCCTGTCCCCGTAGGAGGGTCAAGGAAAAGAGAATGAGGGATCAAGAGACAGAAGGGTGGCTCCGGGCATCAGTCACTTCAGACCCTGGATCCAGCCATGCCTGGGATGCACTCCCTAGGCCACCCTTTACAGTGGCTGATCAAGGGCCCCCCTTTTTGGCCGAGGTAACTGATCTGGGGTTTTGTCATTTGCAACCAAACACCTCCTCCCGAATATCCCCCAGCTCTATGCTCTCAGGGCTGTGGCACCTGGCTAGCTCACATGTTGTTCTGATGGCCCCAAATGTCTGGGAGGACCCCCTTCTCTTCTCCTTGCTGCCACTTCTGCTCAGGGCAGACACACCAGGGGTCCACTTGCCATTCCTTCTTCAGATGTCTATTACATGCTCCCCATGTTCAAGATGGCGTGCTGGGGCTGGCTCGGGGGGATTCAGGACAGACTTCTGAAATCTCACTAAGCCTCAGTTGGCATTTCTGAAAACCGATGCAATCACAACTGGCGAATGTGGCTGTTGTAAGGACAGTGGAGCTCACACTGGCACAGTGCATTGCCCCCGATCGCAGTGGATACTGCTAGCTCCTTACTGTTCGATTCTGAACGTTGGTCCTGGGGAAGGAGGCTCAATGTGGCTTGGACGGTCTCATTGCTCTCAGAGGTCAGTCAAGGAGGTAGAAACGTGAGATTGGCCACCAGAGGAGGAATCCCCGAGTCAAGGAAGCTCAGAGGGGTCAGAATGTGGGGAGAAACAGGCTGACCATGCAGTCTGCAAGCCCACTGCAGTGGTGGGTGGTGGGTAGGCAGCCCTGTGGGATGGGCCCCTCCTGGCTCCCTGTGGGCCTGGCGTGGTACTCAGACACCACTCCACATGCTGTGTCTGTGTCTTGGATGCATATTAGAAGCCAAATCCTTGGAAATGGGCTGGCACCCATTTCTTTTGGCGCCTTCAGCCAGCGCATGTCAGACTTTGCTTTTTACGAGTACAGAATGGCGCCTTCTATGGCACCCTGGGACCTGGTTCTGGCTGAGACATGTATTAGAAATAGCGTGGGCTCCTCAGCAAGACTGAGCCTGCCCCTGGTCTTCTGGCATTCCAGGCAGCATTGCACAGGTCTGTGGGGGCCGCATCACATTCTGCGCCACCTGCTCATGGCAGCAAGTTAGGCTCTGGGTGGAGACGTGCAGCTGAAGTGTGTGTTGGGACCTGGGAGTCGGGAGCTGGGACAGGTGCTCCATGAACCAGTCAGTTAATACTGAAACATGATCTTATATTTGGAAATCCAAGAAAATTCTATTGTAATAAAACAAAAAGAGTAAAACTTGAAAAATGGCCCTGGCTGCAGAGAGGCATAAATGATGGTGCTTTCTCATGGATAGAGGAGGGTGGCGAAAACACAGCTGGGGTGGGACATGCCACTGTTGAAGGCTGTCACTCCTCACGGCTCCAGTCTGCTTCCCCTGGATCAGCCCTGACCTGATGCAGGTCAGCTGTCTCATTCCATAGCCTCAGGCAGCAGAGTTGGGGCCTTGTGTCAGAAGTGTTCCTCTTTACCACAAAGGACACCTGTTATGTTATAGAGAGCAGGCCATGGGGATGGCAAGGGTTGCATAACCCACATCTATTTCCCAAGTTGCCAAAACATACCAGGGAGGGGAGGAGGCTTGGGCTTCTAGAGTAGGAACTCAGAGCTTTCCCCTCTCAGGAGCCAATCTCACATCATTACCTCCTTGACTATCCTCTGAGAGTGATGAAGCCATTGAAGCCACCTTGAGCCGCCTTCACTAAGACCAACCTAGGAGCTCTAGAAGGGACCAGTGTGGGGCAGAGAAGTCCACTGTGAGGTTTCCTGGAAAACTTGTCATCTTTCCTTGAGCTTTGGGCTGAGTCCTTAGGACCTGGGTGGTCCTCTCAGAGACAGCCAGAAGCCCTGGGCCCTGGTCCTCAACTCTGTCCAAGTAGTGTGAACAATACCCAAGTCAGAAGACCTGGTCTGAGTCACAGTTGCGTTGTTAGCTGTGTGACCTTGGGCAGCTCAACCTCTCTGAGTCCCAGCTTCCATCTTTACAAAGTAGGGATGGCGATTTCTCCCTTCTTCCTCTTGTTAACATTAAGAGCGTTCCTGTTTCCTTCCCCTAGTAAGATTGTAAGCAGTGCCTGTATCTCAGAGATCCTCCACTAAAACCAACACAAATACTAACCCTCTGTTGAGAACGTTTGTGTGCACATCAGCGTTCAAATGTATTTACATATGTCCTCTCCATGGGTCCTCCCAACCTGCAGGGAAAGGTACTGTTTTTAATCTCATTTCACAGAAGGGGCAACTGAGGCAGAGAGGTGACACCATGGGCTGAGGCATCTCAGCTACAAGAGGAAGCGCCAGTGTCTGAACGTGGGCAGCATGGCTGCGAGTCTGCGCTGATGAGCGTGGCAGCACCTGCTCCCCGGTGAGAGGTCCACAGTCAGTGGTGACGGAGCACAGTGCCTGGCTGGCCTCTGGCTGCTCGCTCTTCCACTGTGAGATTGGAAAGGGACCCTGGCTGACACTCTGAACCCAGGATCTTGCTGTGGATCTTGCGGAGCTGGCAGTGTTTTCCTGGCTGCACTTCCCATTTGGCTTCCCTCGGACCCTTCCCTGCTGGCTTTTCGATCTATTTGTTTTCTGTTTCATGGAAAGAAGTTTCCCATTGAGGAAAGTGAGGCAGGAGGCTTCTCATCTGAGGTCACGTGGCTCATGGCCGCCAAGAGGAGCTTGGATCGGATGCCGGCCAGTGCCAGTGCCCTCCCAGCTCCAGGTCACATAAATGGGTGGCCCTGCAGAGGTAGCTTTTTAAAGATGCAATGGGATAGCATATTAAAGATGCAAAGGAAAGGGGAGGGAAGAGGAGAGAAAGAACAAGAGAGAGGGAAGGGGACTCTGGTTTCTCTGTTTTGGAGTGAAATAAAGACTCTGTAGACTTTGCATCAATGTGTTGTCTGTTCTTGTTGTGGTCCCAACTTTGGACAAGTCAGTCTGGCAAGCAGGCTGGCTCAGGATGAATAAGTGGAGGGCAAGCAAAGTGAGAAGGCCACCTGTCAGCCTCAGGAAAAGAGCCCAACAAGGGACCAAAGATGGTCCAGCCAGCGTCTGCACCCTTCCTGCCTCTATGCCTCACTGACAGGAGTACGGGGGGACAGATAGAACCCTGGGCATCCTGGGGAGGGGTGGTGGGGCAGGCGGTTTCATCTGTGACATTCAAAGGGAGCGTGCACCATGAGCTACTGAGATCTGCTCCTGCCCACAATGGCAGTGGTCAGCATGGGGGCCTCGGGGCCAGGCTGCCTGGGTTTGAAACTCGGTTTATTCACTGGCTGTGAGATCTTGGGAAAGTTACCTACCCACACTGTGCCTCAGTTTCCCCTGGTGAGAAGTAATGACCTCATAGGGTTGTTGTCAGGTTAAATGAGATAGGTTAGCTATTATTAGGATTAATATTATCAGTTGCTTTAATTATAGCTGTCAGTTATATACGTGGATTGTTTGACCCTTGTCTCTGAGATAATGCATTCGAGACAGGTGACAATCAAAAACACTTGCAAATTGTATGCATATGATTCCTTGCTGGGGCACTGGGTGATGGCAGGGAGGACTAAGTGACAAGAAATGCACAGTCACAGTGAATCCTAGTCCCACTGCTTGCTCCCAGGTGGCCTTCAGCAGTCACCCCACCGGTTTGACTTTCCGCATCTAGAGAGTGGGGATGTATTGGTTAGAAATGCTTTTCACATGGTGGTGGTGGCTCACACCTGTAATCCTAGCACTTTGGGAGGCCGAGGTAGGTGGATCACTCGAGGCTGGGAGTTTAAGATCAGCCTGGCCAACATGGCGAAACCCCGTCTCTACTAAAAATACAAAAATTAGCCAAGTGTGGTGGCGTGTGCCTCAGTCCCAGCTACTTGGGAGGCTGAGGTTGGAGAATCACTTGAGCCCAGAAGGCGGAGATTGCTGTAAGCTGGGATCACAGCACTGCACTCCACTGGGTGACAGAGAGACTCCATCTCAAAAAACAAACAAACAACAACAACAACAAAAAAACTCAAAACAAAAACTGCTTTTCACTAGGGATAACAGAGCACTCAGCTGGCATAGGTGTGAAGTTTATTTTAAAACATTCACTTAGCGAGAAATCCAGAGCAGCAGGTCTGGGGTTCTTGCAATGGCCTATCAGGTCTTCCCCACAGGGCTCAGACTCCTTCTGTCTTTCCCCTGTCCCCCATTTTTAGCATATTGGGTCTGTCCTCATGCTGCCTCACGGCCTCAAAATGACTGCTCTACTTCCAGCCTCTCATCTATGTTCCAGTTAGAAAGAAGAATAAGCAACTCTGCTCAGGAAGGAGGGGAGCCTTCCCTAGGGCCTTTGACTTACATCTTCTTGGCCAGAATCATGGTGGATGATCACCCCAATTTCAACAAGGTCTAGACAATGGACCACTTAGAGTGTTTAGTAGAGGAAGGCCAGGGAAGGTGGTTGTGGATTCCTTCCAGGCAGCAAATTCACAGGACTCGCCATGCGGCCTTGGGGAGGAAATATGTAAAATGCTTACCCTAGGGTCTGACATAGATTAAGTACCCAAGGAAGCAAACACTTTGTCTTTATTAGGGAAGTCAGGTAAGGAATGAATTTAAAAAGGGAAGGATTAATATCTTACAGTGCAAACTGGTCCTTAATAAATGAATTTCCTTCTTGTTCTCTTGGCCTCCATTAGCGTGGTTGGGTTGGCCTCATGTCCCCCCATCTCAGACAAAGCTTCCACTGAAGTCACCAGCACGGGGGCCACTCTCAGAACCCCTACCCCACCCATGGACTCTCTCTGCAGACTGGGGGCTTTGTGCGGTCTGGGGAAACTTGGCTATGCCCACCAGTTACAAAACAACTGGAGAGTGTGTTCAGCCAGAGCAGCGCTGTAGCGCCCTCAATCTCAGCAGTCCTGGTTAACCCTCCTCTTTCCTGCTCTGCCTGGACTCAACTGAGGATTTTGCTGCCGAGGCCCTGAGATGTATAGCTTAGCCTCTGGACTTCTCCAGAAAGACACAGTTCTGTTCTGTGCCGCTTTATTGTTCAGTGTATTTTAAAAAATGTGTTCCTCTGGATAAAATGCAGAATTCATGATACTTTATTAACTAGAAAACCCTGGGTGTTTATTGCAATAACGTGTCCTTTGGGCCTTTGATTATTTACTGGCCATGGGTAGATCATGCAGGCTCAGGAGGTTAAGGAAGAAAAATTCATTAATTTCACAGCCAACCACAGGTCTCATCTCATAGCCGGCAGCTCACCCCCAGCTGGTCTCAGCAGCTAATGAGCGTGAAGCTCAAACTGGGGTCATTCCTCCCAGACTTTAATGGAGACAGATCTCAAGGTGTTTGGGAACCAGGAGGGGATGGATTGTTAATGAGGAACAGCCTCGAGGACTAATTAAACTTGCCTGCTGCTTCCTGGGTGTGGAGTACCACGGGACAGAGGTGAGGCTGGGTACAGAGTGCCGGCCGCTGATCTATGGGTCTCCTGGTGAATGGAAGCCAATGATGGCAGCTTTTGATTTATCCTTGGATGGAAGGGAGGAGGGTGAGTTGAATAACAACCCCTTGGAATGTGGGAATTAAACAGATCTTTCTGCCCAGCCTCCTCTGCTTTATGGACCCTCCAGGACCCTTGCCAACAAATCACACAGTCTTGCAGCCGGCTATCAGCCCAGGATGAAATAGACAGGAAGTGCTGGATTTTGATGGCTGCCCCGGGTGACGCTTTGACCAAGGGTACCATCAATCTTGAAATTTTTGGAAAATTGTATGAATTTTATGGGGGGCGGAGATTAGCTGTATTTGTGGGTTAGAAAGCCTTATAAATTAAAAGCATGGTTCCTGGTGGTATTTTTGAAGTTCTCTGTGGCATGTTACATCAATCCTTAAGAAATGTCTAATATTTATTTGAGCACTTCCTTACCTCAGGCACCATGTGGAGTCCTTTTCATAGATGAGTCCCATGTATTAATGCTCCCTATAATTCTATGAAAGAGGAACTGCTACTATTCTCACATTGATGATGCAGAAACTGAGGCTCCAAGAAGTTGTCACTCACCTGGGGCTGCATCGTCAGTACTGGACCAGAGACCAGAACTCCTGTCATTGTGCATCCACTCTGGAATAAATAACCAGGCAGGTGAGGCCAACTGGCGCTGGCCAGGAGCTAAGGACATCTGGGGCCACGTGTCACCCTCTCCAAACCTCACCCTCTCACCCTGTGAAATGAGCGCTGGCCTTTTGGATCACTGAGACTTTTAGAGGTCGAATGTTCTGTGCCTTGAGGACTGTGATTTTTATTATTATTATTTATTTTATTTAAATTTTTTTTTTTTTTTTTTTTTTTTGAGACAGAGTCTTGCCCTGTCTCCCAGTGCAGTAGTAAGATCTCAGTTCACTGCAAACTTCGTCTCCCAGGTTCAAATGATTCTCCTGCCTCAGTCTCCTGAATAGCTGGAATTACAGGCATGTGCCACCAGGCCCACCTAGTTTTTGTATTTTTAGTAGAGATGGGGTTTCACCATGTTGGCCAGGCTGGTCTTGAACTCCTAGCTTCATGTGATCCTTTGGCCTTGGCCTTCCAAAGTCCTGGTATTACAGGTGTGAGCCACCGTGCCCAGCCTGGGATGGTTAAGTTTATGTGTTAATGTGGCCGGGTCACAGACTGTCCAGGTATTTGGCTAAGCATTATTTCTGGGTGTGTCTGTGGGTGTTTCTGGCTGAGCTTAGCACTGGAATCAGCGGCCTCAGTGAAGCTGACTGCCCTCTCCAGTGTGAGTGGGTGTCAGCCGATCTGTTGAAGAACTGAGTAGAACAGAAAGGCAGAGGAAGGGCCGGTCATGGTGGCTCAAGCCTGTAATCCCAGCACTTTCAGAGGCTGGTGGATCACCTGAGGTCAGGAGTTCAAGACCAGCCTGGTCAGCATGGCAAAACCCCGTCTCTACTGAAAATACAAAAATTAGCCGGGCGCCTGTAATTCCAGTTACTTGGGAGGCTGAGGCAGGAGAATTGCTTGAGCCCAGCAGGCGGAGGTTGCAGTGAGCCAAGATAGCGCCACTTCACTCCAGCCTGGGTAACAGAGAGAGACTGTCTCAAAAAAAAAAAAAAAAAAAAAAAAAAAAAAAAGGGCAGAGGAAGGAAGAATTACAAACTGCATGTTTGCATACCCCCTACATTCATATGTTGAAGACCTGATCCTAGGGTGATGGTATTAGCGAGTGGGGACTTTGGGATGATTAGGTCACGAGGGTGGAACCCTTGTGCTGGGATTAGTGACCTCACAAAAGAGATGGGAGAGCCCTCTTGCTCTCTCTCTAGCATGTGAGGACACAGAAAGGTGTCATTAGTGAACCAGGAAATGGGCCCTTGCCAGGAACCGAATTGAGTGGTACCATGATGTTGGACTCCCTAGCTTCTAGAATGGTGAGAAGTAAATATTTATTATCTTAGCCACCCAGTCTGCGGTATTTTGTTCTGACAGCTGGAGCTGACTAATGCAGGCAGAGCATCCCAGGTGTCTGAGGTTAGCAGCTGTTGACATGTAGAGGTAGAGGTGAATGCCACAGACAAGGGGGGTGGAGGGCAGGGTCTGCAGTGGTTAGTTTCATGTATCAGCTTCACCAGAGAATGGCACCAGGTTATTAAACACGAATCTACGCGTTTCTGCGAAGGTATTTGGTAGATGTAGTTAACACGTACAATCGGTTGTCTTTAAATAAAGGAAATTATACTTGATAATGTGGGTGGATCTCATCCAATCAGCAGAGGGCCTTAAAAGCAAAACCTGAGGTTTCCTGAAGAAGAAATTTTGCCACAAGATTGGAGCATTAACTCCTGCCTGACCTTCCCGTCTGCTTGCCTGCCCTACAGATTTCAGACTCCATACTGCACCATCAGCACGCCTGCCCAATATTCCAGCCTGCTGGCCTATCCTATAAATTTTGTACTTGCCAGCCCCCACAAGCATATGGGCCAATTCCTTAAAATAAATCTCTGTGCCATAGTGAGCAGGTCTATGCAAACCTACCCCCAAAGGCCAAGGGAGTTGAGAGGCTGAAGAAAGAGCTGACAAATCCAATTTCTTAGAAAGAAACATTTAATAGGGCCTTATGAACAGAAGTGATGTCAGATGGCTGAGAGACAGTGGATTCCTGCACCCACCCTCCAGAAAATATCCCTCCTATAGCAAGCTTTTAGGGTAAAACATGTGCAGCTGGTCATGCCTCAGACTTCCTTGCAAAACTCTTGTCCACTCAGGAGGTCAGACAGTATCTTTATGAGGGGCGATCTATGCTACAGGCATTGTTTAAAGGCCTTTCTGTGGAATACCTTGGTCTGCATGAGTCAAATGTCAGTCATCATGATGGTTTTGCTACAATCTCTCTCTCTCTCTGTCAATGTATACATGTTTATATCTCTAATTAGTTCTATTTCTTTGGGGACACCAAGAGCGTCTGCTACAGTCCACCCCTTGCACTGCTTAGATCCTCTTGGGCCTCATGGTAGGTTTGTTTCATCTGTCACTGATTCTTCAAGGTGGTGGCTGGTCCTAGTTCTTTTAAAACAAACAGAAACTTAAAGAAGGAGGCTTTCTGAAGGCTCCATCCTGCTTCCTGATCTACCATGGGTACTTCCAGCACCATGGAATGTGCCAGATCACTGGCCCACATAGCAGAGCCACTTAGTCCACAGCCTAAATGTGCTGTAGAGTCCTCTCTTACTCTGGGACCCACTCAAACTGGCAGCCATCTGCCCCATCCAGTGAATGTGCTAGAACACTATTCCCAGATATGGGATGTCTCCAGATTCCAAGAAGGCCTGTCAAGTATTGTGCCTTTATCTTTTTTTTTTTTTTTTTTTTTTGCAAGGCACAACAGGTAGTTCTTGAACTGGCAGCTTCACTGATGTGCCAGATCCCTGACTCTTTGTAGGGTTTATTTCCCACCCCTGCTGCACTCGATAATTCCATGGTGCTCCAATCATGTGGAGCAGGCAATAATAAATCAGGTTCTGGTGAGCAGAGGAAGCCCTGGAGGAATGAAATGCGTTGGAAGTTGGCCAGTATGCACCACAGGGGTATGGGTGAGGGGATATGGTTGGAGCATTGACATCACCTGCCACAGACATCTGGCCTCTCCTACAATCAATGGACTCTGGCTTAGGTCTGCAGAGCAGGTGAGAGACCACAAGTCTCCATTGCAGTGGCTGACAGCAGGCTTCTGCACACCTGCTCTTGGTCTTTTTGGTTTTAGAATTTGAGCAGTACCCTCATCGGCTGCCCATCTGGCCTGTCCTCAGGAGTGCAGTGGTCTATTAGCCCTCCCCACAGGTCCCTGTGGGTCAAAGCCTCCTGTTTGCCATTCCATCCTTGCTGCCTGCTGTTAATACATCATCTCCTACTTCTGATGGTTAAGTGCCGCCAGCTGGCCTCTGTGATTCTGGAATCCAAGCATTTCCACAGATGCTGGAGAACCTGGTTCCATCACAGCACCCCTACCATCCACCCTGGCCTATGGTGGGTCACCACTACTGAACCTCTCAAGGACGAAGCGCTTCTCTCACTATCACTTTAGTGAAGGCAGGTTCTTTCGTCTTACATAATTAATCTAGTCTAGCGTACTCCCCTCTGGGAGCCTTGTAACCCATTCCTAGACTCTCTACCAAGCTAGTTCCCACATCTCCTCCCCAGTTTTTCCTAAGCCTCAAGCAGCAGTCCCAGCAGGTTACTAAGACCATCTCTTGGTGTCCGTACCATGATGTTAGATCCCAAGTCATGGGACAGTGCCCCACATTGATAAACTCTCTTTTATCCAGCATTACGCTTACCCCCTCCTGGCCCAGTGCCTTCATTATCTGCTCCTAGACGTGTCCTCGTTGTTCATGTTGGTTCATTCTGCCAGGTCCTACACCACCATGATGAGATAGCCCTCTCCTCCCAGGGCAGGTCAGTGCTTCCCAGTTGAACCCCTGAGTCTTGGCCTTCATTATCAGTCTAGAAGCCGTGAGGGGAGGGGGCATCTACTGATAAGGGCAAGCATCATTGCACAAGGCACCTGAGTCAAATGAGGCCCTGCATGGTCTCCCCGGAGATGGGGACAAAAAGGAGGGCACTGCCTCTGCTGGCCCCAACAGTTCAGGGGCATATGCAGGATTAAGTTCCTCCCTCCCATGTGCCCCAACTCTAGGTTTCCAGGACCCACTTCTTCCTTATCATGGCCTTGGCTTTAGCATAGGAAGCTTGCTGGGGCCATGAATCCAGCCTCTGTAACTCTGCCCCTCCACCATCAGATTCTTAGCCTGATTTTCACCACGGCCTGCCCCTGGCTATGCAGGGTAAGGATAGTTCTAATGCTCTTCTGGAGGACACCTAACTTTTGCACCATGCCCTGAGTAGCTAGATGGCTGGCCTGAGCCTGTCATTTTCTTCCTTTAGAATTTTGATAGCAGTCAGTGACAGTTAGCAATCCTTATATTGTCATTGCCATATGGCCCTCTGGAGCTACAGCTATTATGCTAGAGCTATTTTGCTAGCCAGTGCATCCAGTCCCACCCATACCCCTATCCCAACTCAGCAGAGTGAGTGTCTCTGCAATTGTGATGCCCAGCATGCCAGGGGTCACCTGACTACCCACAGAGGCACCCTTCTGCCATCACAATGGCAAAACATCCAATTTCAGGACCACTTCTAACACAAACTGTCTTGAATTGGGATCCCCTGAGAGAAGACCCTCATAAGTAGCTTTTTTCTTTTTTTTTTTCCTAAGGAGGTGGTCTTAGGTAACTTCAGTAGGGAGGTGAGTGAGGAAAGGTAAATAAGTCAGTAAAAGTTGTATTATCAAGCCATTTTCTAGCTGTGGGCAACTGGAGCTCACACTGAAAAACTCTGAGCATCAATATGGAACCCAGTTCAGAGTTATCGCACCCGAGGGGCGTGGAATCTGGAGTATTGATCCTCCATGTCTCATCATTCATGGCTTGAGGGCTGCCTCTGGAGACTTATTCTTTAGCCCTTCTGGCACATACAGTCCATGAGCTAAGTGAGCTCTTATAGCAGCAAGAAGTCCTCAGGCAGAGAGTTGTAGGTTTGTAGTAAGCAGCATTTGGCATCCAGAGAAGAACGCTGAAGGGACCTAGGGGGTGGCTGAGTGCATCTGCTGCAGGGCCCACTGCTGGGGAGTAGCCCATTCTGACCTTGGACAGCCCAGGTTGCAGGAAAGCCCTTTCTCAAGATCCCAAACTGGTCTCTGTGGTAGGC
This sequence comes from Macaca thibetana thibetana, assembly GCF_024542745.1. Taxonomy (NCBI): domain Eukaryota; kingdom Metazoa; phylum Chordata; class Mammalia; order Primates; family Cercopithecidae; genus Macaca; species Macaca thibetana. The sequence goes on along the minus strand of NC_065586.1, from coordinate 120,263,376 downwards.
TGTATATGGCCCCTCAAAGATATCAGGTCCTCATCCCTGGAACCTGTAAATGTTACCTTATTTGGGAAAAGAGTCTTTGCTAATGTGATTAGGTTAATCATCTCATTTAGCTGGGGGAGGTTATACTGGATTATCTGAGTGTGTCCTTGTGAGAGACGGAGGTTTGAAGACAGAAGAGGAGAAGGCACTGTGGCCACAGAGGCAGAGGCTGGAGCCATGAAGCCACAGGCCCTGGATAGCTGCAGCACCAGAGGCTGGAAGAGGCTGGGAATTTTTCTCCCCTAGAGCCTCTGGAGGGCGTACAGCCCCGATGACACTGTGATTTTGGCTCAGTGATGCCCATTTTGGCCTTCTGACCTCCAGAACTGTGAGAAAATACATTAGTGTTGTTTTAAGCCACCAAGTTTGTGGTATCTGTTACAGCAGCCACAAGAAACTCATACAGTGTTTCGGGATTTCATTCCATGGCTCCCAGCTCCCCTCCTCCCCCAGGACAGATCTCTCCACATTTGTAGAAAAGCCCAGTGCTTCCTGTATCTTTTTTCTTGCAGACAAAGCTAAACACAAGTTTGTCTCTACTTGCAGTCCCAGACCTCAGGAAAGACCCCAATATCAGTGGGGTCTGATCAACACCTCACTAGAGCTTTTTCCTCCCTTTTTCTGTGGGAACTCTAGAAGAACCCACAGAGTGTGGCTGCCATGCTGTGCTTGTCCCACCAACCTCTGTTCATGCCGCTCAAATTTCCATAGACTCTTGGGGAAGCTTTGCTGCTAACCCGAACTGCGTTTGTCTGCTAACACACAATGGGTTCTGGGAGGTGCGTAGGTCCATCTTGCTCACTAGCGTGTCCCATGCTTAGTCCTGGCACCATCTCCTAGGGCATCTGTCATCCCCAACATATCTCAGTCTTGCTCATAGAGGTGGGGCCACACGGGAAGGATTCTGGCCTCTCTGCCCATCCAGATTCCCTCTTTCCCACAAAGGGAGAAATTGCTGAATTGGTTGGAAGAGTCTGGCCTTCTCTGGGTCATGTTTTACTAGCAGACACAGTCATTTTCTTGAAAGGTGATACATGTTTACAGCCATGCTCAGTTTCACCTGCAGTCAGGAGGGTTGGCAACCCAGCCGTCCTTGTTCCCGGGCCTGGGTGGGTGCATGGACTCAGCATCTGTTCCACTGAACCACTCTCCACAGGAGGGAGTGCACTGCAGGAATCCTCTTTCAGGCCTCAAGCCCACGCATTAGCTCGGCTTTCCCAAGAAGCTTTGCACCAGGGACTGCTGGGTGCTTGCCTAGCTGTGGAGAAGATGCATACTGTATTTCACATTTGGCAATGAGAATCCTTGCCAGTGATTCCTCATATGTGTTGTTTTTGGCAGGAGCCAGAGGAGGTGAGTGGGAGATTTTACACCCAATACCCTACCCTCAAAATTTAAGAGGCCACTAGGAGAGCAGGGAGGTAACTCACAGCAAATGCTCAGTGCATGGTAGCAACTATGGCCACCTCCGTTATTATGATTGCTTCCACCGTTCAGTAAATAGTTGTGGAATTGGAGGAATGAATGACAACTGCAGATTTAAGCATGCTTCCTGTTTGAAATTTGTTGGGCCTGTAGGGTGCCTGTTCTCCAGTAAATTTTCAGGAGCAAGATGAAGAAGAAGGAACATCAGTCTTGGACCAACAAAGACCAGAGAAGGGCAGATTATCCCTTGGAGAGGAGTTTGTATTTTTTTTTTTTTTTGAGACAGAGTCTCACTCTGTCACCCAGGCTGGAGTGCAGTGGCACAATCTCAGCTCACTGCAACTTCCGACTCCCAGGTTCAAGTGATTCTCGTGCCTCAGCCTCCTGAGTAGCTGGGATTACAGGTGTGCACCACCTTGCCCGGCTAATTTTTTTATACTTTTAGTAGAGATGGGGTTTTGCCATGTTGGCCAGGCTGGTCTCAAACTCCTGACATCAGTGATCCACCTTCTTCGGCCTCCCAAAGCGCTGGGATTACGGGCATGAGCCACCGCACCTGGCCGGGAGTTTGTATTTTCAGACTTAACTGGGCTTCCTGTTGGTTGTAGCTGGTGCCAGTTTGGCTTCATGGGCTTTTGACCTTGGAAGATGAGCTAACGTGCCCTCCTCTGCATTGCTTTGGTGCCCTGTGGGTCTTCATGTGGCTGAGCATAGGGATTTGAAGTAACAATGAGAGATGAAGGTGTTCCAACAAACAACAGCCAGACCTGCACTGGGCCTCCTCCCAGAGTGTGGAAGTTCAATCCGAATCAATGCCAGCCCAAACCAAGCCTGAGCTTGCCGTGACCCTTTATATGTGGAAGACTGTCTCTCTGTGCGCACCTCTGTGGCTGGGCCAGCTGCCAGCGTTGTGTTTTTACCACTGGTCAGTCCTCACCTGAGGTCCCAGAATGCCTGGTAGCTGAGTCCAGAGGTATCGGGACCACCGCTTGTCACTAACTGCCAAAGAGTAATCACAGATCACTAGTTCTCCAAGGGTGTAAGGCCTGGCTGAATCTGGCAGAAGTTTCTACCTTGGTCAACCAGGACCCTGATGACCAGAACCTTAATGCAAACCATCTGGGCATCTTGTTAAAATGCAGATGCTGATACTGTAGGTCTGAGGTGGGGCCTGATGGTATTTCTAACAAGCTCCCAAGTGGTGCTGATGTGGCTGAGCTAAAGACCACACTTTGAGTAGGATAAATCTGGAGACACCGAATTCACTGGTTTGAGTATTTGTTGTGCTTCAACTTTAGGCCACTTTCTGCAAAGCTTAAACAAATCTCAAGATTCTACATTTCCATTGTGTGGAATGCTGTTTTCATGATTTTGTTGTTGCTAAGGTTTTTGCATTTGAAACTTCATTGGGAAATATCTAATCTCCATTTTGCCTAGAACAGAAAATCAACTGGAGTCATTTTCCTGGAGACCACACCTGCTCTTGACTCTCATCTTTTAGGATGAAGATTTTGAGTGGATTTGACAATGTCCCCTTCTGCAGATTCTCTAGGACTTCTCTTCAAGAATCAACATCAAAGCCATCCTGATTGCACATTCAAATGTAAGGCACCAGAGAACTGGATAAAACAATGCCATTTCCTTCTGTTTGGCTGTGTGCCAGTGCAGGGGATTTAGCAAAGAGCTCAATGCCTTTGTGCCCAACCCCACAACCTCTGTACCTTGCTTTGATGGGGAACAGCACTGGGCTCCCAGGCTCCTGCTGCTAGAGTCTGACCTTTTCCCTGGCCTCTGAGTATTTTAGGGATGGGGATCACATATACCCATCTCTGCAACTCTGGTGCCTGGCTCACCAGTTGCCTAATAAATGTGTGGATTAAATGTATACCTCTCAAATAGCTGTTTTTTAATCTCCCTGCTTGAGGGGATAAGAGACTTGCACATGGTCCCATGGCCAGTGATACAGAAGGGCAATTCTTTACAACTTTCCTGAACCGAGTCTACAACCTCATGCAGGAGGGGCCTGGAAGCCCTCTTGTCCAACCCCTCAATGAGTTGCTAAACTGAAGCTAGGTAGGGACAATGACTCAGCCCAGGCTCTGTAGCAAGTCTGAGAACAGCTGGACCTGAAGGCTGGCTGCCATGATGTAGGTCTCTGCCCCTTTCACCTTTTGGATTCTGTTTGATTTATCACCGCCCCCCCAAAAAAATAAATCAAAAGAAGGATAATTTTCAGGATGCTCTAAGCTATCTAAAGGAGAAAGAGGGCTGACCCTGTGAATTTTGTTGCCTGCAAGGCTTGGGATGCCCAGCCTCTGTCCCAAGACCTCCCGTGGGTGCACTATCTGAGATTCACAGAGTATATATGCCATATATCTTGGAGCAATGATGAGACCTGGTGACTTTTTAGTTTTGTTTTTCATTTGAGGATGCAATGTGATGCATAAGAAGTGACCCAAACTTTAAAAAATATATATCTTGGGACCTAGCAATTCCATTTTTAGAAATCTCTTTTGCAGAAATTATTATACCATGCACAAACATTTATGTATAAGGATATTTGTTGCAGTTTGTTGGAAACAATTGTCCATCAGTAGGGATGGTGTTTAAAGAAATGATAGCAAATCCATCCTCCTGAATGTTCTGCAGTTGAAAAGAACGAGGAAGAGCTTTTTATACGCCAACTTGGAGAGATGTTCAGGATACATTATTAAGTAAAAAAAGTGAATCACAGAAAAATATGCATAGAACCCTGTTTATGTTTTAATAAAATTATGTGTGTGTATGTAGATATATAGGAAAGATCAGAGAAGATATGCAAAACTGTAAACAGTGCTTCCTCTGGGGAAGAAGTACATGGTTGAAGGCAAGGTGAAGATGGGCTTCTAATTTTAATTACTTATGTTAGAATTCTGAACCAAAAAAAATCAATACAGATGGTTGTCATATATTATATAATAATATTGCTGTGATTTAAGAAAATTTATAGAGGGAAGCAAACAAGGGCTTTGGTATCATTCCAACCTACGTTTGATCCTTATTTTAGTTATCTTTTGCTGTAAAAACAAGTTATCCCAAAACCTAGGTGCATAAAATCACACACATTTATTACCTCACAGTTGCTATGGATCAAGAACCAGGGTCCTGTGACTCAGGGCCTCTCACAAGGTTGGAATCAAGATGTTGGCTGGGGCTGTGGTCTCATCTGAAGGCTCTGCCAGTGAGGATCCTATTCCAAGGCCACTCATGTTCAGCAGGATTTGATTCCACACAAGCTGTTGTAGTAAAAACCTCAGTTCTTCAGTGGCTGTTAGCCAGAGGCTGCCCTCAGTTCTTGTCACACAGTGCTCTCTATGGAGCAGCTCACAACATGGTTTCCCTCCGAGGGACTGAGCATGTGGACAGAGGAAAATGGAGCAAGATGGACAGCAGTCTGCTGGGACTGAATCTCAGAAATGATGACCCATCAGTCTTGCCACATTCTATTCATCAGAAATGTCACCAGATCTTGGCCACACTCATGGGGAAGAGATTCTACTTGGAGGTGGGGATCACTGATAGCCAACACTGCCTGCCACAACTCCAGTCTCTTGTAATCACTGTTTACAAGCCGTGTGTCATTGGGGTGGTCACTTAAAATCTCTAGGTCCCAGGTACTTCATCTGTAAAATGAGCTGATAACAGCTGTCTCACAGAGTCATAGCAAGGACCTTATACACCAGTGTGTGTGAAAAATCCAAGCACAGAGCTAGCACATGGTGAGTAGGCTGTGCTGCCCATCGCTTCCCATAGCCATGAAAGATCTATGGCTTAAACATTTTTCGTGATTGTTTCTACAAGTTAGAAATCTATCCATGCAGACCCTGCCTCTCCAGAAACTCACTTTTGGGGAATTCTCCAGATAAAACTATGTTTATGTCAAGGAGCCTGGAATAAAGTTCTCTCTATTTAAAGGCTGCCGACATAGGAGCAGGCAGGATCGGGTGCAGTGTTAATAACTGTGATATGAGCATGAAGGTACCATAGATTATGGAACACTTGGAGAAAATGGGGCCTTTTACAGTGGGTCTCAGTCATTAGCAAAATTCCGCATTCAAAATTAGTCAGAAAAGGTAATTAGTGTCAAGGAGTGATTGCAGCCGCATCATTAACATGACGAATGTTGGTGCAGGCTCACACTAATGACTTATGGAATTTTCATTCAGGAGACAATCGGAGCAATTTGGTGGTCAGCAGACAGTCTGAGAATCAATCACCATGATAGTCAATAATTTATCATTTCTATTTAAAGTCCGAAATCTGCATCAGCTTAAACAGAAGTGAGTCCTGATGGAGGAAGGTTGACACCCAGCAAAATCCTGAGGCCTGGCACAGTCTATTTAAGTGGTATTCATTGTCTTCCTGCTGCAGAGCAAACAGGAAAGTTGTTTGAAGGATTTGCTTCCAATTCCATTGTAGGGCGGAAGCAGCCACATGCTACTGGCTGTTGGGAAATCAGGAGTTATATGTTAAACTAGATTTAGCTTTACAAGTTCATCTTTGGGAGCTAGACTAAAGGGCCCTCTTTTTCAGTGATCTCTGAATGTTATCCTTGGTAACTGCAAGGTGGGGTGGAGTTGGCTCCCATTCATTGGGAGGATACTGACTCAGAGGGCCCAAGTATGTCTAAAGGACACCCAGCTAGGAAGTGACAATGGGAGTTCTGACCTTGGTCTTGGGTAGTGTCCATTCAGCATGAATAATATTGATGATAACAATAGCAATAGCTTTTTTTTTTTTTTTTATTTTGAGACAGGGTCTTTGATATGGTTTGGCTATGTCCCCACCCAAATCTCATCTTGAATTTCCATGTGTTGTGGGAGGGACCCAGTGGGAGGTAATTGAATTGTCGGGGGCAGGTCTTTTCCATGCTGTTTTCATGATAGTGAAGAAGTCTCATGAGATCTGATGGTTTTAAAAATGGGACTTTCCCTGCACAAGCTCTCTACTCTTGTCTGCCGCCACGTGAGATGTGCCTTTCATCTTCCACTGTGATTGTGAGGCCTCCCCAGCCATGTGGAACTGTAAATCCAATAAACCTCTTTCTTTTGTAAATTGCCCAGTCTTAGGTACGTCTTTATTAGCAGTATGAAAAGGGACTAATACAGCCTCGCTCTGTCACCCAGGCTGGAATGCAGTGACGCTATATCAGCTCACTGTAGCCTCAGTGTTTTGGAGTCCCACCTCCAGCCTCCCAAGTAGCTGAGACTACATGTGTGCACCACCATACCAGGCTAAGCAATAGTTCTTAAGTGGTTACTGTGTACTTGGCACTTGCTGAGCATTTCACATGTTATTTCAATTTGATCTTTACAGATGGAGGCTTAGAGGGGTGGAGCAAATTGCCCAGGGTCATTCAGCAAGGAGTTACAGGGGTGATCTTCAGTCTTAGATCCCAGTCTGCTAAGTACCATGTTATTGAGCTGCTGGGTGCAGGAAATTGATGCTAAATTCTTCTTACCTCAGCTAACTCATCTATAAAATATGAATAATAATGTGCTCCCTGTACAATTTCGAGAATTAGTTGCTTGGTAAGCTATTATGCAGGGTGCCTAAAGTCTGAAGGAAGGCAGCTATGATCCTGGTAACTGCAGCACACGGCCAGGCCCTGAGGGCGCCCACCTCCACCTGCGTCCTTCTCAATCCCACCAAGGCACCGAGTCCTGCCTGGCTGCTCTAAACAGAGTCTCACGTGCCCAGCACTCCATTTCCAACTTATATCACATTTGGTCTCTAGATGCTGCCAGATTATCTTTCTGCTACATTATGCCCTTGAGTCCTCTCTCCAAAACTTCCAGGGGTACCCTACCCAGCCTTCTCAGAGTAGCATTAAAGACCTCCTGACCCCACTGCCTTGCATAATCTAGCTCCAAAATGTCCCAGAAAATTCCCTTCTGCAGGTGCCCACTGCCTGCTCCGATTCCTCCTTCTTCCCTATCTCCTTCTCTTTCTTCCCCATCATTGTCACCGTAGTTATTGTCTTTTTCATGACAATGACAATAGGACCTCATGGTAGCATCTCAAACCTTCCAAGTTCCCAGGAAAGTGTCCCCATTCCTGCCCTGTCCCTGTCCCCCAGTAGGGACTCTCAATACTTTTCCCGAACATTCTCAAGATTGAGCTGCTCAAATATGCACCAGCATCACTTCCGTGCCCAGGAAGCCTCAGAGCTATGGGCGAGGTTAGAGACAGCCTTCCCTGGAGAGAGGGTGAGCTCCCTGCATGGCTCTATCCTCCCAGCTCATGCAGTGGCCATGTGGTCCAGATTTAAAGCATTTTCTTTGTCCTTTTCTCTGTGTCTCATATGGCAGGCCACGAGTCATCATTTTTGGCTCAAAAATAATGGTCACCAAACCTCCATCCTGGGGCTGTCAGACTTTCAGGGAAAAGGGAAATCCCTGAAATCTTATGCACAGATTTTTTTTTTTTTTTTTTGGTGAGACGGAGTCTCGCACTGTCGCCCAGGCTGGAGTGCAGTGGTGCAATTCCGCTCACTGCAAGCTCCGCCTCCCAGGTTCACGCCATTCTCCTGCCTCAGCCTCCCAAGTAACTGGGACTACAGGCACCCACCACCACGCCTGGCTAATTTTTTTGTATTTTTAGTAGAGACGGGGTTTCACCGTGTTAGCCAGGATGGTCTCGATCTCCTGACCTTGTGATCCGCCCGTCTCAGCCTCCCAAAGTGCTGGGATTACAGGCGTGAGCCACTGCGCCCGGCCATGCACAGATTTTAAAGAGAGGGCTCCTACCTTTCCTAAGATCCTCAGGAGTCCATGACTGAGAAAGGCAGCCCTGGCCAACTCAGGCTGCTGGAGGGGCGACCTGAGAGATCTTCCACAGCTACCCGTCTCCAGAGTCCTGAGATTGGAAACCAGTGGCTGGAGGGAAAAGAACCCTGCAGCTAGTTTACTGCCTGGACATTGGTTTCGTAGGAAGCTGTGGGCCTCAGGAAGTAAGAGCTAACATTGAGTTCTAGAATATTCCAGGTAGTGTTGATAGCATTTCATGCAGATAAACTCATTTATTCCTCCTCACAACCCTAGGACTAGGCACTGGTATTAGCCTTTCATTATGTGTGGGAAAATAGGTCCAGGGAGCTTAAATAATTTCCCCCAGGTCACATGGCTAAAAAGTGGGGGAGCCAGATTCCAATGCAGATAACTGGGCCCCAGGACCCATGTGCTCAAATAGACCACTTCCGTGGCCTCCAGCCTAGAAAGTGAACCCAACTGCCCACTGACCCAGGGGTGACCCAGACCCTCTCTGATGCCACCTAGAGACAGGAGTCCCAGGGATCTCCACCCAGGCATGGTTTATCTTTCTACTTTGCTTGGGGGTGGTTTTGCCATGCAAAAGGGTTTTCTTTCAGTGCACTCAAATGTAATAGTCTTTCTGGTAAGAAAGTTTTCCCCACATTCAGGTTGTATAAGCCTTTCTCGTAGTTTTCTCTCACACCTAGAGGGTTTCTGTTTTTATATGTAAATGTCTGACCCATTTTAGATTTTACCCCAGCGTGTGATGTGAGTTCCAGGGCTGACTTTTTTCATATGGCTGTCCAATTATCTCAAGCCCACTTATTAAAAGGAAATCATCTCTTCACGCAGATTTGCGAGGCTGGCTTTCTCATATAATAACTTTCCAGATGCAGTTGAATCTATTTCTGGACTTTCTTTCGGTCCCATTGGTCTGTCTGGTTTTTCATGTGCCAATACCAAACTCCTAATTACAGGCTTTGCAGTATGTGTTAATGTCTGGTAGTGCTGGCCCCATATGGCTCTTCTTTTTCTAGGTTCTCCTGGCTAGCTTTGTGTTTTTGTTCATTCAAATAAACTTCATAATCAACTTACTGAGGTCCAGAAAAAAAAACCTAGCGGCATTTTAAAAACCACAATTGTATTCAATCTGTAAATTAAGTTAGGTAGAACTGACATCTTTATGATTATGGTCCTTTAGTCAAGAACATGGTGTGTCTCTTCATCCAAAATATAATTTTGAGGGGAAAAATAAGTTTCAAGAAGATATTAATACATACAGAATGATTACCATTTAAGTGAATTTTTAAAAACACGTAAGAGTCCATATAGCTATGGAGCCATATATTTGTTGTAAACAGACTAAATTCAGGATGTGAATGACCCGCACCGTTTCAGGGCAGGGGTTACTTCTGAGGAAGAGGGAAATAATGAAAAATGGGTGGTTTTAGCTGGTTTTAAGCCATTTAGGAGAGACAGAGAGAGAGAGAGAGAGAGATTGATTTTAAGCAACTATGGCAAATGCTTGATCTTGGTGGAGGATAGTCTTATATTATTTTTCTATACTTTTCTCTGTTTGAAGTATTTCATAATTAAAATCAAAAGAAAAAAGCAAAGATCTGCTTCCACCGCTTACGGGTGCTCCCCAGAAAATAACATATTTTAATTTCCTTTTATGTGGTTCTGGAGAAGTCGCCTGCTGGCTGGGCCTCTGTCAGGGGAAGCCTCCAGTTCTTTCCGCGGAAAGAAATTCTATTAAGGCTTTGCAGCCATCTCGGCAGCTGGAGCAGGAAGATTTCCTTTCTTTAAATGGGCATCCTTAGCACCAGTCTCCCTTAACTGCTGAGGATGCGAGTTTTCGGTGTGAGTTTTGGAGTTTAATGAAATCTCACAATCACCTGAATTTGTGATCAGAAGGGTTTTGCAGTATTAAAAATCTGTTTCTCAAGATGTTGTAAACATCTCATTTCTTACTTTACATCTACCCTCATGCAAGATTTAAAATCACCAGGGGGAAAAAAAACCCAACAACTTACCGAATGGAAGAGGGAATCATTTCTCCTCCTGACTACGCAATCGTCTTACAAGAGCCTTATTCAGAGCAGCCGGCAGGGAATTATATTTTCACAAACTGATTTATGGCCCAGCCCGAATACTGCCCGTTTCAATAGGACTTCCGCAAGCAGATTTAGACTTGAGTTACACGGTGGGTCCGTTCAGAACCATCTTCCTCTACGACGAAACGTTTTCGTGACAAAAGTGGCCCAAATCAACGCACTGGTGCTCCTTAGAATTCTCGGCCTGGCAGCGAACACGCTTCAGGAGGCCTGCGTGGCTGTCGCCTGCATGGGCCTTCCCAGCGAGCTGTGTTTGTTTTCTGAAGCGTGCTTAATGTGGGCCCAGCCACGGGACACAATTGCTTCATTTCTATTCTCGGCAGCGGCCATGCCTACATTACAACCGCCTGCCTGGGCCCACACAAGATTTCCAGAGAAATGAGCATGGCATTAAACACCCCGTTTTACATGAGGAGAAAGCAGCAAAAGGCAGTCGGGCCTGGCAGCCTCACTCCCTCCCCAGAGATGTCTGAGTGGACCGGAAGGCCTCGTGGGGGTCACCTTTGCCTCAAGGAATAATTCCCCTCCAGGAAAGTCCCCGCCATCATCCTTTATAAAAAGACTTCCATTGCCGGCGAGGGAGTTATTTCTGAGACAGCACTGCCAACAAATGTAACCCTTTGGGAAAAGTGCTAAGTCAAGCTGCGATTCCCCACCGAGGGCTCCGGAGCCTCTGCAGTCTCTCAGGAAAAGACAGTCTTGGTATAAGCGTATTAATGTCGCTTTTCTTGAACCGCAAAAGGGGAATGGGAGGAGGGTTCTCCCAATTTTACCAGAATAAAAATGCCCTGAGGAAACATTTGACTTTGGAATTTTTAATTGGAATCATGAAAAGAAAGAAATGGGGAGTGGAGAAGGAAAGAAAATTGGTTTCCCATTCTATTCTCGGTCTTTCTGTCGGGCTGAACTTTGAAATGCTGAGTTTTGTCCTGGGTGGGTGAGTCCAGGGAAGATGAAGGCCCCACGCTGGGGAGTGATCTGGAAGGGTCCCAGATGTTCAAATCGAGATTCTTCATCTTTCCCCGGAGCCATCTCATCCTGTGGTTTCCTTGGCTGTTCATTGACCCACCATTCTACTAGGCACGGGTGGGGACATCTCCAGCTCCTCCCATTTCCTGGCCACCCAGGGCCATCAATGGCCAAATCACACGATTCTTCCTCAAAACTCCCCTTCTACCTGTCCCTCGTAGACTCCCAGCCATGGATGGCAATGGCTTCTCAGTGAGGCTCCCTACCTTCAGTCTGGTTTTCTTTGCCTCTTTGATTTTATAAAATGCCTAGATTGAGCTTCCCAAAGTACAACTGTGATTGTGTTACTCTCTTGCTCAAGAACATTCCAATGCTCCCCATTGTCTATGGCATAACGTCCAACTGACATCTCAGCTTCCCTTCCCTGCTCCGGCTCCTCTCCGCCTGTATCTCATGCTCCCTTGGTTGCTACCCCAGCCATCCTGACCTCTCTCTGGTTCCTTGAGCCCTGTAAGAGCTTTCCAAACTCAGAACATTTGCACCTGGAACCCTAATGCTCTTTCTCACGGCTGGTTCTCCACCTTTCAGAACTTGGATTAAACATCACCTTCTCAGAGAAAACTTACGTCATCACCAGTGATTCTGTCTATCCACCACGTTAACACAGCACCCTTCTCAGCAACAATAGCAATGGATACTTATTTATTTGTTGCTTTATTTGTTTATTGTATGTTTCCTCATCTAATTTTTTGAATGTTACAATTCATTTTATTTTATCTCAATAGGTTTTTGGGGAACAGGTGGTGTTTGGTTACATGAGTAAGTTCTTTAGTGGTGATTTCTGAGATTTTGGTGCACCCATCACCTGAGCGGTGTACGCTATACCCAGACTGTACCCAGAGTGTAGTCTTTATCCCCCACCCACCTCCTACCCTTTCCCCAAATCCCCAAAGTCCATTGTATCCTTCTTATGCCTTTGCATCCTCATAGCTTAGCTCCCACCTATGAGTGAGAATACACGATGTTTGGTTTTCCATTCCTGAGTTACTTCACTTAGAATCATGGCCTCTAATTCCATCCAGCTTGCTGCAAATGCCATTATTTCATTCCTTTTCATGGCTGAGTAGTATTCCATGGTGTATATATAATATACACACACACACACATATATATATATATCAATCACATTTTCTTTATCCACTCGTTGATTGATGGCCATGTGGGCTGGTTACATATTTTTGCAATTGCAAATTGTGCTGCTATAAACATGAGTCTGTAAGTATCTTTTCACATAATGACTTATTTTCCTCTGGGTAGATAACCAGGAGTTGGACTGTTGGATCAAGTGGCAGTTCACAGGGGCAGGGAATATGTTTTGTTAATTCCTCCCTCAATATTTAGTAACTAGCCCTGCAAATGGCATACATCAGGCAATCAATAATTATTTATTGAATAAATAAATGAGTATTTTAGGACAAATTATTAGAAGAGACCTACTGAGTCAAAGTTACTGTGCACATTTTTGAGGTTTTGGATGCACATTTCCAAACTGCTTTCCAGAAAACTATGCAACTGTGCACTCTGTTAGCAGTGTGTGCAGTCGGCTGTGCAGTTGACCACTTCACTACATATTTGCCAGCACTGAGTATTATTTTTAAAAATGTTTGCCAGTTTGAAGTTGAAAATAATTAATTTGATTTCTAATGGAGTTGAGTGGTTTTCCGTATATTATAGTCTTTTGTATATCTGTTTTTCATACATTTTATTTATTTCCTTATTCATCTACCTCTTGGACTTTTTAGAGCTATTCATGCATGTGTGTGTGTGTGTGAATCACTCACTTTTCTGTTGGTGGTGCTGGAATACCACAACTTTTGGTTACTCTTGCAAGACACGGACACTTTTTACAGAAACTTGCAGAGGTTCCTTTTCTCTTTTTTAGAATATGGTTTGTGTTTGCAACTCTTTGGACATCGTTCCTTATCCAGGTCTCTATGACCTCTAAGTGAGTATGCAAAAGCAAAACCCTTCAGACCACTTATCTGACATGATGAGTATGGTTTGCATGTTTCATCTGGGGCTTGGGATATTATATAGAAATAGACACTGGCTCCCTGGGGAAAGTTAAAGAGCTTTAAAACCAGTTCCTTTTTTGCTCTTGTTTCGTTTTCCTCATAAGAATACCTAGCATCTTTTTATATGGCAGAGAAGATCCCTATGAGTCAGGCACTGCGTGTACCAAAGCAGGGATGAACAGGACACTGCATGTTTGCACACTGCTCTCAGCAAAGGGCTTTCAGATGCCTCCAAAATGGTCTCAGCCTTAGGCCATAGGCATGCAAATGTTTGAAGTGTGGTTTCCTAAGCAGGAGCACCTGTGCGAACTTGTTATTGACCATAGCACAGAGTCAAAGCGTCTCTCCTTGGCTCATTCATTCATTCATTCAGCAGATATTCAGAAGCTGGGAATTCAAAACAGGGCCAGGCAGACAAGGCCCCTGCCCTTGTGGACTCTGCGTTTCACGGGGAGAGACAGGAAGAATGATGTATTGGAGAATAATACTGGAATGTGCCTCAGAGGAAGTGTTTGGAAAGAGAACACTGGCCCTCTTAGCCAACTGCCAAGAGGAATAGAGACCCATTAGGTGTGTCTGTTGGAAGACACGACTAATTGTGAGGCCTCCGCCAGGTTCTGGGAAAGAAACTGCAAATTACCCATCAAACCCATCTTTTCTTTCTTAATACTGGAACCCCCAAGTTTTACCTGGGTATAAGCCTGCCATGAAAATGAAACAAAACAAAACAAAACAAACAAACAAAAACCTGGACTTTGGACTATGTTCAGGCCAACGGGATATGAACCAAAGGGGTGTGTGCAACATGTGTTGTCTTTAATAGAAGACATTCTTTATGTCCTCCTTCTTCCTTCTGCCCAAAAGATGCAATGGCTGCAGCTCTAGCAGCCATCTTGGACTAGGAGGAAAAGGGTTTATGCTGCACAAACCAGCAATCCTTAGAGAACCCATAGACCCTCTGAAGGAAGCAGACCACTCCTGCAGGACCCGGGAGACACCCCAAATACTGTGAGTGCCCCAACTGCAGAAGTGGGAAAGAGAGACCCTCTCCTCCCAAACACACACCCCCAGTGGAGAAGCTGAAGGTCTGTTTGCAGAAATTTCCGACCTTACGTGGAGCTGAGCCAATTTAGAGAGCCGAGCGAAATACAGGCGTAGAGGAAGCAGCAGAAAGGCCCTGGGAGCTTGCTGGGTCCCCTAGCATGTCATTCCTGCTGGCACCACAGGGATCCATAGGGAGGGTGACCAGAGGAGCAGGGAGCAAAACTCCACAGGGAAAAGGAATTCTCAAGCTGAACTTTGTAAGGCCTTGTGGCCAGAACTCGGGGGAGGGCGCAAATCCAGTGTGCAGACTTCACAGGCCGGGGAAGAACCAAGCCTTTTTCTTTCGCAGCTGGCAGCTGGGTAGCCTGGGGCAAGTTTTCAAGCCCCTCTCGCCCACCACCTGGAAACAGACTTGGAGTTATTGCTGGGGGAGTGGTGGGAGAGACTAGCCCTTCGGTTTGCATGGGAGCTGGGTGAGGCCTGTGACTGCCTGCTTTCCCCCACTTCCCTGACAACCTGCCTGACTTAGCAGAGGCAGCCATAATTCTCCTAGGTACACAACTCCAGTGGCCTGGGAATCTCGCCCCCATCCCCTACAGCAGCTACAGCAAGACCCACCCAAGGAGAGTCTGAGCTCAGATATGCCTACCTCATCCCCACCTGATGGTCCTTCCCTACCCACCCTGGTAGCAGGAGACAAAGGGTGTATAATCTTGGGAGTTCTAGGGCCCCGCCCACTGCTGGGCCCTCTCGCTACTACTATAGCTGATGTTTTCTGCAAAGTGCCACCTCCTGGCAGGAGGTCAACCAGCACAAAAATAGAGCATTAAACCACCAAAGCTAAAGACCCTCACGGAGTCCATTGCATATCCCCACTACTTCCACCGGAACAGGCTCTGGTATCCATGGCTGACAGACCCATGGATGGTTCACATCACAGGACTCTGTGCAGACAACTCACAGTACCAGCCTGGAGTTGGGTAGATGGGTAGACTTACTGGGTGACTAGACCCAGAAGAGAGACAACAATCACTGCAGTTCGGCTCACAGCAAGCCACATCCATAGGAAAAGGGGAAGAGTACTACATCAAGGGAACACCCGTGGGACAAAAAGAATCTGAACAACAGCCTTCAGCCCTAGACCTTCCCTCTGACAGAACCTATCCAAAATAAAAAGGAACCAGAAAACCAACCCTGGTAATATGACAAAACAAGGCTCTTCAACACCCTCCCAAAATCACACTAGCTCACCAGCAATGGATCCAAACCAAGAAGAGAAGAAATCCCCAATTTACCTGAAAAAGAATTCAGGAGGTTAGTTATTAAGCTAATCAGGGAGGGACCAGAGAAAGGAGAAACCCAATGCAAGGAAATCCAAAAAATGACACAAGAAGTGAAATGAGAAATATTCAAGGAAACAGATAGCTTAAAGAAAAAACAATCAGAAATTCAGGATACTTTGGACACACTTTTAGAAATGCGAAATGCTCTGGAAAGTTTCAGCAACAGAATTCAATGAGTAGAAGAAAAAAATTCAGAGCTTGAAGACAAGGTCTTTGAATGAACCCAATCCACCAAAGACAAAGAAAAAGAATACGAAAATATGAACAAAATCTCCAAGAAGTCTGGGATTATGTTAAACAACCAAACTTAAGAATAGTTGGTATTCTTGAGGAAGAAGAGAATTCTAAAAGTTTGGAAAACATATTTGGAGGAATAATCGAGGAAAACTTCCCTGGCCTTGCTAAAAACCTAGACATCCAAATGCAAGCAGCACAAAGAACACCTGGAAAATTCATCGCAAAAAGATCTTCGCCTAGGCACATCGTCATCAGGTTATCCAAAGTTAAGATGAAGGAAAGCATCTTAAGAGCTGTGAGACAGAAGCACCAGGTAACCTATAAAGGAAAACCTATCAGATTAAGAGCAGATTTCACAGCAGAAACCTAACAGGCTAGGAGGGATTGGGGCCTTATCTTCTACCTCCTCAAACGAATAAATTATCAGCCAAGAATTTTGTATCTGGCGAAACTCAGCATCATATATGAAGGAAAGATACAATCGTTTTCAGACAAACAGATGCTGAGAGAATTTGCCATTACCAAGCCACCACTACAGGCACTGCTAAAAGGAGCTCTAAATCTTGAAACAAATCCTGGAAACACATCAAAACAGAACCTCTGTAAAGCATAAATCATAATAGAACAAAAATACGTGTTAAAAAGCAAAAAATAAAAACAAAAACAAAAAAAGTACACAGGCAATGAAAAGCACAATGAATGCAACAGTACCTCACATTTTAGTACTAACATTGAATGTAAATGGCCTAAATGCTCCACTTAAAAGATACAGAACCGCAGAATGGATAAGAACTCACCAACCATTTGCTGCCTTCAGGAGACTACCTAACACATAAGGACTCACATAAACTTAAAGTAAAGGGGTGGTAAAAGGCATTTCATGCAAATGGACACCAAAAGTGAGCAGGAGTAGCTATTCTTATATCAGACAAAACAAACTCCAAAGCAACAGCAATTAAAAGAGACAAAGAGGGACATTATATTATGGTAAAATGTCTTATCCAACAGGAAAATATCACAATCCTAAACATATATGCACCTAACACTGGAGCTCCCAAATTGATAAAACAATTACCAATAGACCTAAGAAATGAGATAGACAGCAGCACAGTAATAGTGGGGGACTTCAGTACTCCACTGACAGCACTAGGCAGGTCATCAAGACAGAAAATATGAACAAAGTCTCCAAGAAGTCTGGGATTATGTTAAACAACCAAACTTAAGAATAGTCAGTATTCTTGAGGAAGAAGAGAATTCTAAAAGTTTTAGAGCAAAGAAACAATGGATTTAAACTATACCTCGGAACAAATGGACCTAACAGATATGTTCAGAACATTTCATCCAGCAACCACAGTATACACATTCTATTCAACAGCACATGGAACTTTCTCCAAGTTGGACCATATGATAGGTCATAAAATGAACCTCAATAAATTTAATAAATTTAACCTCAATAAATTTAATAATGTTTATAGTGGCACAATTCACAATAGCAAAATCATGGAACCAACCCAAATGCCCATCAATCAATGAGTAGATAAACTGTGAGATATATCTATCACATATGATATACATACACAACTATATAATCACATATGATATACATACATATATATGTACATATATAATGTGTGTGTATATATAGTATATATACACATATATACATACATACATATATACACACACACACACACTATGCAGCCATAAAGAGGAATGAGTTAACATTTGCAGTGACCTGGACAAGATTGGAGACTATTGTAAGTGAAGTAACTCTGGAATGGAAAACCAAACATCGTATGTTCTCACTGATATATGGGTGCTAAGCTATGAGGACGCAAATGCATTAGAATGATACAATGGACTATGGGGACTTGGGGGGATGAATGTGGGTGGATTGAGGAATAAAAGACTACAAATAGGGTGCAGTGTATACTGCTTGGGTGATAGGTGCACCAAAAACTCACAAATCACCACTACATAACTTACTCATGTAACCAAATACCACCTGTACCCCAATAACTTACGGGAAAAAAAGTTTTATGCTGTCAGTGGTACAGTAACAAGATAGAAGGAACCTGGGTCCCTAAGCAGGAGCACCTGTGTGGCCTGGGGGAGTGTCATACGAGATATAGATTGCCCACCTCTGGACTTTGTTTACTTGAGAGACATACGAGCCTATCTTGTTTAAGCTGTTATGTGTTGCCAGCAACAGTGGGGACCACACAGCTGAACCGACTCCTAACTGACACCTGCGCTGTGGAGACAGCATCTGGAGGTCAGGGGTCATGCTTTGACTTATTTTATATCCACCCCAAACAAGAGCTTGGCACAGGGCTGAATGGACGCTGCTGGAGGCCCCGCTTCTGAGGAAGCTTACTCTCAGGGCCAGCTGTGGGCCGGGGGCCTCAGCACCTCATCATGTGGCGTCACCATGGGGCTGCTGGAGAGTCCTCATGATGCTGGCTCCTCCCAGAGTGACCCGACAGGATGCAGGTGGAAGCCGGATGCCTTTCACATTTTCTATGACCTAGTCTCAGAAGCCCTCCTCTGTCATTTTCACAATATTTGCATCCAGTCTACTGAGTTCAGAAGCGAGCTACCCAGGGTATTACCATCAGGAGGCTGGAATCATTGAGGGCCATCTTGGATCCTGCCTCATCTGGACCTGGAGACCCTTTCCCATCTGAAGGAAGGGCATCTCATGGTTCTTTTTCTATTTCCCTTAAAAGAAAGTCTTATGTTCCTTTGGACGGGTGGGATGCAGCCATTATTTGATAAAGGACCACCTTAGAGATAATCAGATGGAAGAGACTCTATGTCTTAAAGATGAGTGGTTAGAACCCAAGTCGCCCTTCCTGCAGGGAACTGGACATAGAATTCAAGGACCCAAGCTCATTTGGAGAGGGGGCAAAAGACAGTATAGCATTGGAGCTGAGCAATTACTTAGGCTAATTAATGAGAACATAAAGTATCTGCCAACAGTTAAGCTGGACGAAGGGGCGTTTCCTTCCAGACCAGGCCAATGCCCATCTGCAGCTGAGCCTACTGGATCCAGGAAGTCAGCGCAATGGACATTTCCTAGGTGTGCAGACTAATACAAGTGACATACAGCCACTGACTTACTGCGATGGAGACAGTGCTGTGCCAGAGTCAACCCATTACTGCCTCATGAGAACTGACTGTCAAACTATCAGAAATATTGAGAGCTGGTTATTAAATGGTAGTCATAAAAGTTAAATTATGTAAACTCATACTTAAATAAATTATTTTTAAAACAAAAGTAATAACTACTCAAAACTTATCCTGATGATTTGACTATGGTCTGTGCTTTTGAGGTTATTTATATCTATTGCATCTGCCCGATGAAGATTCTATGTAATGGGCCTCTCTTCCCAAGTCTGCTCCAGTGACCTCCCATTAATAGCTTAGAATTTGGCATGGAGGGAGTATTTACACCACAGAAATTTGCAAATGCAACAAATCAATGTGATGCACATTGGCAGCACACCACTGTGTGGGACATGACTGGAAGGGCCATCAGACCGAAAGGGTGCCATTGCCCAGGAAGAGGGTGCTTGGGTAGGGATAGTATCTCTCAGGCTCTGGTCCCTTATCCACACTGATGTGTGAGTAACTGAGTGAGTGTCCTCTCCTCTCTGGACCTCAAGAGAAGCAGATGATCTCCGGGTTCCCTCTGGGCTCTAGGATCCACTCAAGAGCTATTTTCGCTTTAAGAGAATTTATGGCTCTCCCTTACTGTACTCCTAATGTCAGTCATCAGGTTTCCTGTCTGATGGAGGATTATTAATCCTGGGTCTGGGTAGTACTGAGGGTGTGAAGCTGACCTCCTGGTAGACATGGAGGGAGTCCAGGGAAGGAAAATGAGTTGGCTTTGATGAAAAGCTGTCATTCGTACATATTGATAGATAGAGTAGAATACAGAAACTCCCAGAAGATTGAATGTAAAGCAGCTACAGACTCTGGAACCTTATTGTCTTGCCCCCTTTATTCCTCCTCACCAAGACCTGCACCCTCTCTCCCCAGTTCACTTAACTGAAAGACTTGGAAGAGACCAGAAAAGAAGGAGTTAATTCATTGCCGCCGCAGGAGTGATTCTTCCTTCTGCCTTTGATGCGGCAGACCATTAAAATGTAATATTATGAGTATCACGGTCCATTTCCTGGATGTGTGGAGTGGGGCGGCGGGTCCAGGCCTGCTGCATTTTTCCTGCTACACTCAGATTCCGCAGAGTCGTAGAGCCTGCTGGGATGGGGAGGGGAGGGGCCTGGGCACCAGGGTCATCTCAGTGGAAGTTGGAGCAATTGAGCCTTACCCTTGCAGCTCTGACTGTCCTTAAGCCCTGGCTAGTGACCCTGTCAGGGAACTGGGATGTGGAATCCAGGAGCCAGTTTGCTGTCCCTTAAGTGAGAGTTGTGGGGTTATTCACTCAGGATGGGACCTTGGAGATTCATTTTAAGGCAGCTGAGGTTTAGAGAAGGCAGCGGGCTCACAGCAGAGACCCCCAGGGTAAATCGAGGCCTAGTTCTATGGACTCCTGATCCAGGAGGAGAGGCGTCAGTATGGTGTCCAGAAAGTGACTGAAAACCTGTTCATTACTGGGCCTCCTCTGCCTGCTCCCTTTCCAAACGGATCCGGAACACAAAGCGCCTATGGCTGTTTGTGCATTGCAGCTCACATTGCAGCTCACAATCCTTTCCATTAAAATCGTCAGCTCCAACCTGGGGCCCTGGGAAGCAACACTGGAGTTGGGGAACTAGAGGGAGATCCCGTCAAGGCAGGCGGCTCCAGCCCCACCCACTAGAATGGACTGTGCCCGAGCAGGGCAGGGCTGAGCAGCGCCCGTGGGAAGTGCTGGCTGGAGTGTGAAGGCCGAGCGCTGTCTGTCCCCAGACCCAGGCCTGGCTGTTCAGCAGCAATCTGATTTGCTCTGTGTGGCAGCAGCCGACAGCAAATTGTACGTTTCCTTGTCACATGTTGCTGGGCTCGGGCACTGCTTCTCTTCCCTGGGCCATCATCCTCATCCACACAGCCCTGTCTTCTGCCTGGACTGCGGCAGAGGCTCACTGCCCCGCTCCTCTCCAGCTGACACTGTGGCTTCCACAATGTGCCTTCCACCTGACTCAGTGTTCTTTCTGAACACCACCAGATCCGACACCCATCTGCCAGCAACCCTCACAGGCTCTCAGGGCTCATAGCAAACGCCCGATGGCTTCCCAGGCTTACCTGAGCCAGGGTGAACTGACCCGGCCACACTTCTTGACTGAACTCTCATGGCTCTATTCTTAGAGCCACTCCGATGGAAATTCTCTCTATGCTTTGGGTATATCAGGTCCCCTCACTTCTGGGCCTTTTTCTCTGTTATTGCCTCTGCTTATTCTTTCTCTGTGTCTTTATTTGAAGGATACATTTACTAATTATGTTAGTCTGTTTTTGCATCAGTATAAAGAAATACCTGAGGCTGGGTAATTTTTTTGTTTTTGTTTTTGTTTTTTTGAGGCAAGGTCTCACTCTATCACCCAGCCTGGAGTGCAGTGGCACAAGCACAGCTCACTGCAGCCTCGACCTCCTGGGTGAGGCTGGGAGGAAAGGAGGGAGGTACAGAGGAAGAGCAGGCGAGCCCAAGGGAGGCAGCCTGGGGGTGCAGGAGGAGGTTGCCATCAAAGGCAGAAAAGGCCGTGGCTGGTGGCTTTTCACACCTGGATGTACCCGTGGCTCCATTCACCACCATGCCTGGTGCTGTGGGGCTTTCCGTGGCTGTGCACCCTGTATCCTGACCACAGTCCCATGAGAAAGGCTCTATTATTGCACCCTGTCATAGAAAAAGAGTGGAGGCTCACACTGGTGCCCCAACCGTCCTGCCGGTAGGTGGTGGAGCTGAGAGTTGATGCGGGTGGTCTGCCTCCAGCACCTGGGCTCCAACTAAGATACTCCATGTCCTCCCTCACGTGGGTCATGCCCATCCTGCTCTGTGTCCCTCAGGCCCTCACTGCTCTGCCAGGTCCTCCTTCCTTCAGGCCCCTGCCCCTCCTCTGGCTGTGTTGTTTTCAGAAACTTCTCCCCGTGTGTCCCCGTGTCCTGTCCTGCCCCGGGACCTCGCCTTCAGGTGCAGGAGGTCATTCTCTTATGGCAGCCCCATCACGAATGATGTGACCATCACAAGCATCTCTGCTGTGCTCCAGTGCTTCCTGCATGGTGTCTGCCACCTGCACATGTTGCTGGAAATGCCTTCTTATTTCCCTTCTGAAACCCCATGCAACAGAGATGCAAGGTAGGAAGACAGGAGTGGGGTCGGGGGCTGATCCCCCTTTGCCTAAGGAGTAACTTCCTAATTGGGATCCAAAAACAAAAGGAATGCTCTCCCTCAAGCCCTACTCAAAACCACTTTATAATAGTAAGAGTCTTCACAGTGATAATGAATGCACACTGCCATCTTCATCCAGTGCCAGAGCCATGATGAGCTTTTGCATGTATTCGCTCATCTGACATGTATGTTACCCTTTGAGGTAGGTTCTCTATGTCTTTACTCTAGAATTCTCATTTGACAGATGGCAGAATTAAGGCCAGAGGGGCAGGTGCCCATGGTACTGTGTCTAAATGTCAGAGCCGGACTCATGTTCAGTTTCGTTTCATTCCCAAACCCACGTGCTCAACTTCTTTGGTCAACTGCCTTCTGGAAGAAGTGCACCTAGCTGTGAGAGACCAGAACTGGATGATGACAAATATCAGTGCTGAACATACGCTGCTCAGATGCCCCTATGTGGCTCCTGTCCTCTGCACCATGATGTGCTAGAGGTGGCCCCTCGGAAAATTGAAAAAAACGATGGGATCCCAAGTGAGGTGACCATTGCAATATCCATCAAGGGTTTATGTTGCAGGGACTGGGCCAAAGCAAAAAGTCTTTCATGGCAGCTGACCGTGGGGAGATGAAAAGCAGCCGTGAGATAGAGCCAGCCCTGAGAAGAAAACGCCACTGCTTTGCTATGGACCTTCACGGAAGTCAGTGGGCTGTGGGGAGCCTGTCCACTGCTCCTCCTGCAGCGCCCTCCCCAACGAGCGAGATTGACGGGGACTCCCTGCCCTGCTGCTCTCCCTGGGTACTCTGGACCCTACGAGGAGGGAAGGAATTTGACCTCTAATCCGAGCTCTCCTTTCTCAGGGACTGTGTGGCCCGGTTTATTTTTAGTGAGAGTACATGATTACCGAATCCACTAAACAGTCTTTAGTTAAAGAGCAGCACAGGGTGGAGGTAAATTTGGGAGGCTTCTCAGAGGACAGGCAGAGATGGAAAATGGGCTGGTGGCCACTGCTCCAATGCCTCCGGCCTGACCTCAGAGCCACCCCGAGCCCAGATGCACAGAATCCCAGCTAGGTTGAAGCCCTGATCTGCCCAGCCCAAACCTCCGTCACCTGCTCCCACCCCAGCTGGCGCTCCTTAGTAAATAGCTCCACCATATTGCTCTAAAACAAACACCAGAACGGAGGGGGAGGTGGTGGGGAGAAAGCAGGAAGTTCTGTTTATGGAGTGTCTGCTGGACCTGGGAACTGTGCTAGGCACTTTATGATTCCATTTAATCCTCTTTGCATTCCTCTGAGACACGTATTAAAGGAAACAAGAGTTCAACGTGGTGAGTCCCTGCCCTGGGCCAAAGCCCTGTTACATGTGCTATTTCATTTATCCATCACCACAGCTCTGTGTGGCTAGCAGCATGAACTCAATCTTGGGGAGGTCAAGTCACTCACCCAAATTCCAAAAGCAAATCACAACTGGCAGAGCAGCAGCTGGCAGGTGACTAACTCCAAAGCCCATGTGCTCAAACCTCTGTCCTACCCTGTTCCCCAAGGGCTGCTAGGAAAGGTCCCCAGGTTAGGAGAGTGAGCCCCTGAAGCTGGGCCCAGGCAAGAGGAAGTGAGCAAATTCAGGACCACAGGGAAAGATAGGGAATCGGACGGGACAGCTAGCTTGCAGGGATTGGGGGTCCTCAGACGCCAAGGAAAGGAAGGCGGAAACCGTGTCCTCATGGCGGCATGCTGTCTCACCTGCGGGGCATGTAGAATGGAACCCTACCTGCAGAAGTGCAGAGTCAGGACTGGTTGCTAGTAACAGGTTCTGAGCGAGGGTGGAGGAGGCCTGGACAGTGGCGAGGATATGGAACAGCAACACTTTGGAGGCCAAGGCTGAGCACATGTGTGTGCAGGGAAGCATCCCATGGTCCGTGTTGATTACTTAGCAGATCTAATGTCAGCCAAGGGCCCAAAAGGAGATGGATTTCCCTTGGCCCAGGAGGGGATTTGGGTTAGATACAGGGATAGTATTCTAGAACAAGTGACTCACTTCTCTAGAAACCCACTGTGCTGAGTCACAGTCAATGGGAAAACACTAAGTATCACATATTGAAAGCAATGTGGGCATTGAAGCAAAGCTCAAATCCCAGTAGCAACAAGGAGTCGCTGTGTGATCTTGGGCAAGTTGGGTAGCCTCTCTGAGCCTCAGTTACTTAGCTTCACATTTCTCGAGTGCACCAGAGGTAAGGTGACCTACCTGCCAGAGTTATTGTGTAGTGCCCTTAGCATAGTACCTGGCATGGAGCACTAAGGTTCTGGTGGCCATTGACACTATGGCCAAGGCAGAAAGTGAGAACACAGCAATAACTGGGTGAGGAGAGAAAGCCCTGGAGGGGGCTGGGGCAAAGCCTCCCCCCTGTAAATTGGGGTGGGTGGGGAGGTTGGACTATATAGTATGGACCTTTTACACCCCTCCAAACTCTTCTAGTGTCACATTCTGGGATTTACTCAACTTGAGTCAGTAGGTCTTGGAAAGAATCTCTTTATGTGATGGAGAGATGGTGATGGGGTCCCAGGTGGACGAATTGGCCAATTTCTCAGAGCGCCTCGACAGTTGCAGTCCTTGGCTGGATGTGAGCCAGTCCTCCTGGCAGCACTGGTGGCTGGTGTCTTCCTGCTCTCAACCTTTGTGTGATGAGGGAACCCTCCGACAGCCAGAGCTGCAGACCTCACTCCCCACCCCATCAGAAATGGCCAAGCTGTCTGCATCAACAAGGGAGTCACTAATGGAAAAATGATGGTGATTCTGATGAAATGGGGTCTGATTTCTTCTTGGCTGCAGCTGCTAGCCCCTCCCTTCCCACTCTGCATGGCCCCTGATTGCTTTCTCTGGCTCAAGGGTCTTGGGAATTTACAGCTTTGGAAAAAACACAGCCAATATCTACCGTCTCTGTTGGAAGGGGACATCTTGGAACAAAGGTGCTTGGTTAATGCACACCACGGAGGCCAGCCTCCTGGGGCACAGAGGTGGGGACAGAATGGGAGGGGCACCAGGGAAACATCCGCCACATGGTAATTGGTTATGCTTATGTGTGTGTTTGCCTATTATATATAAAGGATGGTTGGTTTACCCACCATGGGCCTGCTAGGGAAGTCTGTCATTCACATTGTCCTTAGACTTGTACAAGCAGGGACCCTGCCTGGGTCTAGAGTTTCAGAGAGCCTTCTTCAACATTTTATAAATTTCCCTCCAATGCTTGGGAACACCTGGGGCTGTGTGTACTGTTTGTGCAGGGAGCCTAAAGCCTGGACAGGGAACCATGTGGGCCCTGGGCCCTGAACCCTGTTTCTTCCCTTTGAGGTATGCTTCAACTATTTACCCTCTGCTCTGTCACCCATGTGCTGGGTGAACCAGATGTCCCAAGGAGCTATAGGACTCCCACCTATGAGGTCATCTCTGGGGCCCAGGGCCTGGTTCCAGGAGGGAAGCCTGATAAGGGGATTGTTCCTATTGGCTGGCATGGCATTTCTTTTGTAAGACTGTGTGAGATTGGGCCACTGGTTTTAGATGACTTAAATTGTTTATATACACAGAAGCCCAAATAATATTTGCCCAGGACTGTACACAACAAAGCAGCCTTGTCTGTCATCTCCAGGTACTCTTTTCTGGAGTCCTGAAGTTAGACCCCTTGCCCCTTGGTAGGTCCATCCAATCATTGGATCATAATCTTGGAGCACAGGTAGGGCCAGAGGAGGCCTCTATTAGTTAGGTCCACAGATATGACCAACATTGTAGAAACTTGGGAGATCCCCAGGGAAGCCCCCAAGTTGCAACAGTCCCCATATCCCACCTTTAATCTCCTCCTAAATGTGAACAGGTCTACGGGAGAAGTGCTGTGCCTTTGATCCCTGATCTCACCCACCCACTGTCTACCAGGACCACTCCTCAGCCCAGTTCTGAGCACATTACAATATTCTCAGTGATGTTTTGATTTTGCAAGTAATTTACACAAAATTAATAAATTCATTAGGCTGGGCATGGTGGCTCACACCTGTAATCCCAGCACTTTGGGAGGCCAAGGCGGGCAGATCACGAGGTCAGGAGATCGAGACCATCCTGCTAACACGATGAAACCCCATCTCTACTAAAAATACAAAAAATTAGCCAGGTGTGGTGGTGGGTGCCTTTAGTCCCAGCTACCAGGAGGCTGAGGCAGGAGAATGGCATGAACCCGGGAGACAGAGCTTGCAGTAAGCAGAGATCGTGCCACTGCACTCCAGCCTGGGCAACAGAGCGAGACTCCATCTCAAAAATAAATAAATAAATAAAAATAAGTTAATTAACCTTCTAGGGCTCCTGGAGAGTAAATTCTGTTTTATTTTTTGTCTTTTTTTTTTAAAGAGGAAAGAACCAAGAAGGTGGCTGGTATTTAAATAGAGGTCTTTCCCCGTCTTGTCTACTGCTGGTAGGAGGAGAAGCTATTTTCATTTTTCTGGAGGGCAATTTGAAAACACTTACTGAAGTCTTTAAAAGGTACTTACCCTCTGATCTAACAATTCTGCCTCTAGGAACTTATCCAAAAGAAAGAATTCAAGATGGGTTCAGAGAAGCATCTACAAGGCCATTTGTTCAAGTATGGTTTATAATAGTGAGACATTAAAAAATATATTGAAAACCAACAATTGTGAGTGGGTCATATAAATTATAGAGCATGTGTACAATAGAGTCCTATCCAGTCACCCAAAATGTTGTTGAAGGAGAACAATTACTAATATGGAAAGGTGCTTAGGATGCATTTTATGTTTTTGTAAAATGGCAAAATGGAATAGGCAGTAGGATCTGTTTTCTTTTTTAAAAATTGCTATTGCTTGAATATGTGTTTCTTCCTAAATTCATGTTGAAATGTAATCCCCAATTTGGCAGCATTGAGAGGTGGGGCCTTTGAGAGGTGACTGGGTCATGAGGGCCCTGTCCTTATGAATGGATTAATGGGTTAACGGACTAATGGGTTATCACAGGAGTGGGACTGGTGGCTTTATAAGAAGAGGAAGAGAGACCTGAGCTAGCACACTCAGCCCTTTCACCATGTAACACCCTGCACCACCTGGGGATTCTGCAGAGAGCCCTCACCAGCAAGAAAGTTCCCACAGCAAGAAGGTCCCCACCAGATGCAGCCCCTCAACCTTGGACTTCTCAGCCTTTATAGGATATACGTTCCTTTTCTTTATAAATTACCCAATTTCAGGTATCCTGTTGTAACAGAAAATAAACTAAGAAAATCTCTGTCTGTATATGTATGAAAGAAAGACTGGAAATCTATGTATAAAAATGTAAACAATGGAGTTCTGTTTTTTGCTTTTATTTTAATATTTCAGTAATTACCAGATAGTACATGTGAAACCTTTTTAAAGAGGTAAAAAAGTATGCCCTGATTACCATAGTGCTTCCCCAGAGGTCAGCATTGTAAGTCAAACGTTTGAACTGCCTTTTTAGTGAGACTGCTTTAAAAATCAACAATTAATGGGGCCAGCTGTTTACACATCTGTCTACTGAGCCTTGTTGGGGTGTGGCGAGAAGTGTGACTCCAGGAGGGTGTACTCTAGAAAGGAGGCAGACCCTTCCAGGAGGAACCCTAGTACGTGTCAGGCTATGTTTGTTCGCTGTAGAGGGGAAAGCGGATTGGAGAGGGGCTGTGGCAGAACTGGGCATATCAGGGCAATTGTAGAGCAGATGTCTTTGACTGATGGACAGGTCTCAAGGAACGGTGGTGGGAAATGTCTGCCAAGTGCGGGGTAAGTGACATCCTTTCCGCCCCACAGTGGTTGCCCCTTTTGGGTGGATTTTGCCTCAGTGTGACTCACATGGAGCCCGTCATGGGGCACCACCGCCGTTTGAAACACTCCAGCTTTATTTAGGTCTTACGCAGAGGCCTCTTCCTCTCACGGGGAAGCAGATTCAGCCCTGGCCTAGAATCCTAGAAACTTCCTCCCACAGGGCTGACATTCTCCAGCTTTTCTGCCACATGCCACCAGCTATCTTTAGGCTTATTTGAGACTTATGTGCCCTCTATTTTTTAAGCCACTGTGGGCTGGACTTTTCCTTTGCAGCTGGATGCAAACCTGACCAACAGCATCACTTACTGGCCTCAAGGCCTTGGGGCAGTTACGTCACCATTCTGAATTCAGCTTTTCTTTCTGTAAAATGGTAACAGTCTCCCAAGTTATTGTGAGGATTAATTAACGGAACGTACACAAAGAACTTGCACATAGTAGGTGCTCAATCCATGCTCCCATGTCCTGCATATCGCCATGGGACCGACCGGCAGTGGTGGCTCACCCATGAGGCCGTGGTGGACTCTCTCCTCCAGCCCAGGACGATTTCCCTGTGACTGTACCTGCTCCGATGCCCACCCACGGATCTGAGAAGCACCCCCAGCTGTTAGCACCAAGCCTCCTGGCCTCCGACTCTCCCCTGCAGCCAAGGAGCCCTGCAGAAAGAGCTGTTCCGGAGTTAGCATGGTCCCTCCTGCCCACTCGCTCTGGACAGATTGAGAAGCACAGACACCGGGGCAGCTGCAGATGCACCGAACCTTCAAGGAGGATTCTTGCTCACAGACACCTGAGATTTACGCTGCCCCGGCCTAAAACAACATCCTAACCACAAGTTATCTGAAAGGACACACTCTCAGTGAGAACATGTCTGTTTTGTTTCCTCCATCAGTCACTGTGGATGAAGTGATGGACTGGAAACCGCCTTTCTACGTCTCCTTGGGAGCAAAAGGCCCCTGAGCTGCCTGATATTGGAGGGCTGGGCTCTGACCTTGCAGCCAGAGCAAAATCATCTTTGCTTTGCTTCTCCAGGCATTTGGGCTTTTGGAGCTGTGGGTGAAATTGAGCAAACCCTGGCCTGGTGAATGGCAGGATGAAGGCTCAGGGAGGCGGGGCCTGCTCCATTGCCCTCTGTTACACCAGAGCAGCTGGCATTTAGGATTTACACTTTGCCTGGGAGTGGCCAGCCTGGTTTCTGCTGGCTGTCCTGAGATGCGAACTGTATCCTGGTGCTGCAGAGGCCTCAGGCACAAGCAGAAGTCCCAGTGTCGTTCCCAAGGTCCCATTCTCAGGGGCATGCACACACCTGTGTGCACACACACCCACCTACCGGGCCAGGCTATCCAAGAGGCAGCAGAGCAAAGTGGAACCAGCGCCGCAGCCACAAAGTCTGAAGTTTGCATCCTGACCCCATCACTTCGTAGCTGGCGGCTTTGAGAGTGAATTCACCTTTGTAGACCTCAGTTTCTTCACCTGCAGAATGGGGATAATAAGGGCGTCCACCTGTGAGGGCTGTGGAGGGGGTTAGAAATGATGCATGGAAGGTGTCTGTCATGGGACAGGCGTTCACAGCAGGGCTGCTATAATTAGATGGTGATGTGTGTTGGCATAGGTGAGGTCCTGGGACAGTCAGGCTGCCTGTGGCTGTGTGCACAGGAAGCGGGTGCTGGAGATCAGTCACAGGTGGTCCTGGGGGCAGGGCATGGGGGACTGGGAGGGAGCCAGGGGAAGGGACAAGCTGAGTGGCCCCTGTGCTAGAGATGGTGGGGAGGGGCAGAGGCCGGGTTGGGGCAGGATGCCAGGCTGGGGGAGGGGAGACTGGACATAGGAGACAGTGGCCTGGGAACGGGGAGAGTGTTATGTATCATCTGAAGCTTCAACCCTAAAACTGGGGGGGTGGGAGTGAAGGCAACACCTCCTGGGACCCCCTTGGAGGATGTCCTTGCCAGCATCCCTCAGTCCCAGAGCCCCTCCCATGGGAATGGATCACTCAGGCCTCACAGAGGGACTCTGGAAGACTCTTAGGTTGATTCAGGCAAGATAAGACAAGGGGTGCCCCCTGGGCAGTAGGGGAGTAGCGAGGCCTTCCCAGCTATTAGCTAGCGGTCCCCAGAGGGGCAGGGACCTCTGTTTCTGTGGGGCCAGACCGGCTTTCATGAGAGGATGGAGTGCAAGAGAAATTAGAATGACATCCTAAGGGATGGCTCCAATGACAGCGTCCCGGGCAGGTCCCTTCCTGGGCAGCATCTCAGCTGTTGTGAGTGCAGGGACCGTCTGGACTGCAACTCATCCCAACCCCACTGCCAGCCCAGCGCCAGTGGCCTCATCAGCAGGTCATTAAAGCAGACTCCATGGCCCTGTCACCTTTGGCAACTCTAGGACAGAGCGAGGGCACTGCTCAGTGGAGGGACTCAGGCCTGGGGACCCAGGCCCCACTCTTTCTTGGACCCTTAATGAACCCTGGGCAAATATTTTTAGCAATGGTAATGAAGGCTTTCCAGGAAACAAGGGGCAGGGGAAAATATACTGCTGCCGCCACATGTTTGTGGTTGGCCTGTTTATATTTTTAAAATAATTACACTGTTGAATTCAATAATTTCCAACTATGAAAATGACCAGACTCTAAAGAATCTCAAGTTTGTGGTCTGGGAGCCAGGAGTGGGCATTGACAGTGCGGCTGTGGGGCGTGAGATGTTGGGATCTAGGCTCCAGGGAAGGGAGAGCCAGGAAGGAGAGGCAGGGGGGTCAGAGCAAACTGTGCCTCCACAGGGACACGGCAGCATGCCTGTGTCACCTCCCAGATGGGGAAACTGAGGCTGGAGGAGGTCTTGGCTGGTGGGGCTAAGGCCTGCAGACTCCCTGGCTCTCCCTTATCCCTGTCCTGAGGGAAGACTGGACAGCAGGTGGGTGACTGAGAATTCCTGACTGCGGGGCCTGCATGGGAGGACCCTGGGACTGATTTCCAGACTGCAATCCACTGGGGACACTGGGTGCCTGAGGGATCAAGGTCTGCATGTATGGGATTGGGGTGGGGCGGGGGCTCTGTGTTGGGACCTGGCTCATTTCAATTCCTCTGGGTGGTGCACTCGTCTCTGCTTTCGTCCTGGCCTTTCCTAACCCTGGAGTGGCTCAGGGTCAATTGCACCTCTCCCTGATTACTGCCTTTCTCTGACCCCCTTTGGGGCTGGAGAGCACTGGGCTGTCCTATGTCCTCGCTGGCCAGACACACATCACTGCTCCCCATGGCTGCCTGTCCCTGCCTGAGGATGGGAGAGCAAGCGAGGTGCCCAGTGCCTGCTCTGCCCTCCCAACCCTGAGCACCTAGGCAGGAGGTGCCAGATCTTTCCTAAGTCACGGTGTCCTGCCTCAGACCCACGGAGGGCTCTCTGCTTCCTGGGGGCAGGCTTGGGGTGACCGGCCTAACACCCAGTTGTAGGTGCAATGCCTGTACGTGTTGCCCTGGGCCCTCGGACACACCACGTGGTTAAAGCCTTTTGGTGGCTTTTCTTTGCTTTTAGGCAGATTTCCAATCCCCCGCGTGGCCCCAATGCTGTTCGTGTCTCGGCCCCCAGCCTTATCTTCGGTGCCTTTCCTTCTTCTCTATGATCTTCCATGCAGAGCCTTCTGCACGCCGCTCCTCGCCCTGCCTGGTGCCATGCGGCTCAGCCCGATGCGCTGCGCTCCTCTGTCACCCTCCCCTCTAGGGGGGCTGCATGCAGAGTTGTGCAGCAACGTGTTTACCACCCGCCTTTCCCTGGAGGGAGGCTCCAGGGGGACATAGCCCCATTCTGTGTTGGTTGCTATTTCCAGCCGTAGCACCCCAGGCCCTGGCATGCTGTGCCTGCTCAAAAAATAGTTGCTGACTGAAGGAAAAAGAATCAGGTTCCAGGAGTAAGTGGGAACCCCAGGGGCCTGAGTCAGTCACCCCAGACAGGGACGATGGGCGCTGATGAGGGGCCCAGTGAAGGTGTCAGCCAAAGGAGGGGAGAGACAAATCTCAGAGGTGTTGAACTGGCAATTCTCTGGATGTGGCGCTTGTGATGCTGAGGATGAGGCTGAGCCGATTTCATAGTTCAGCAGGCAGCGGGCACCTGCTTGTCTTCACAAGCGGCGAGAGCTGTGACTGGGGGTGAGCGAACCAAGGCAGGCAGAGGCTGAGGGAGGAGGGAAGGCGGCTCTATCTGCTCCCTCCACAGCCGAGGCCACCTTGTCAGGCCGAACCTGGCCACCTCCTCCTGGAGCCCTTGCAGCTGCCTGCCTCGCCCAGGCCTGCCTCTCTCTGATCCGCTTCCACTCTGTGGTTAGCTGGATGGGATGTGAAAGCGAGCCTGGGCCTGCTTCTCCCCCCTCGAATCTTTCCGTGGCTTTCTATTGCTGACTGCAAACACCCAAATCCATCAGTCTGGCCCTTTAGGGATCCAGTCTCAGCTGACTTCTGAGCCCCATTTCCCTCCACCCTCCCCAGGTCATCCGGAGCCCAGGGGCCCCTGCATTCCTCACAGTTCTCTAAGAGTCTCTAAGTCAGACTCTTGTATCCTCTGTGCTGTCTGCATATGCTGTTCCCTCTCCCTGCATGCCTTTCTCTCACCGTTCATCCAGGAGTTTTTACTCATCCATCAAGACTCAAGTTAAACCTTCTCTGCCAGGGACACACTCCCTGAACTTCCTGGGGTGGGGGAGCACACCCAGCCACGCTTGCTGTCCTCACAGTGTTGCACAGGGCACTGTGGCGGCCTCCACCATGCAGACCCTCTCGGCCTGTTTCCTCCAGCACCTCCTCTGCTTCCAGAGTGTGCCAGGACACCGTCCACTCTGTAGACAGCATCAGGTCCTCCTTAGCAGGAGGGGGACCTAAGAAGGGGTCACAGTAAGGCTGATGGGCTTCTCAGGCCCCTCCAAAGCCTGCCTGAGCTGACACTGCTTCCGCCTGCTGGAGCTCTGACCTTAAGAAGCTGGTGAGGCTGCTCATCCCAAGCCAGCCTGCCCAGGCCCCAGCCCCCTTGCTCCAGGCTCTGAGATGAGGGAAAGGCTGAGTGTGTTCCAGTCCCGACTTTTTTCCCTTGCTGGCTGCAACCAAGAGCAGGGGTTACCCATTACCCTCAGATGAAAGGATGGATCCGTTTCCGGCTCATTGCTGGAGCAGCAGCAGCTGCAATAGGAGAAGCAGGGCTGGCAGAGGGGCCGCCAACAGCAAGGACATGAAAGATTCGTGTTCTGAGAATTCGTTTGCATACATCCCAGCTGTAATTTTTCCCCTTGGGAGAATGGGATGTCACAAATCTGACGGGCATTCAACACCTGGAGTAGAAAGGAAAAAAGGATCAAGCTGCCAGGGCTTCAAAAGCAACACTTTCTTGGCAGAAAGGACATGAAAACAACTTGACAAGATAAAGGGCGTGGAGCTCTGAGCTGCACAGTGATGGATGCTAAAGACACAATTGGCCTCTGGAAGACCAGGCAGTGCCTGCACAGTGGTTCTGGCAGCACTGGGGAAAGTGGGCCACAGGTGGGCAGGGGAGAGGGACCATTCTAGCTCTTGGGACAATGACCTTATATGCTCACTACAAAGGTGTGTGTGGAGGTGGGGGTAGTGTTCCATGAGTGCCTGTGTGTGCTCTGAGCATATGAGTAGACTTTGTATGAGCTTGAATATTGTATTAGTCAGCTATTGCTACAGTAACACTGCGTAAGAAACCACTCCAAACCTGAAACGACAATGGCTTCTTCTCTGTCCCATTGGTTTTGGGGTCTGCTGCAACTCCACTGGGCTAGCTTGGAGTTTTGGCTCCAGACTCTGGACTCCAGGGTCCAGGCTGTAGGTTGGGATCAGGAGTGGCCCACATGTCCCATATCCTTCTTTGATCAGCAGCCCCCCACCAGGGCAGGTGGTCAGCTCCACGTGTCTCCTTTTGGAGCCCTGGCTGAATGAAGAGCAGCTTCTGGAGCATGTTCTCACTGTAGATCACCAGCATGAGAGAGCAGACCTTACTGTCCAAGCACACTCCAGGCTCTGTGCATGCTGGGACTGAAAACAGCAGCCCATTGGCCAAAGCAAGTCTCATGTCCAAGACCAAAGTCAAGGGTCAGGGAAGCGTGCTCTGCTCAGCATGAGGCTGTCGCGTAGTAGAGAGCTGGGACCGGGAACTCCATCTGCCGCAACTCACTCAGGATGTGAGGCTTCGGGTGTCATGGGGGTTCTGAGGGCTTCAAAGTGTGTTGTTATGTTTCTCAGTGTGGGTGAAACAACCCTGTGTGCATTTATGCCTTTGGTTCAACGATCGGGCCACTCCCAGATGAGCATGATAAAATTGTTTTAGTGAAATGATGGATGGGGGTCACAGGAGAGAAATGCCCAGGGCTGCAGGACTGTTAGCACTGTGGGTATTTTAGTGCAAACTTATAAAATCTGCCCCAGGTAGAGAAGCCGGTAAACTACACGAAACCTCTCCACGTATCCATCACCTCTAAGGTATGGAATTTTTTTATCCTATCACTAGCTTGTAAGAAGGGGGTGGGTGCAGCCAAAAAGGATTAACTTTCCAATCTATTACAGGGAGCCCAGCAATCTATTACTTAGAGGCCACAGAAGATAAGTTGGAATGAAAATGAGGATTGAGGGACTTCTCCCCATGCAAACTGAGTTGAAAGCATCCCCACAGTTGAGGAGAAAGGCCAGGTCTCCACGGAGGGCTATTCTCCAGGGGAGGGACACGAATAAATGTATCGATCTGAGAGCTTCAGGTAAGAGGCTTTTGCAGTCAGTGTGTTCTCTGCACAACACGACGGCGGAAACGTTCTCCAGTGGCACATTAAGCTGTTCCTCATCAGCCTTCAGGCAATGGAGCCAAATTTCCCCTGTTAGTTACACTTGCCTTTTATTTTTCACGAGATGAATTTTTAATTTTTACGATAGTATTGGGAAAATTTCAAAGTGTCTCCACAAGGCAGGCTCCAAACGTGCTGTGTGTTTGATCAAAGCGCCGGGGCTTCCAGATGGGTCACTATAACACCAGGAGAGGAAACACGAGTCGGCTTCCTCCAGCCCTGGGAAGTGGGCTTGTGCCTGGGCCCCGAGTCACCCACTGCCGTGGACTGGTGTTGCCTTTGACTCCTGGACTGGGGCATCTCCTGAGCACTGACTTGGTGCCAGACACTGTGCTAGGCTCTGGCACAGGACAGACAGCATGGTGTCCTAGTCCTTCGAGCTGCCATAACCAAGCACTATAGACTATTATAGCACTTACAATAGACAACAGAAATTTATTTCTCACAGTTCTGGAGGCTGGAAGTCCCAGGCCAGGGTGCCAGCATGGTTGGGTTCTTGGGGGGCCCTCTTCCAGGCTGTAGACTGCTGACTTCTCCCTGTGTCCTCACATCGGGGAAGAGAGCTCTCTGGGATCCCTTTTACAAGGGCCTAATCCCATTTTTTTTTTTTTTTTTTTTTTTTTTGAGACGGAGTCTCGCTCTGTCACCCAGGCTGGAGTACAGTGGCGAGATCTTGGCTTACTGCAAGCTCCGCCTCCTGGGTTCACACCATTCTCCTGCCTCAGCCTCCTGAGTTGCTGGGACTACAGGCACCCGCCACCATGCCCGGCTAATTTTTTTTTTTTTTTTTTGTATTTTTAGTAGAGATGGAGTTTCACCGTGTTAGCCAGGATGGTCTTGATCTCCTGACCTCATGATCCACCCGCCTCGGCCTCCCAAAGTGCTAGGATTACAGGTGTGAGCCACTGTGTCCGGCCGCCTAATCCCATTTTTAAAGGGCTCCATTCCATGACCTAATCACCTCCCAGAGCCCCTGTCTCCTAATAGCATCACCTTGAGGATTAGGATTTCAACATAGGAATTTGAGGGGGTCACATATGCAGACCATAACATGTGGTCTTTGCCCTCACCAAGCTTACAGTCTAGTGGGAGCCACACCTGAAAGAAAGAAACTGACAAGCTTAATAACTGGGCCAAGAATGAACCCACAGGAGCTGAAGTTGCAGGTAGCAGGAGAGGCCTCTCTAGACCTTACCTGGGCTGAGGGTACCACGGGTGGGTGCCTGCAGCTGTGCTGTAATGAGAACGATGCCTCCCAGTGATCGGATTGCTAGGAGGGGCCACTGAGCTGGTTCAGCCCGACCTAAGATGGATGCTCATCCCAGGTTTAGGCCCCTGCCCTCTCTAAAGCTGAGGTCCTGCCTCCAGCCTCAGAACGCACCCTGGCCCTGCACTGGAGCCAGACAACCTGCAGGCCTGTGTTAGCAGCCCCTCCAGAGGCAGGTGACAATGATCACTACCAGCCCTTGCACATGATACTCCTCTCTCTTCCATCCTGCTGGTAATGTCCGGCATCACCACAGAGTCCAAAGGCAGAAAACATAGAGGAGGGTGAGTCAGCCGGGTCTCAGGAGCTGCCATCTTCTCATCCTATGCCTGCCTCCTCCTCTCGGTGTCCCTTTGGCGTCTGCAGATTCCAAGGCTCTGACAACTGTCCAATTATGGTGCCTGCAGTAAGAAGTTTGCTAACAAGGTCAGGAAAAGGCCTGCCTCTGCAATGAAACCGATTAAGATCAAAGGAGCACCCAATGCCCGCAACGGAAAGGGCCTTCCTTCCTCACTTGCTTGCTCACCCAGGGGGTGTTTGGGGGAGCAGGTGCACGTGCCTGTTACTAATGCTGGGTGCCCACGGGAAGCAGGCGGGCGCTGTCCCTTCCACAGGACGCTGGACCTGAGGGTGTCTTATGGGGCACTGTGAGCTAGACTGCAAAGGACCAGGAGAGGGGTGGATGTGGAGCAGTGGGCGGCATATTTAGAGGGGGAGATTGAGGAAGACTGGGAGAAGCTACCTAGGTGTGGCAGGATGCTTGTCTGCAGTTCTCTGTTAGGGACTGAATGTGTCCCCCGTAAATTCATATGTTGAAGTCCACTCCCAATGTGGGTACTCTGAGATGTGATTAGGTCATAAGTGTGGACCCTCATGAATGGGATTGGGCCCTTATAAAAGGGACCCCAGAGAGCTTCCTCCCCCTGCTCCCACCATGTGAAGGTATGGGGAGAAGTCAGCTGTCCGCAGCCTAGAAGAGGGACCTCCGGAGAACCTGACCATGCTGGCACCCTCATCTTGGAATTTCAGCCTCCAGAACTTTAAGAAACCAATTCTGTTGTTTAAAAGTTACCCAGTCCCGTAATCCCAGCACTTTGGGAGGCCGAGGCAGGAGGATCGCTTGAGCTCACAAATTTGAGACCAACCTGGGCAACATAGTGGGATACCTGACTCTACAAAACAATTTTGAAAAATTTGCCAGGCCTTGTAGTGTGTGCCTGTAGTTCCAGCTCCTGGGTAGGGTGAGGCAGAAGGATCGCTTGAGCCTGGGAGGTTGAGGCTGCAGTGAGCTATGACTGTGCCACTACACTCCAGCCTGGATGACAGAGTGAGACCCTCTCAAGAAAAAATCACCCAACCCTGTGGTGCCTTTTAAAAATAGCAGCCTGAGGCTGGGCGTG
The DNA here is from genome assembly GCF_024542745.1 of Macaca thibetana thibetana. Taxonomy (NCBI): domain Eukaryota; kingdom Metazoa; phylum Chordata; class Mammalia; order Primates; family Cercopithecidae; genus Macaca; species Macaca thibetana. The sequence goes on along the minus strand of NC_065586.1, from coordinate 120,225,712 downwards.
GTGGCTCACGCCTGTAATCCCAGCACTTTGGGAGGCTAAGGCGGTCAGATCACGAGGTCAGGAGATCAAGACCATCCTGGCCAACATGCTGAAACCCCGTCTCTACTAAATGTACAAAAATTAGCTGGGCTTGGTGGTGCGTACCTGTAATCCCAGCTACTTGGGAGACTGAGGCAGGAGAATCGCTTGAACCCAGGAGGCAGAGGTTGCAGTGAGCGGAGATTGCGCCACTGCACTCCAGCCTGGTGACAGACTCCATCTCAATAAATTAAATTAAATTAAGTTAAAAATTTAAAAAATCAGCAGACTGAACTCACAAAAACATTCCCCTTCATCCATTTACCCTTCCCCTGTTTAGAGGGATGTTGGAGTTGGCTGGAGAGGAAGAATCTAGCCTGGAGTTTTCAAATGCTGGGATTTTGGCCTAATAAGAGATTTCGATGACTACTTGTCTTTTACCACAAGGGAGAAGAAAATTCTCCAGACTTGGGGAGAGGGGAGAGGACTTGAGCTAGACACTGATGTGGGTGTCAGATGCAGCCTCTCCCCACCAAGGCCCAGGGAAGGAGGAGGGTGGATTTGGAAACCCAGGGACAGAGGAGACCTACACCCTCCCCCTCCCTCGGGCCAACCACATCCACAGCACACGATCTACAATTTCTAGTTTCGCTTCGCTTTTAAGTGGAAAAAGAGCGTAAATGCTGCAGAGCAATGTGTCTTAGACTCCTTTTACGTTTTTACCATTTTCTCCAGTCTCTTACAGATGGCGACCTACCCATCTGCTTTGATGGAGAGCATTTTTAGCAACGTATCTCTACCAAGTCTTACCCAAGTATTCAACTTAGTTTTCATAGAAGCAGCAGCTCTCTTTTTTGCATTTATATTTCATTGGTTTAAATAATATTTAAGGAAATCACATGATATGGTTTGGATTTGTGTCCTCGCCCAGATCTCATGTCGAATCAGACGAGGGGCCTGGTGGAAGGTGATTGAATCGTGGGAGCAGATTTCCCCTTTGCTGCTCTAGTGATGAGTGAGTTCTCGTGAGGTCTGATGGTTGAAAAGTGTGGCACTTCCCTTTTGCTCTTTCTCCCTCTCCTGCCGCCATGGGAAGAAGGTGCTTGTTTCCTCTTCGCCCTCTGCCATGATTGTAAGTTTCCTGAGGCCTCCCAGTCATGCTTCCTGTTAAGCCTGTGGAACTATGAGTCAATTAAACCTCTTTTCTTCATGAACTACCCAGTCTCAGGTAGTTCTTTAGAGCAGTGTGAGAATGGACTAATACATTATATAATTACAACAACAAATGCAACTGGCATAAACAGGTTTGGGACCATGCCGTGGGACTCGGGGTAGTCTCACGGTTGGACAGATGGGAGCAGAAGTGGGAAGGCACCCGAAAGTAGCCCCTCAGCTGAGAGCCTTCGTACACCAACTACATCAGGCCACTTGGTTTAGGGCAAGGCAAGGGAAAGGAAGAGTTTGCTACTCAGCCACTCTGTGAAGCAGACGCTGGGTTAGAGAGCTTCCGCTGCATGTGCAAGAGAACAATTCTGTTTTAGGTTTGGTTTGCCAAGAGCAGACCCTAAGACAAAGATTTGAGTGTAAGTAATGCCAGTGATTTGTTTACCATGAGGCACAGGTGTGGGTGGGAGGAAGGGAAGGAAGCCAAGGTGGGCCTGTGTATAGCAGGTCACAGTGGGCGGTGGGAGCTCAGGCCTGCGTTAGAGCGTTAGACCACAAGGCAGGGAAGCTGGGCTGATCCATCCCCCAACTCCTAGTGTTCTCGGCTGAGGACTGCTCTTGGGGACACGAACTGCCTGGTATCACTTCACAGCCTCTGGCTGAGTATCCTGCTGCTGCTGGGAAAGTCCTTAGGCTGAGAGCTGGAGGTGATACTGACTTATCCATCAGACTTGAGTGGCAAAATGCCCAGGACCCAAGATACCTTTCTTGCTTTTTTTTTTTTTTTTTTTTTTTTTTGAGATGGAGTCTCATTCTGTCACCCAGGCAGGAATGCAGTGGTGCGATCTCGGCTCACTGCAACCTCTGCCTCCCAGGTTCAAGCAATTCTCCTTCCTCAGCCTCCCAAGTACCTGGGATTACAAGTGTCTGCCACCATGGCCGGCTAATTTTTGTATTTTTAATAGAGACGGGGTTTCACCATGTTAGCCAAGCTGGTCTCAAACTCCTGACCTCAGGTGATCCTCCCCACTCTGCCTCCCAAAGTGCTGGGATTACTGGCATGAGCCACCATGCTCAGCCACATGGTTTTTTATCAGAAGAAAAACAAATAAATTTTTAAGGTGAAGAAAATGTTTTAATGTATAATATTAATGTATTTGTCTTTATATCAGTACAGTTGTAAAATATTATTTTAAATATATTTTTAAATGGAATGTCTTAGTCTGGTTGAGTTTCCATAATGAAGAATCATAGACTTGGAGGCTTAAACAGACATTTATTTCTCACAATTCAGGAGGCTGGAAGTCCAAGATTAAGGTGCAAGGCAATTTGGTTCCTGGCAAGGGCCCTTGTCCCGGCTTGCAGACAGCCACCAACTCCCTGTGTCCTCACATCCAGACAGAGAGGAGAGAAATCTCCCTCTTTTTCTTACAAGGTCACTAATCCCGTCGATGAGAACCCCACCCTTATGACTTTGCTTAGTCTTAATTACCTCCTAAAGCCCTATCTCCAATGATAATCACAGTGTGGGTTAGAACTTCAACAACATATGCAGTTCAGAGGAGACACAATTCGATTCACAGCATGGAGAAGGGCCCCGGGTTGGGAGACTACAGTCCTTGTTGGAGGGGCTCATGATGAGACACGGTCCGTGGGGCAGACACTGGGACCACCCAGAGGCTCTAGTTGCATCACTGCAGTGAGTAGCAGAAGTAATGGTGGCAGATTCAACATAACTTGGGTAAGGGGAAAGTGAATATGGTGGGGAGCCTTGGGGAGTGAGACAGTGACAGGGGTCTCAGCCAGGCCATAGTATAGTCACAGCGAGGTCACATCAGCCTGCAGGCTGAAGAGATGGAGATGGTATAAATTTGTTGCTTTAGAGGCAATGCAGTTTCAGATTTGTGATGAGAGCAGGGGGCTGAGGTGGAGTGGAGGTTAAAATCATTGGAGACAAGAGGATTAAGGAAGGAAGAGGCAGGCCATCCCCCGGGCTATCCACGTGGGCCCAGTTGTTTAGGGTGATGGCTGCATTTGGATGTGAGGCAGGTGGTGGCAGGCGCAGAGGTCTTGAGTGACAGAGGGGATGTGACCAACAGTGAAGGTGAGCAGAGAGCCCTTCCCTAGAGGGACGGAGGACAGTGAACCAAAAGTGTCCTGGAGGACAAAAAAGAAGCCAGCGTGTGCCTGACCCGAGGAGCGTGGGGTATGCGAGAAAAACAAGTATTTGCTGTTTTCCTAAGCAATAAACCTGCTCAATTCCCTCACTGTCAGGCCGAGGAAAAGAATTTGTCTGAAATTCTTCCACCAGACAGAGGACAGCTACGACAAGAACACAGCCCCTCAAACTGAACTATTCAAACTAATTTTAAAAGGGAGTTTGTTAGACGGTGGGGTTTATTAGACTATGTTCTTGGTCAGCAAGATAAAATATTGAATAGTTGTCTATCCTTCCTCAAGTTCACGTATGGATTTTAAATATAATCACAATCAAAGTCCCCTAAAGGCATTTTAAAATCAATGTGCTTTGAAGTCTTCTGTGAAACAAAGAAATAGCCAAAACTTTCAAAGAACGTTCTTGAAATTAAGAGCAACAAAGTGAGGGATAGAGAGGGAGGGTGGTGTGGGCTGAGCCACACCCAAGAGCAGATGATAAAACAAAGCTATTGAAAGCTCAGAGCTGGCCCTGCACAGAGACCACAAGACAGCCCAGGGAACCCTGAAAGAGGCCTGGGTATGCAGCAGATCAACACATGGTCAAGTCCACTCTCCAAAACGGCTTAAGCCCTAAGGAAGAAGTACTTTTGAATTGTGTTGGGTAATGGAATAGTCCTTTAGGATAAAAGACCAGGTTGGATCCACACGACATCATTCACTCAGTAAACTCAAGGTTGATTAAAGTGTTAAATATGAAAAGCTAAATTTTAGATAAACTAGCAGAACAGAAAATAGAATATTTATCAGATTTGCAGATGAATTGCTCATCTCACAAGCGGTAGAAACAACTTCAAAGACCAAGATTGAGTTGAATGTGGAAGGTCTACAAACTTTCAAATCATGACAGGAACAGAAAAAAACGAAGGCCCAACACATTGGGAGAACACTTACACCAAAAATGAAAACAACATCGTTTCCAGATACAACTGGCAAAGAATGAACAAGTGTAATGTCTAAAGAGCTCACCCAAATGTATAAAAATATGCAGACTCCCAAAAATAACAAAGCAGAGGTTGTAGAAAGCATTCGTGAGAGAAGAGCAAATTGCTAATAATTAAAGAGATCGAGCTTGGGATACCATTTTGCATTCATTTAAAAACCAGTTATTTTGAACAGTTTGATCTTGAGCCACTGAAGCTAAGCGGAAATGGTCAAACTCACTGATACTTGCAGCATTTTCAGCTGGGATAATGTGATTGGAAAGGAAAATGGTGATATGAAGCAAGAACCATAAAGATTTGCCCAGCCTGACTCCTTATTCCCCATCTGAAACTCTGTGCTAAGGAAACGATCAAATGGGAGCAAAAGCCACATGCACTAAGATGCTCACCGTCATCTTTAATAGTAAAATGATGTTTTACTACTAAACACACTATTGATATTATTAAACATACTATTTATATGACAAAAATAGTCACTGTGTTAGGGCTATGGTTTAAATAATTTGGGAGAAAGAATTCCTTCCTTCCTTCCTTCTTTCCTTCCTTCCCTCTCTCCCTTCTTTCCTTCCTTCCCTCCCTCCATCCTTCTTCCCTTCCCTTCTCCTTCCCCTTCCCCTTCTCCTTCCCCTTCCCCTTCTCCTTCTCCTTCCTTCCTTCCTTCTTTCCTTCCTTCCCTCTCTCCCTTCTTTCCTTCCTTCCCTCCCTCCCTCCTTCTTCCCTTCCCTTCCCCTTCCCTTCCCCTTCCCTCCCCTTCCCTCCCTTCCTTCCTTCCTTCCTTCCTTCCTTCCTTCCTTCCTTCCTTCCTTCCTTCCTTCCCTCTCCCTTCCTCCCTCCCTTCCCTCTCCCTTCCTCCCTCCATCCACATTAAACATACTATTTATAAATAGTAAAACAAAACATAGAAAAACAGAAATGACCTAAAAGTCCCATAATAAGAAAAGAGTTATATTGTAGCATATCTACTCAGTGGAGTACATTTAACCATTAAACTTACATGGAGAAAAAAAAAATAGTCACCATGTTAGGGCTACGGTTTAAATAATTTGGGAGAAAGAATCCCTTCTTTCCTTCCCTCCCTCCCTCCCTCCCTCCCTCCCTCCCTCCCTCCCTCCCTCCCTCCCTCCCTCCATCCTTCCTCCTTCCTTCCTTCCTTCCTTCCTTCCTTCCTTCCTTTCCTTCCTTCCTTCCTTCCTTCCTTCCTTCCTTCCCTCTCTCCCTCCCTCCCTCCCCCCTCCCTCCCTCCCTCCCTCCCTCCCTCCCTCCCTCCCTCCCTCCCTCCCTCCCTTCCTTCCTTCCTTCCTTCCTTCCTTCCTTCCTTCCTTCCTTCCTTCCTTCCTTCTTTCCTTCCTTCCTCCCTTCCCTCCTTCCTTCCCTCCTCTCTCCCTCCTTCCATAGCAGAGTGGACCATACACTGAGTCAGCAGACTCTGGGAGGCTGTGGAATGCTGATAATGCTCTCAATTCTCCAGGACTAGAAGTGGGCAGGGGCTTGGGGGACCAGGAGGGGGTGCAAACCTCCTCTTACCGGCCAAACGTGTACACCCCCATTAGGTAGAAATCCAAGGAGTGGAACATTAGAAATTCAATCTACATATTTAGAAAAATCATGTATGCTAGTTATAGATGTATTGCCAGGTGAACATGAAATTCTATTTTGGGCGTGTCTGAAAAAAATTCACCTCCTGGTGAAAATATGTCCCATTTGCAGCAAACCACACATGTCACACTTTCAGCTCCCACATCCCGGATTAGCAGGGGAGCTTGTTTTTCCCGGGATCTTCTATCCATTTATTCCTTTTGGGAGTTGCCATGGTGTGGTGGGGTCTTCATGTGTAACCACCACTGTGGGTCTCTACACTGCAGACCCTCCCTTCCAGCAACTGCTGCCTTCCTCTTCTTACTGCCCACTGACCACCATGCTCCACTGTTCCTAGGCTGCTGCCAAAGCCCTCCGAGTGCCCACTTCCACTCTTCTCCCAGATCCCCGGTGCCCAGCCCCTCTGCCTTGGTGCCGCGGCTCCTCCTCTGCCTCTTCACTCTGTCCCTGTCTTGATACCACCTCAGGGACTGAGGAGAGGTTCCCTAGCAGAGCTGTTGGCTCCTAGGGAAGCACTCACCCCTCTCTACTGCAGCCTCTTCTCTCCAGAGTTCAAAGGCACTGCTGTGGGAGGCCGGCAGGGAGTAAGTACCATGTCAAGGCGTGGCCCAGTCATCCTCATTCTGCATCCTCCTATCTGGACCACCTTCTCTTTCTGGCCATCTGGTCAATTCCTTCACTTCTGGTGGCTTTCTCTCAGGCTCCACTGTTGCTGCTCCTTGTCAGATCCCATTTGGGGACCCCCTCACTGGTCCATCTTAAAAGACCTGGCAGGTGTCACCTGCTGTTATTGACTAGGTTTAAGTTCTCACCCCAGGATCCTGGGTGCCCTGTAGGTCAACAGTGGTTGTCGGGTGGTTGTTTTCATGTTCCAGGGCCTTCAGTGAAAGAAGAAGGTCGGAGAGTCTGCTCTGTTTAGGGCACAGTGGGGACCCTGGGGCAATATGGCCTTTGTCTCATACCAACCACATAGAGCCCCATTGGTGAGCAAATCAGAGGACCCACAGAGGGGGCCCTGGCCCCGTGTCCACCTGCACTAGGGAGAGAGGGAGACACAGGACAGACAGACCCCAATGAATCCTTGGATATACTCAAGCCGGAAGGCCACTCTGCCCGGGTCTTAGCGAGGCACTTCTATGGAGCTTGTCCAAGATGGGTTTCCAACCTACAGTGAAAGAGTCCTGAGGACTGCAAGAACTACTCACTACTTCTTAACTGTTATAAGCCATCTCATCGTGCAGATTCATGGGGACGAGGGAGTGGCTGCCACACGCTTGGAGTGGGATCAGGGAAGGAGCCACAGGCGGCCCAACCAGAGCCAGCTGGGCATCTTGGTGACAGGGAGCAGATGAAACCAGTAGTCCTCTGTGGCCACGAGCAGGACCTGAGCCTCTCTCTGGGTCAGCGGGTGGAGGCGGCAGAGTGGGCTGGTCCCCAGGGTGGCAGTGCTATTCCCACAAAAAAACTCAGGGAGAAAAAGAGCAAGAAGCTCCTGCATCAGCCCATCCCGTGCCCATCAGCATGCGTTGCTGACGAATTTCTGACAGTGTGGACCCGTCTGAGAAATCCGAAGAGGCCCAGCATGTCTCTTCCAGAGAAGCGGACTTTAATTTATTTAAATGTAATGGAAAAGCATAAGGAGGGGAACGGAAAACTAATTTGAAATAGTGCTCAAAGCAATCAATACGTTAACAGTTCCTTCAACTTTTGCTTGGCTGCAGGGAAAAAAAAAAGCACAAAAAACATTTAAAACGTAAGCTGGTCTCTTCCATCCCCTTCTCCTGTATTATGAAAACATTGTTTTTGATGTTTGGGGCTGAATTTTTTGGAGTTAAAATCAGCCAGTCTTGTAAACATTAAAATATGCATTTGGAAATATGAATCACTGGATGAAGCTGGAAGCAGTATTGGAGATAATTTTAGTAAAACAACCGAAAACTGGTTTTGGGTGTGCCATAGCAGGTGAGGCAGATGAAGTCTTTTAGATCAAACTAGAGTTTTCTCTGTGCATTTGTTTTCATCTGTAAACTGGGCACAGCAGTCCTTTCTTAATGTTCTTGTAAGAATTCAGTGGGATGAGTCTGCTTCGCAAACTGCAAAGCTGTTCAGCTGCTTATTTTGGATGTGAGTTACATTCCTCCCTTCCTGAGAGACCATTGGTTCTTCGAGGCTGGGGTCGTTTTCTCTCCAGCACATCCCTCACAGGAGACAGCCTGGGGCTGAGCATCATGGCCCCAAGACATGCTGGGTTCAACTGGGCTGAATCGAGGAAACCAAGGTTGACCTACTATCTCCTAGCCTATTTGTACCCAGTGCCACAGTGTCTAATATGCCACCATCAGTGAGTCATCTCTTTGTTGCACTCCGCACTCTTCTCTTCTGGCGAGGTGTAGAGCAGGGGTACCCAACCCCCGGACCAGTATGGGCCGTGGCCCGTTAGGCACGGGCTGCACAGCAGGAGGTGAGTGGCAAGCTAGCGCTACCGCCTGAGCGGTGCCCCCTGTCAGACCTACTGCAGCACTGGGTTCTCATGGGAATATGAACTCTATCGTGAACTGTGCATGCGGGGGATCTAGGCTGTGCACTCCTTATGAGAATCTAATCTCTCACGAAACCATCCCCTCCCCACCCACGGTCGGTGGAAAAATTGTATTCCACAAAACGTCCCTGGTGCCCAAAACGCTGGGGACCGCTGGGAAGAACAAAGGCTTTGCAGCAACAGGCTTGAGCTTGAGTTCTGCGTCCTGCAGGCTTCCTGGTTGCAGGACTTCACCTAGTCCCTCGTGCTTCATGTCCTGTGTCTGTGATGTGCTGTGGGTGTTTGTAGGGAAGGAGTCAGGCACAACACATGCTCAATAAGAGGCTCTCTTTATTTCTTCCAAAGACACATCCCCAGGGTATGAGTGCACCGAGAACACTCACAGTGCAGTGCTGGGGACCGAGTTGGCCCTGCCCTCCCACTGGGGGCTGGGAGAATGGCTGACGGCAACCTGCAGGTGGTGGAAGTGGATGCTGAGTGAAGAAAGCTGTGCTGGTTTGGGGGTCTTTGCGTATACATTGCCGCCTCCTTTCTCCCGTTCTGATGCCAATAGCAGCCTTTTAAATGGAAATCAAACCCACTCAACGACAGGCATCTCCTCCTGGGTTTTGGTACTTCCTTATTTCTGAAAGCACTTCAAGGTCAACTGTTTCCAGATTGAAATTGGGAAACCGACTGGCAGACACCATCGGAATCCCGATTCTCTCACTCCCTCTCAGCATTGACCTTCGCAGGGGCCGGACCACGTTAAGATGCTGGGGCTTCTTCCTGTTCTGCTGCCAGATGCACGGAGCCCTCATTTGCTTATATATTAAGGAAAGAGGGAAAAAAGCTGCAGGACCATTTCAGAATTTCATATGTAATCAAAATCTGCCTAATTGCATTTTCTCCTAGAAAAAAAAGAGCATTTCAGGGCTATTGAGTTACCTCCCTGCCTCATTTAAAGGTGGGCTTCATTTCTATAGCGTGTCCCCAGTGGGGCTTTCCTGCCTGAGAAACTGAGACACTGTCAGCACTCTTCTTCCAGGAGGGGCGTCTTAGCTTGCCAAGAACCTGCTGGCTTAAATGTCATCAGGTTTACTGAAAATATCTTCCACCAGGTGCCCAGGGGTGGCTTCTAGAAGGTTAAAGGGTTGTAGGGCTGTTCCCCAAATAGAAGGCAAGATCCTGGAAAGCTAAGGTGGTTCCTTTCTCCCATGTAGACATACAAGCCTCATGGAAAGAGAGGACTGTGGTTAAACCCGGCTGCCAGGGGTGGGATCTCTGTGATGTCTCAGAAAGCAATGGAGTCTGTGCAAAGGGTGACTTTGTAAGGATGGTATTCATGTCCGGTCAGAAAGGCAGGTGGGGCAACAAAATTGCCACCCCAGAAGAAATGAAGGGAACCTGAGAGCAATACCTTCCAGAATAAGCAATGGGGATGGCCCCTTCTACCACACAGCTGTACACACTTCTGTACAGTAGCCAGCATGGCACGAAGATAACCACATCAACAGAAACTGAGAATAAAGGCCCCAGAGGAAGTTCGAACCTTGTCTAAGTGCAGACACTGTCTGAGAATTCTTTGAAATTCTTGTAAAAACCCTAATGCCAGGAAATTATGACTTTGATGTAGGGAGCATGGGGCACAGAAGAGTGCAGCCCAGGGCTGCGTGCCCACATCAGAAGCTCACTGCATATTCATTTGCACTGGGGTTGGTGAGGAGGAACATGGCATCATGCTCCAAGTCTACCTGGGTGGTCACCAGGTGGCTTTGCAGTGCTTCAGGCTTGCCAGCTCCACTTCCTTCTTAATATGGTTTGCCTTTATCCCCACCCAAATCTCATCCTGAATGGTAACTCCCACAATTCCCACGTGTCATGGGAGGAACCCAGTGAGAGGTGATTGAATTATGGGGTGGGTCTTTCCTGTGCTGTTCTCATGATAGCAAATGAGATCTGATGGTTTTAAAAACGGGAGTTTTCCTACACAAACTCTCTTTTTGCCTGCTGCCGCCAGTGTAAGATGTGACTTGCTCATCCTCGCCTTCTGCCATGATTGTGAGGCCTCCCCAGCCATGTGGAATTGTAAGTCCATTAAACCTCTTTCTTTTGTAAATTGCCCAGTCTCAGGAATGTCTTTATCAGAGCGTGAAAACAGACTAATACACTCCTCCAATCTGTGCTGTGAACAGTCACCTCACACATCCCACCTGTCTCATCCTCATAGTGTCATCTGAAAATGGGGATTCTAGCATGCCTGCTAGTTGCTGTGAGCACCAAATTAAATAATGCACATTACATGGGTCTATAGCTCTATCTTGCCTCTATCATACACTAACAAATGCTTCTCTTCCTTACTACCGCCATTGATGATGTTGCTATTTGTAACGAATTCTTTTGCAGGCTCTGTAAGGGTCTAGTGAAAGAACTCCCTTGAGTGTTATTAAGAAGAAGGATTTTATCCACAGGATCCCTGACCCTGTCCATCTGGACCATGCAGGTGGCCCTGCCCCACAGGCTGGAGCTCAGGGCTGCTGGTCCGGTTGGAACACCAGACAGCCCCAGACTATGAGGTCTGGGGCATGTTCCTTGACCCCTTTAACTGCAGACATGCTTTGGCCCCTAGTGACTGAGGGTGGTCTCCGTGGAGGCTCTTTCTTCACTCTGGGAAGGGTGACACTTAGGGCTGTCCTTTCTCACAGCTTGCATGTAAAGCAGTACAGGGCGCCACTGCTGCATGTCCTATCTGAGCCGTAAGCGGGAGCCTGGCTCTATTTTTAAAATGGTGTTCACAACTGTGGAATGTCAGGAAGGTCTGTAATTTCTCTTAGGTCGAGAGAAGAATGTAGCTTGCAGCAGCATTTGAGGAAAATGCATCTCAAATGCAGAGTTGGAGGTGACGTGGGTGTCCAACCCCTTCTTCCCGCCTCCCGGGTCTCCCGGTTGGAGAAGTGGACACTGTAGGCCCTGGAGGAGTATCCTGGGTGGGCTGTGGCTGGGCTGAGCTGCCATTGACACCAGGAAGCTCTTTATTAGCACTTCTGGGTCAGGAGCACCAGGCTGATGCCGTGGCAGTGGCTGGGGTGTCAGGGGAGAGGACTTGCCTCATGGGCTGGTGGGGAGGCCTAAATGCACCCCAAGTGCTTGGTACAGTCTTGTCACATGGGGGCGCTCAGCAGATGCCCACTCTCACGATGACGAGGAGATCTGGGTCCTTCCCCATTCTGTGTGCCCCGGTTATCACTGTTCCTCTTTGGGTCACACCTGAGCTAATTAGGATGCCACTGGGGAGGTCCCTCACCTGGGCTCTCAGCTGCAGCTGGACCCCAGGAAGAGTGTGGCTGGTCTCACAGGGCTAGGGGGAATGTGCGCTTTGGCCTTCAGGGTCCAAGGATGCTCCTGCTCGATGGAACCCAGCCAGTGCCTGGGAGGGGGCGGAGCCAGCAGACAGGCTGGCTGTGAGCCTTGCTGGGCTCCTGCAGCCGGTGCCACTGGGGCTGCCATGTTGTCCCTCATTTCCTCCGCTGTAAGATGTGTAACTGACTTCCGAAGGAGTGTGGGCACACATCCTCGGGGGCTGCACTTTTTAATAAAGGGGGCTCCAGCCGAACCCCCTGCAGCTTGGATTGGGTCAGCCCTCCAGCACCCGTGAATTGGTCCCGCAGAGCTGATGCCCAGGGACTGAGGGATTTAAATCCAGGCTCCAGCTTTTTCTTCTCATACAGAAATAAAATGGTTGACCAGACGTCTATTCCGGCCATCAAGGCTTTCAGACTGCTGAGTAGGAAGTTTGGTTTTTAACCCATATCAAAAATCCCACAGGAAACAAACGAGCTTTGTGCCAAGGGAGCAGGGCATCCGTGAGATGAAACTCAGCTGCTCTAAAAAGCCCAAGTTGGAGGCGAGAAAACTGGGGCAAAGGTGACAGGGCTGGGGGTGAGGACGCCAGGCCTGGCTGCTGGATTCCCGGGCTTCCTGAGGTGCCCACCCACGCCAAGCACGAAGGCAGCACCAGAGCTGCACCCTCGCAGGCCCAGCGGGGCACCTGCACGCTTGCCTTCCTCTTCTCATCTGCCTCCTGCCCACCCAGGCCCTCTAAAAGCAGAGTAACGGGACATTTAGGATCACTCTGGAAAGTAAAAACCTAAGAAGAGAACAAAGAGAGGCAAAGAGCCAGACACTGGTCATGGCCAAGTGACCGCGTAGGATGAGAGCTCTGCATTCCACAGGGCTGACCTGCGGCGGGCCTTCCGGGCAGTGGCCTGGCTGCGCGGGGGATGGGCCCTGGGGGGTCTCTGGACAGCACTCCAGGCTGCAACAGTGGTGCTGACGCAGAGCCCCCACAAGGGTTGCTCTGGCCGCCTGGGAGAAGACCCCTTGCCACTGTGCATGAAGACATCATGTGTGGATGTGCGGATGCATAGGATCGATCATACGTGTATGTGACCATGGGGATGTGTGTGCACACATGTGTGTGTGAGCGTGGGGGTGTGTATGCATGTGCGTGAGCGTGGGGGTGAGTGTGCATGTGTGTGTGGGGTGAGTGTACATGCATGTGTGTGTGAGCATGGGGGTGAGTGTGCGTGTGTGAGCATGGGTTGAGTGTGCATGCATGTGTGTGTGAGCATGGGGTGAGTATACATGTATGTGAGCATGGGGGATAAGTGTGGGGGTGAGTGTGTGTGCGTGTGTGAGCGTGGAGGTGAGTGTGCATGTGTGCATTATGTGTGGGGTGAGTGTACGTGTGTGTGAGTGTGGGGGTGAGTGTACGTGTGTGTGAGTGTGGGGGTGAGTGTACATGTGTGTGAATGTGGGGGTGAGTGCATGCATGTGTGTGGGGGGAGTGCATGCATATGTGTGTGTGTGGAGTTATGCCTGTGAGGATATATGTGTAGATGAGCCTACATGTGAGTGTGAGTGTGCCTGTGTGTAAGGATATATAAGTGTGTGTCTTTGTATGTGTATTTATGTGTGTGAATGAGGGTGTGAATGTGCCTGTGTGTATGTAGAGGTGTTTGAGTGTGTGTGTGTGGCTGTATGTATAAGTGTGTGTGAGAGTGTGCCTGTGCATATGTATAAGTGTGTGTGTGCCTGTGCTTGTATGTATGAGTGTGTGTGTGAGTGGGTCTATGCATATGTATAAGTGTGTGTGAGTGAGGGTGAGTGTGCCTGTGTATATATGTGTATGTGAGAGAGTGGGCCTGTACATATGTGTGTGTGAGTGAGGGTAAGTGTGCCTGTGTGTATGTAGGTACAAGTGTGTGTGTGTGCCTGTGCCTGTGTGTATGTATGTGTGTGTGTAAGTGGGCCTGTGCGTATATGTAAGTGTGTGTGAGTGAGGGTGAGTGTGCCTGTGTGTAGAGGTGTGTGTGTGAGAGTGTGTGTGTGTGCCTGTGTATATGTATAGGTGTATGTATGAGTGTATGTGTGTGTGCGCCTGTGTGTGTATAAGTGTGTGAGTGGGTGTGAGCACGTGTGAGCACTTCCCACAGCACAGGCCAGTCCTCTCCCAGCACACCCCTTGTGGCCCCCCCTGCTGACTTGCTTCCAGCCCAGCACGCACAGGCCCTCAGTGCTGCCTCTCTCTCCCTATTTCTTATTTCCCTTGGCCTGGGCACGAGCACCGTGTCCCCCCTCTGGCTCCTACCACACTCAGGGCCACCAGGTGCCCTGCTCTTACCCAGGCTCTCCTTCCTCTGCTGGGGTGCCCCCCCAACACCTATATGCAGCTGCTGAGATTCTCCCTGCTCGGTCACTGCCATCTCATTCAGGAAGCCTCCCCTGACTGCTGAGTCATTTCCTCCTCGGAACAACAACACTTAGCACAGTACCCCGGGGCTGGGTGCACCTGGTGTTATCTGTTTTGTTCTGGGAAGGAGGGGTTGGCAAGAGGACACCCGTGGAGTTGAATCCTGGCACTGCCATCTCCCCACTGGGGGCTGTGGGCGGATTACTCTGAGGCCCTAAGCTTTGAATGGAGCAAGTAATTCTGCCCTCCCAGGCTGCTGGGAGGATGAGACGAGGGATCCTAAGGCACGAATGGGAAGGGCAGGCATTGCTGGCCCCTCTCCCTGGCCACAAGGGTGGTGCCCTGGTGCTAACTCGGTACCTCAGTGCCCAGCCCAGGGGCCAGCCCTCTGCAAGGCTGGTGCATGTGTGCAGAGCTGAACTGTCCTGCGCTGAGTTGAGTTTATGTCAGGGGCTTTCTGTGGGTGCTGGGGACACAGAGAGAGTGGGCTGTGTAGGGGCTGAACTGGGTTTGAATGTGGCTCCGCCTTGGACTAGACAGGGGATGGACACCCGTCGCTGGGGATAATGACACTGATATTGCAGAGACCGAGGCAACACCCAAGTTGTGCCGGCCCCACTCCAGGTGGACACTAAACGTGGCATCCATCCGCCCCACGTTTCCTCCTGTCACTTCTCTCTTCTGCAACCCTCTGCTTCCTCTGCGCTGCTTCTCCTCTGGGCTGAGAGGCCTTGCGAGGGACCCCTGTGCTCCCCAGTGACAAGAAGAGTGGGAGCGGAAGACTGGAGGGGCGCTGTGCCCTGTGGTCTCACTGGGGGCCTCCGATGCCTCAGGGCAGGGCCCGCAGGCTGCCTTAAGCAAACAGCTGAGCTCTGTACTGAGTCAGCAGACAGGACTGTGCTGGGAGGAACTCCAAGGAAACCCTCAGAGGATGGCATTGCAGGAACTCTGCCCAGGCTCCTAAATCCAGGGAGAAAGCTTCCCAGCGGCCTGGCTCGCACCAACTGACCACGCCTTGGCTGACAGTCCTGCCAAGACAGGGGCTATGCAGAGGCAGTTTCCCCAAATCAAAGTCTGCCAGCCACTTGCAGAAAAAAACGGGGCTGCCCGTGGGACAGGGAAAGGTCACCCAGGACCCCCACCGCCCAGGGGAAGCCAGGAGCAGGGCCTGGCCTCTTTCTTGCCTGGTTCTGGTTTCCTTGGCTCTGGGACTGCCATGGGGGATGGTTCCAACCTGCTCCATCGAGACGACTTCGGCTTCACCAAGTGGCCATCCCATCATCCCCTGAGTCCAGAGATGGAAGCTTCAGGGCAGCTCTGAAGATCTGGTTTCCTGAGAGGGAAAGTGAGGTGGGGTGGAGTCTCCACTCTGCCTCGCCCTGTCTTGGTGGTTGTCAGCGCCTGTGCTGCCCATCCTGTACCAGCCTTTCTGAGAGCTCTCCCTCTGGCTGAGACACGATCACCCAATGTCCCCGGTGGTGCCCTCATCTCCAAAGCCGCACCAGGTGGGGCATTTATCTATCTGCTCAGTAAGCCTGGCTGCCAGAGTCAGCCCATTTCCATCAGGGTCTTCTGTGCCAGCGGGGGAGCCTCTGCCATTTTCCAGCCTCCCTGAGCCTCTTTTCAAGCGTGGGGTGGGGTTGATGATGACACCTTTGCCCAGGCTCATTGTGAGGATAGAATGGGAAAATGCACCCCTACCTGCAGAACCCCTGGGCCCCCTTGAGCCTAGTGTCTGTACACTGGCCCGAGGAGAACACAAGTTAGACCCCAGACAGGTCGAGGACAATGTGTGCAGGCATCTCTTAATCCAGCAGGACACAGTAGAGCTCCCCCAAATTCCCATCTGAGCGTTTCTCTTCACCCACGAGTGCCCTCTCGGCACAGCCTCCTAGCTGCTGCCCGCCCCCAGCATGAGGCCAGCCTCCCCTCTCCTGCCTTCCCGCCCGGCTGCCTGCCGGCGAAGGAAAGCCATCTATCTTGCCCTCTCTTGGTCTCTCCCATTTGCGTCTCCTCCAGAAATTTTATTTCTGAGCTGCATGAACAAAGGGTCCCCTTTCCTAGTTGGACGATGACAGGTGCTTGGAAGCACTGGTGACCTTGTTTTATTTCTCCACTGTCACATGTGGAGTTCTACATGGTGCATGGCCCCTTTGGGCGGTTGAATTGAGACTGGTTCATGTGGCTGCTGTTGCTGCTGCTGTCATTGTGGTTCCCAGGTGAGCGGCCCCTTCCATGCCTGAGGACAGGGATCCTCCAGAGGCACTGGAGCTGCTGACGTGTCTGGGGGCTGCTCAGAGGTGCTGGCTTTCAGGGCCCAGCCGCCTCAGCTTGGGGGCTCCCCTGTGGGTTAGCAGTTTCTGCACCTGGCCCAGAGATTGATTCTGGACCTGGGTCTTTCTTGTGCCCAAATAGCCCAGCCGGAAGTCAGGGCTCAGCATGCTTTTTGCGTTATAGGTTTTCATTCAAGTTCATTATGGAGAGTATGTTGATGTCATGTGGGACTGCAAACTGGTCAAGCCTCTGGCCCGGAGCCTTCCCTGGCTCCCCAGCCCTGTCAGGACAAAGGCCTGGCTCTTTAGGCTCTTTGGGCACTTTGGGGGTCTGGGCTCTGCTTGCCTCTCAACTCTCCCTGAACTTAACCTCAGGTCCTTTGCACGTGCTGTTCTTGCTGTCTGCAGTGATCTTACAAACCTGCCCCTTCTCTCAGCCTGGGCTCGTTCTGATTCACCTCTCAAAATTCAGATGCCTCATTCTCAGCCTCATGTGGTACTGCTCAAGAATAGGAGGACCCTCCTGGCCTCACAGACCCCCGTCCCACCCCATCAGAACACTTCTTGGTCCAGCTCAGAGTCACGTGCCTTCTTCTCTGGCGTACTCGCGCTCCCAGCCCCACTCTGAGCTCTGTAAGGACAGGGGTTGCCCCTGCCTCGCCGCTGTCCTGTCCTCAGTACCTACTGTGGGATTGAGACTCACAAAAGGTCAAATGAACGAATAAACCTTTTTTGTTTTTGGTTCAAATTCCATTATTTTAGCAAAGAAAATCTTAGTTTTGGTTTAAGAGGATTTACCACAGAGTCATCTTTTAAATGATGTTACTTCCGGCTTTGAATAAAATCTTAAAAATAGTAAACACTTTGTTTTTTATTCTTGCTTTGAGGTGAAATATTGTTTGTTAAGTTTCTGGAATCCTGGCTGGGTCTGGTCTCTGTAAAAAGTAAAACTTCTCAGTCGGACCAATTATTTGTTCATGGAAAAAGGAAAAAAATTCATATCCAGCAGTTTGGTTAAATGAAATCCCCCCACCCCACCCCCTACTCCCTGAGGTTGAAGTTCCTGCAGGGCCCCTGTCAGCTGGGCCTGGGAGCAGGTGGTGGGGAGGCTGGTGCTGGTGCATTTTCTGCTTCCACTTTTGGATGATTTAATGCTCTGGGGGAAATGCTTTGAAAAGAGCCCTCCTCTTGCCAGCCCCTCAGCAGGTTAGTTTAGCTTAGTAATTAGCAGTCACAATAGGAGCGAGGATAATTATCCCCCGAAGTAAAGAGAAAAACAGATGTTTTTAAAGCTGCACGTTAGAGATTTTGCCTTTTGATTGTAATAGTTTAGCATGTGAAATGAATTAGATGCCGGCTTTTCCTGGGACTTCGTTTCCAAGGTAGGTTAAGGGAAAACCCCGCTGTTTTCAAAAAGAACCGTCTTGGATTGGGCACGTGGGGTGGGGGCAAACACACGTGACAATTTTCAAAACCTAGCAAGAAGCAAGGGAGGCTGGACTGAATAAATTAATGAGTTTTCCGCTCCTGGGATTTGAGTTAAAGCTTTCTCATAATTGAAAATTGGGGCATGCTCCTCTGTGCTGGAACACAAAACTACAGGTGTGTGCTTACGGCCTGGCACAGCTGTCGCATCTCACACGGAGATTAAGAGTGGAATGCGTCGGGACTGCAGAACGGATGCCCGCATGTTGGCTCGGAGAAGCCTCCAGGGCTGCTCTCTTTGGCTTCTCGAGCATTTCTGTGCTGTCTCCCCCATGTATTCACCACGATTCCTCCATAACTACGGGAAGGTATCTATCAGAAAGACCCTCAGTGTTACAGGAAAGGGGTCCCGACCCAGACCCCAAGAGAGGATTCTTGGATTTCGTGGAAGAAAGAATTCGGGTGAGTCTGTAGTAAAGTGAAAGCAAGTTGATTGATAAAGTAGAGGAATGAAAGAATGGCTACTCTATAGACAGAGCAGCCTGAGGGCTGCTAGTTGCCTATTTTTATAGTTATTTCTTGATGATATGCTAAACACGGGGTGGATTATTCATGCTTCCCCTTTTTAGACCATATAGGGTAACTTCCTGGCGTTGCCATGGCATTTGTAAACTGTCATGGTACTGGTGGGAGTGTAGCAGTGAGGATGACCGGAGGTCACTCTCATGGCCATCCTGGTTTTGGTGGGCTTTAGCCGGCTTCTTTACTGCAGTCTGTTTCATCAGCAAGGTCTTTATTACCTGTATCTGGTGCCGACCTCCCAGCTCATCCTGTGACTTAGAACGCCTTAACAGTCGAGGAATGCAGCCCAGTAGGTCTCAGCCTCATTTTACCCAGCTCCTATTCACGATGGAGTTGCTCTGGTCCACACACCTCTGACATCAGCACAGTCTTGTTCCTGGAGGTGAATGAAAGGATCAGCTCACTGGGGAGATAAAAGAGGCTTAGTCAAACGGGGTCCCTAGTTATGCTGGGCCAACTCTCGCTCTGCACTGGGCTCTTCCTGAGGCCTTCACCCTGGGCTATTTTGCAGGACCCTCAAAAAGTTTCATTTCCTTGAGGATGTGGGTTTGAGTTTCATATGTGCTATGGACCCTCTTAATTTTTGTGGGTAGACCCTGTCTTCTTTCAAGGACTCAGTTTGTTCAACTGTAAAATTGATGTTGGTTTTGATCAGTGGTTTTCAAACAGTGCCCTGCAGAATTCTAGTTCTGAGAGACATTAATAGATGTTACCAAAAAAAAAAAAAAAAAAAAAAAAAAAAAAGAAAGGAAGAACCTAATGGATAAACCTTCCCTTGGGTCAGGCTGATTTTGCCCCTCTGGGGCTATTTGGCAATGTCTGGAAACGTTTTTTGGTTGTGATAAAGTGGGAGGATGCTACTGGCATCTAGGAGGTGGAAGCCAGGGAGGCTGCTAACATCCCATAATGCCCAGGATGGCTCCATAGCAAAGAGGCATCCGGTCCCAAATGTCTGGAGCATTGAGAAACGCCACCCTAAAGTTCTAGGTCTCATTTGAATATTAAAGGCTATGGGCAGGGCTACAGTAAAGAACTCCACTTAACTTCTAATCCAGAATTCCTTCCATTCATTTGCAGGCAGATTCCCTTTGTTTCCCCACCAGTCTAGGATTAATGTTCCTCAGAGCATGCTCAGGAAACTGAACGAGATGTTGTCTGCCATTTGTTCCAGCTCTGACCATCCTGGACGCTGTAGCCAGGGAACCGAAACCCCAAGAATGACTCCGGGGCTTTTCGTCACCCAGCTCTGGTGCAGGGCGTCTTGCAGAGAAAGTGTTCAGGGAATGCTGGGAAGTTAAAATTGAAGCTGGTCTTAGGGCAGTTTCCCTGATGCAGGGCCTGAAACAGAGACTTATTCCCGTGGTTTACTGGAAAAGAGCTCTCAGGGAAGTGTGACGGGCAGGGAAGGAGCTAAGCAAAGGGGTGGCCTCTGCTGGAGACCTATTTCTGCCTGAACCCCAGCGGGTGATGGAGGGGGCTAGAGAGCTCCAGAGCTTGGGGAGCTCCGGATGGGGGTGGGGCGTATGAGTTGATGACAGTGTTGAAGTCACCTTGAGTGGGAAGCCCATCTCTCCTTCCTTCCATGGGTCCTTCCTGCATGGGCCTTGGCGTATGGGTGGGTGTAGCCTCCCAGGTAAAGCTTCACCTCTCTGGAGGTGGGGAAGGCTGTGAGCTGTTAGCAGGCCAGCCCCACAGCTTCCAGGGCTGGCTGCAAAAGCAGGCAGAGAGAGGGGACCTGGACGAGGCACCAGCAGCCCCTGCTATGAGGTAGCACAGCGTGCAAGTGCTTAGAACTCTCAAAGAGCAGGGAGGAAAAGTGGCTGGAGGAAAAGAGTCGCCTTTGCTTAACCAGACTTCCTTGGACTTTTAAAACTTTCCTCCCCCAACTTTCTGGGATGCTATTGCTGCTGAAAAGCATGGAGCCCCCAAGAGTCAGAGGGCTACCAGAGAAGATAGTTGAGGGGGAAACCAGCCACTAGCAATGTCAGTCACTTGGTGAACACCTGCATAGACCAGGCCCTTAACCAGGGCCTATTTCAGAGGAGGAGCCTGGGTTCTGAGTGGCCCGAGATCACACAGCTGATAGGTGTCAGAGAATCAAGACTTTTGACCTCTCTTCACACCATTCTCCACATGGGCCATAAACCCTCTTCAGAATGGCAGGGTGGGGTTGACAATGAAGTAAACAAGGGTGAAATATGCAAGTACATGATGGAGTTACTTAATTAGCCTCATATTTGAAAACATGAGGCTTCAAATTGGATGCTAGTGGAACATTCTGGCCCACATCCCCTGTTCCTTTTCCCAGCCCTGAACCCCATGTTCACCATTTCATGGGTGTTAGCTACTGACACCTCCCCAGCTGGTTCACAGCCGTTGGAAGGTAGAGGTACTTTCTGGGCAGACTTGAGAGGCAGCCTCTCTTTGTGGGAGGACACTGGACTTGGAGTCAAAGATTCTGCTGCCATGGAATGGCTAACAGTGGCATTGTATCACTTCATATGGGTTTACTCTAATTTTCATGAGTAGTAATTTATTAATGGACATTTGGGGTATTTTTTCCAGATTTTCCAATATTACAGGTAACAACACAATGAATATCTTTGTATATTCAGCTCCACCTACATCTTGACCAATTCCCTAAGGACAAAGTCTTAAAATAATTACAGGGTCAAATTTACCCACATCTTAAAGGCCTTTCAGAAAGACTATGCCGATTTCAACCCCAACGTTAATCTAGAGAGATCTCATTTCTTTGCTTCCTCGCTGGGCTAGGTCTTATCTTTGTCACTCTATTAGGAGAAAAATAACATCCTAGTGTTTTAATTTGTCTTTTTTTATTGTTGTTAAAGAACAAAATTTCAACAAATTTTGTTTAAAGATGAAATTGGCTTTTATTTGTGGTTCATGAATGGGGCAGCATCCCATTCTTATAATAGGAAGGAGCTCATATGGGCAGAAGAGAGGAGGCGGACTTTACAGGCAGAAAAGGGCTAAAGAAACAAAGAACAGATTGATCATTTCATGGTGACTTTCCTTATAGGGTTAAAGCAGACAGGACTTCCCTGATGCTGCCTAAAACTGGCCCGTTTGAGGATTTGGCTAAAGTCTCTCTCCCGATTTCTCATCAGGTCAGATAACTTCAGTTTGGTGACATGTGACTTCATCTTGGTGAGGCCTGGGGCCTTGTGCAGAAGCTCTGTCCAAATCCATGGGCTCCCACATGCTCTGTGTAGCAATTGTGAGGCTGACGTTTTTTCCCTGTGCGGATGCCCATTCGCATCTCTTCGCTGGAGGTTGCCTACTCATGCGCTTGGCCTGCTCTCCTGGTTGTCCTCATTTTCTAAGCACACTTTTCTATTAAGAATCTCAACCCTTGGCAGTGAGCGGTCTACCGACTTTTTCCAGTTCATAGTTTGCCTTGTCTTCATTTTGCTGGAGTCTCGTTTTGAAACCTCAACCATCCAGGTAGAGATGGTTCCCCAGGAAGTGGCCATTGGCAGAAACGCTGGTTTAAGGAACTTTCTCCTGCTCCACCCCACTCCCACTTTTAAAACTAAAAGCTCAGCTAGAACTGGAGAGTTCAGTAGGGAAGAAGTTCAAGGGGTCAAAGCATATCCTGTTCCCCATTTCACAAATCATGCTGTTAATTGCCCAATTTAGAGTGATTTGGTGGCGACACTTGGCAGCAGGATGTGAATTGCCTCACACACAGGGACAGCTGAGGATGTTTTCATTTTGTTGGGCAGTGTGCACAGGAAGTCCCACGGGGGCTTCTGGGGCCCAGAACGCTGGTCCTGGAGTCAGCAGACCCGGGTGTGGGTTCCGGCTGCACTGCTGGCAGGGCTCTGTGTGACTGAGTTGTCATTTAACCCCACTGAGCTTTCTGTGTCTGTAACATACGCCCTTTCGTGTTGTCGAGACCACCTGAAAGTGGGGAGATGTGGCATGGTCCTGCCTGCATGTGGTGATCCCAGGCCTGTGAAAGGACTCCCTGGCACCACCCTTCCCCTGATTTCTGAAGGGCGGAGTGATTCATCTTTATCCCTGCCCTCACTCTGTGTGCTGGGATTCCATTTCCCCTCTCCATCTCTAAAACAGAGTTGGTTTTCAGTGTTGAGGGGAATGTGGCCACCACGTCCTTGGGCTGTTTGGTTTCTCTCTGAATAGACCTCTGGGTCTTGTACTTCTCAGGACTCCCCACTGGCTGCCTCCAAGTCCCCACTTTGCAATCACTCTTCCTGCAGGAAATAGAAACACAACAGGGGCCTTGTTACTAAATACACACAAATCTTGATATGGTGATGGCTTCCAGCTGCTGAGCACCTCCTGGATGCCAGGCCCCCACTCAAGGCTGCTGAGGGGTCTCCTCAAATGGGCTGTCCATACAGTGGCCCCATCAGTCTTCCGTCTGAGGGACACTGGGAGAGGACTCAGAGACCAACATGCAGCCACATGTGCACACACAACACACACCCAGCCACATTCACACAGACTCATATTCTCATACATCCGCATCCACACACACGGACTCGTGCATAAAGACACACAAACATACTCACACACCACATAGACACACAGACACACTCTTACCCATTCTCTCACACATATTCACAAACCACATAGACACACGCACTCTTACCCATTCTCTCACACATACTCACAAACCACATAGACACACACACTCTTACCCATTCTCTCACACATACTCACACAGACACACAGACACACACACTCTTACCCATTCTCTCACACATACTCACAAACCACATAGACACACACACTCTTACCCATTCTCTCACACATATTCACAAACCACATAGACACACACACTCTTACCCATTCTCTCACATATACTCACACAGACACACAGACATGCTCAAACACAGTCATACAAACTCTCATACACAGACATACACACTCTCATACATTTATAGAAACTCACACACATACATACATTTAATACACACATTTAATACTCACACAGACTCACACATTCTCACATTCACACATACAGTCTTACACAGTCACCAAGACACACAAACTCCCACATATGGGCACATTCAAAGACACAGATATAGACACACACAGGCACACACTCACACGATGGTGCCAGAGCCTCTGTTCTGTGCACATGATCTGTTTTCTGGCCACCACATATGAGGAAGGACACATAGACGGAGGTTCACTCTGAGGAGGGTGGTCAGGGTGGCCCCCGTGCCTCTGAGGAGCCGTGAAGATGCTGGGATATCCCATGAGGAGAAGAGATGACTCAGAGGGCCACCAAACGCTCTTGCAATGCTCCGTGAACTTTCCTGTGGAAAATCGATTGTTCTGTGAGGCCCAGAGATGTAACAAATGAGGACTGGAGGTTGGGGGAAAGAGCAATAACTATTGATTAGTGAAATGTGTGTGATGCAACTGCTATGATTTGAATGTTTGTCTCCTCCAAACTCATGTTGAATCTTAACCTTCAATGTGGCAATATTGAGAGACGGGCTCTTTAAGAGGAGAATGGGTCATGAGGGCTCTGCCTTCGTGAATGGACTCATCTATCCATGGATTATGGGTGAATGGATTAGTGGGTTACTGTGGGAGTGGAACTGGTGGCTTTTTAAGAGGAGGAGGAGAGACCTGAGCTGGCGTGCTCAGCCCAGCAGAGAGTCCCCGCCAGCCAGAACTTCACCAGATGCAGCCCCTCGACCTTGGACTTCTCAGCTTCCCAAACTGTAAGAAATAAACTCTCTTTCTTTATAAATCCCCCAGTCTCAGGTATTCTGTTGTAAGCAACATCTCTGAACCAGGAGCTGGAATAAACCTGTGAAGAGGGCATGGTGCCATCTCCCTCAGGTTCACGCTGTCCTAGAGAGGGACTTCTAAAAGGATGACTCAGTTATGGTCTCTGTGACACCAACAGGGGATGTGTGGGGACAGAGCTGAGGGTGGTGGCCTGAGCCCCACTGTGGGAGTGAGCTCCCTGTCACTGGCTGTATCCAAGCAGGACTGGGCAGCTGGTGGACAGGGACAGTGGGGCAAGGCCTCGAGACCTAGGCGGAGGCTTGGATGAGACACACATCCCTGACTCACAAGTGGCTGCTGTTTTAGGTTTCTCACTGGGTGGTTCTATGGAAAGGAGATCAGAAAGAGGAAGTAACGACTCCTTCATCTCCCTATCCCTCGACCCCAGCCTCTGGTGGCCTTGTCTAACCATATCTCTAGCATCAGTGGCTGGGAATAAAGACTGGCCCAGCAAGCGGTTCGGGTGATCAGTGCTTTGGCAAAAGACAATAACAACAACAAAAACCCACCAACTTCATGTTTCAGCAGATGATCAGTTGAGTTGGGGGGTGGCCAAGGGGCAGAGGTCGAAGGAGGAAGACCCCCTGCTCTGCAACTGATTTGCTGTGCCTTTAGGCAAGGCACCTGCCCTCTCTGGCCTCTGCTGTGATTTGAGGAGTTGCACTAGTTGGTTTTATGGCCACTCCAGCTCTGAAGGGCTGCACGTCACCCTGTACTGACCGAGCCCACAGAGGGTGGGTGGGCGGCACACCCTGCAATGGCTGCCAGGCCAAGATCAAAGGGCCAGGCAAGAATGTTTCTGGAATGATGCTATTTATGCCTTTCTGGGTTTCTGAACGAAACCCCAGAAGCAGAAACCACTTACTTCTTAGCCCCCAGGGGTTTCTTTCCAAGGGTAATATGTGCTAACCAAAGACAGCTGCATCAGAACCAAGACTTTTCTTCAAACAGTCGTCTGTAAACCTCTACACTGGACACAGCATCTGCCTACTGTAAAGCTTGGACGATAGCTTTAAATAGATAATCCTCAGGCTTTCGCATTTCAGCTGAGGCAAAATCCACAGCCAAAAGTAAATGGGAAAATTAAAAGCTTTCAGGAGCTTACATTTTTAAAATTGCAAAGGGCACCCAGCGAGTTATTTGAAATGACTCAGTGTTACTAACTGGCCCCCAGCCTCCCAAACCTTGCATGAAATTGATGCTGGTCATGTGCCCACCAAGTAGGCATGAACTTTACATGATTTCTCTAAAGGTCATGAGATATTTTGGGGTCCACTCCTTCAACCAGTCCCCACCCCAGGGTATCCAAGCATGGCCAGCTTTATGGGTGGGCACAGGGCTCTGGGCTCAGAAAGGCCTCCTGCTTGGTTTAAAGTTCTGCTGGGATTGTCTCAAAATGCTAAATAATTTTTGAGCAAGGGGCTCTGCGATAATATGACACATATTGAACTTTAAAGCAAAAAAAAAAATCTCAAAATATGTAAGATGAAAACAGAAATACAAAGAGAACTTGAGGAATCCACATTCATAGATTAACACAGCTCTATTGATCAAGCAGACAACAAAAGTGGTACGGATAATGAATTAAGTTAGATTTTATGAAAGAATACAGAAATAACCGTGCAGCCAATATATAGGTATATACTTTTTAAGAACATATAGATGTGTATAAAAATGTATCAGGCAGTAAATCTTGACTAAAGTCTCAATAAATACCAACAAATTAACATTATCTTAACACTGTCTCAGAGCACAAGCGATTAAAAATCAGCAGGAAAAAGATAAAAAGGTTTGGAAGTTGCTATTGTCTGAATGTTCATGTCCCCCCAAAATTTGTATTTTGAAATCCTAACCCTCAAAGTGATAGGATTAGGAGGTGGGGCTTCTGGGAGGTGATTAGGTCAAGAAGGTGAAGCCCTCATGAACGGGACCAGTGCCCATGTGAGGGGCTTGACAGAGACCTCTCATGTCTTCTAACATGTGAGGGCACAGCAAAAAGTGCCATCTATGACTCAGAAATCAGGCTCTCAGACACCGACTCTGCCAGCACCTTGATCTTGGACTTTCCAGCCTCCAGAACTGTGAGAAATAAATTTCTGTTGTTTATAAGCCAGCCGGTATACGGGATTTTGTCACGGCAACCCAAATGGACTGACACAGAAGTTTTAAAATGTTGCCCAATAACTCATGCGTGAAAGAGGCAATCAGGGGAATTACAAAATATTTAGAACTAAAGAATAAAATAACATGGCCAGGCACAGTGGTTCATGCCTGTAATCCCAGCACTTTGGGAGGCTGTGGTGGGCAGATCACCTGAGGTCAAGAGTTTGAGACCCTGAGGTCAAGAGTTTGAGACCAGCCTGGCCAACATGGAGAAGCCCCGTCTCTACTAAAAATAGAAAAAAGTAGCTGGGTGTGGTGGCAGGCACCTATAATCCCAGCTACTCTGGGAGCTGGGGCAGGAGAATCACTTCAACCCACGAGGCAGAAGTTGCAGTTAGCTGAGGTCCAGGCTGGGCAACAAGAGTGAAACTCTGTCAAATAAATAAATAAATAAATAAATAAATAAAATAAAAGGATAAAAGAAGAGTCTAGTCAACTTGTGGGATATAGCAAAAGCAGCACCCAGAGGAATACGTGTAGCCTTAGTTATAAATGATTTAAGGGTTCAATTCAAGTCCCTAGAAATAACCTTGAAGTAAAAGTAAAAGAAAAAAAAAGCAAGAAAATGATAAATACAAGAGCAGAAACTAACAAAATAGATAATCAATTGTTATACTTGAGATACTTGATAAATAGACAAACATGGTTCTGGACTTTCTTGTTTCCTTGGCATAGATAATTTCTTTAATAATCACACCACAAGCATGGTTATTTGTTTAATAGCTATATTCCCTATGAGACCATATTCTATGCTTGTTTTGTTCACCATTTTATCTCCACAGCCTGGACCTTGATAGATGGACGTTCATTAAACATTTGGAAACGGAATGAGTGAAAGGAATCTCAGCCCTGCCATTTCCTCTGCACCACTGAGCAAGTTGTTTACCGAATTGGAGCCTCTTTTTCCTCATCTGTCAAGTGGAGAGAAGGAAGCCTCCATCATAGGCTGCTGTTAAGCTTTTGTGCAATTCCCAGGGTAAACAGTCAATCAATGGAGAAAGGTGTAATTATGAGCCATGGAACTGGCTCCGACACTGGAGAATGCTCTGCTTGCCCGGCGGCTCCTCCTCCATCAGGTCCCTGCAGCTCTCTGAAGGCACAAGAGGCAAGCTTGAGAGGAGCTGGAAAATACGGCAAAAGAGAATCACAAGGAGGCTCAACAAGGTGACCAGTGCCGGACATGAGTCTGAACAGGGGAGCCAGTGCATCCCACCCTGCCTAGGCCGCCCTGTGTGCCTTTGCTGGAATTCTCACTGGCATGGGTCCCTCCTTTTATCAGACTTGTGTTGATTCCATCGTTATCTTACGTTCCGGTCATTTGCCTGTTAGCCCTAAGATCTAGCTTCCACTTTCCCCTGACCCTGCTGTATATCCCTGTGTGGTTTCTGCAAAACGTTTGCGTTTCCCTGGGGAAGATGCATTTTCCAGGCATGCTTGCCCTTTGGTTTCTGGTTATGTTCGGCTGATGGGAGGTGCTCATAGCAGATTGGAAGGCAGGCAGAAGGGAGAAAACAGGCTGTTTCTTCCCCCAAACCTCTCTCTGCTTTAGGAACTACCCCAGGCAGCTGCCCCATCTCCTCTGGGTTCCACATTCTACTGGGCCACTCTTCCTTCTATGGTGCCCTCTCTTGGGTTCTGGAAGCCTTCCCCTTTGTCTGTAGCTAGGGCTGGTAGCAGCTGCTGTTATTGCTAATCTCTGGATAGCCTCACCATGTCCTTTGCCCTTTCTTCTCTTCCAGCACCTTTGGACCTAGTTCTCTATATTAAAATTCTTTTCTTAAATCACCTGGTTGGGATCTGCTTCCTTGATTAGGGACTGAAGTTTCTTCTCAGAGAAACCTTCCCGCACCATCCTGGGAAAAGTAGCTCCAGGCTCTTTTCATCGTCTTATCCCACTGGTACCCTTCTCAGCACTAACCGGTACCTGAAATGGTGAGTTCGTGAATTGCTTCCTGTTTACTGTCTTTCTCTCCCAGCGAGAATGCAGACTCCTCAATGGCGGACATGTGGTCACCCTTATATCCCCAGCACCCAGCAGAGGGCTTGGTGCATAGGAGATGCTCAGTGAATGTTTATGTTCTGTCATTAGATGCCACTAATCTAATGAGTGGCCTTAGGTCACAGTTGCTTTCTGTCCCAAGTTCTCATATTCTCATCCACCAGTAAGAGTTGGGCTTGATGTTAAATATCTGGGATTCTGTGACTTTGCTTTGCAATTGCTATTTTCTAACTCAGCCAATTTGGAAACAACCCAAAATTTCGAATTTGCTTGTCCAGAGTTGTCAGCCTGGCTCACAAATGTCAGAAATCACTAACTCCTTAGAGTGCTCTGTTCGACTGGAAGGCCATTTGTCCTGGAAAGCCATTGCTCTATATTAAGTGTTCAAGTGTGTGTACTCATTAGGAAGAAATGGAACAGAGAAGCCATCATTCAGTTTCGGCAATGACCTGACAACATGGGCAGCTTGCACAAGCCATTCCAAATACCAGTAAATACGTAATTAAGGCGTCGGAGGCCAGCGAAAGTCAGCCAAGTTCATTCTGAGCTGTCCTAGCAAAGCACGGGAAAGGCTGGAGGCTTTGTGTTTTGAACTCCACGGCAGCCACATGCTGAACAGTCATTTTTGTGTGGACATACCACAGCACTAGGATTCTGTTGAAAGAGGCACTGGGTACTAAGTGTTTGGGCAGCTTCTCTCTCCCCACTGTCACTGCACTGCTCAGGGTCCCCTCACTTTTTGGTCCAGACCTTTCTCCCGTGTCCCACTGGCTTTTCTGCTTCCAGAATACCCACTCCTCTGCCCCATTCCCCTCAATCCCTCCTCCACAGTGGACTTTCTCAAATGCTTGGAGGACTGAATCACCCACCCACTTCATACACTTAATAAGTTCCATTGGCTTCCGGACAATTTCCTGGCTCCTTGGCACTGCATGCCAGGTTACTTAGGATCGGTTCTCCAACAACCTCCGATGCCTAACTTTAGCCATCCCCCTTGGTGTGTGCTTTATTTCATTTGATTTAAATATAATTTTTTTTTACACTGAGTCTCACTTTTGTCTCCTAAACTGGGGTGCAGTGTTGTGATCACAGCTTATTGCAGCCTTGACTTCCAGGACTCAAGTGATCCTCCCACCTCAGCCTCCCGAATAGCTGGGACTACAGGCGCCTGGCTAATTGAAAAAAAAAAAAAATTCTTTGTAGAGATGACGTCTGACTATATTGTCCAGACTGGTATCAAACTCCTGGGCTCAAGTAAGTCTCCTGCCTTGGTTTTCCAAAGTGTTGAGATTACAGGTGTGAGCCACTGCACCCGGCCTCGATGTGTGCTTTAAACACTATATTTCTCGTGGTCTTCCCTTTCTACCTCCTGGTTTACCCCCCAGTAACTTTGCTTATGCTCCTGTTCCCTCCTAGAAGACCCCTTTCTTCCTCCCTCATCTGATGCTAACACATTCCTTTTTTCCCTCAATTTTTCAATAAAGTATCTGGCATCCAAGAGATATAAAGAATACACTACCAAGCTTAAGAAACAAAGTATATCAACATGGTTAAAGCTCTTTGTATATTCCTTCCTAATCCTTTCCTTACTTCTCCCAGGTAACCATCATTCTGAATCTTGTGTGTTACCTTTTCATAATGATCTTTGTACATGAATATCCGCATGCATCTCTAAGCAATATGCACTGTTGCTTAAAATGCTTTCATGTTTTGTAAATGATATCATACTGTCTATATTCCCCTATAACTTGCCATGTTTGCCCTCTCTCATGTTTTTGAGGTGCTCCGTGTTAATGCATACAGCCCCAGTTCACCCATTTTCAGTAATGTACAGTATTTAAATGTGTGTGTGTGTTTCTGTAAGTGTGTGTGTGTTTATTCTCTCGTGGGACATTTAGGTTGTTTCCTTGTTTTTGCTTTTATTAACCTACTGCTGTGCACACTGCTAACCACATCTCCTTGTGCACATGGACAAGAGCTCCTCGATGGTATCATGCAGGAATTGAAATGCAACTCAGAGGCCCAGCACATCTTCAGTTTTACCGTACGTTGCCAAATAATTTGTCAAAATAGAGCAGTTTATATTCTGGCCAGTGGTATATAAAACATTTCTCTTCAGTCTACATGGTTGCCTAACCTCTTCTATTGATAGGTTTAAAAATTCTGACAGTAAATGGATGTAAAATGGAATCCCATTGTCGTTTCGACTTGGCATTTTCCTGATTATAGGCAGACTGTTGTATATCCTCTTCTGTGAAATGCCTGTGTATAACTTTTGTTTCTATTTGTTTTTCCTCTAATAAGTTTTTAATGATTTGAAATATATTTTGGATAATCTTTTTAAAAGAGATACAGGGTCGTGGTGATCTTGCTGTGCTGCCCAGGCTGGCCTCAAACTCCTGGGCTCAAGGGATTCTCCCACGTTAGCCTCCTGAGGAGCTGGGACTACAAGCATGCACCTCCACAGTTGGCCTTTTTTTTTTTTTTTTTTTTGGTGATATGTTACAAGTATTTTTTCCCTGTTTGTGGTTTGCCTTTTTTGTCTGACAAAACATTTTTGTATTATTTGTATCTGATTGACAAAATATTTTTTATTTAGTTAAATTGTTTTATTTTTTTTCTTTTGTGATTTTTGCTTTTTGTCTTTTTTCTCCCATATAATCTGAGGTAGGGATCCAGTTTATTTGTCATGTGGATAGCCAGTTTTCCCAGCACCATTTATCTAATTGTCAACCCTTCCCTCTTCCAAATTAGTCAACTTTTTTGGTTGAATAAAAGCAATGATCTGAGATATTCTTGCCTATTTTATAATTTTAAAAGAAATGTTTTTCAGTGCTTTACCATCAAACATGATGTTTATGTAGCTATTTTAAATTTATTCTATTGGATTAAGTAAAGTACCATATTTTTCTAAATAGCTAGGAACTTTTATCATGAGTGAGGGTTAAATTTTATTTAATGTCATTTTCTGTCATTAATAAGATGCTACTATTTGTCTTTAATCTCTTAATATAGTGAAATTACCAATAACTTACTAATAGTAAACTGTCTTTATTTCTAGAATAACTCAATTTGATGATGATGTATTATTATTTTATAGGCATTGGTAGATTTGGGTTGTTAATGTCCTGTTAGTACTCTTGCATATATACTTCTGAGAGATGTTAGCCAGAAAATTTCCTTTCCCAAACTGCTTTTACCTGGTTGAATTACCAAGGTTACCCTAGCTTCACAAAATGGTCTCACCCTTTCTAGTCTCTGAAAGAGTTTACATAAGTTGGAATGAAAAGTTTGGTGGACCTCTCCTATAAAACCATCTGGGCCTTGCAGTTTTTAGTGGAAACTAATTTAATTTATTTAGTGGTCATAGAACTGTTCAGGTTTTCTATTTCCTCCTGAGTCAGCTTTGGTCACTAACGTGTTCATTAGGACTTAAGAATAAGCTCAGCCAGGCGCGATGGCTGACACCTGTAATCCCAGCACTTTGGGACGCCGAGGTGGGCAGATCACGAGGTCAGGAGTTCAAGACCAGCCTGGCCAACATGGTGAAACCCCGTCTCTACTAAAAATACAAAAATTAGCCAGGCCTGGTGGTGCATGCCTGTAATCCTAGCTACTTGGGAGGCTACTAGAGAATTGCTTGAACCAAAGAGGCAGAGTTTGCAGTAAGCCAAGATCATGCCACTGCACTCCAGCCTGGCTGACAGAACAATACTCCATCTCGGAAAAAAAAAAAAAAAGAATAAAGAATAAGTTCAAGTGCCGTATCCTGCAGGAAGTCTTCTGTGACATCCCCTGCCCGTAATAGACTAAATTATCTACCTACTAACTTCTACATGGTATTGTCATTCATTCAATCATACAATATTTATTGAGCATCTGCTATATGTACTGTTCCAGGTGCTAGGGAAAACCAGTGAACAAAATAGCAAAATACCCTGTTCTCACAGAATGTACATCCCAGTGAGTGGGAGGGCTGTCAGTAGACAATATACATGAATGACTTGTATGACAACTACTGGAGGAAAAAGTACAGCCAAGAAGGGATCCAAGGAGTGTCAGGACAGGCAAGGCTGCAAGTTTGCATTCGAAAGTCAGCTATGTCACTGCACACACTCCTTCTTTAGGAAATATTTGTGGAGTACCTACTAGGTGCTAGGTACTAGGATTATAGAGGACAACTAAATAGACAATCTTCTTGCTTTTGTGGAGTTTATTTTCTGGCAGGACATAAGCAATCCATAGGTAAATAATCAAATAAATAGAAATTATGGCTATCGATGAAGGAAATCAATAGGTGCTTTGATAAAGATAGCAGGGAAGTTGGTGTTGAATAGGATGCTCTCTTTGAAGGGGTCCTTTGGGGCTGAGACCTGAAGCATGGGAAAGAGTGCCTCATGGAAACGATCTGCTCACCTCTTGTCTCATCCGTGCGACTTTGAGCTCCTTGAGGGAAGAGATCATGAATTATTCATTCCCCATTTCCAGCATGGCACCAGGCCTGGCACATTAGAGATGCTCTACAAATGTTTGTTTACCTGTTAGGTAGAAGAAATCAAGAGTAAGAGTTGAAAAACATTTGAAAATTGCCGTTCTCTGGCTGGAAGAAACAAAGTTCATCATGCAATTAGCTGATATTTATTCAACAAACACTAACTGTGCCTGGCAGTGGGTTACAGGTTGCGCAGAACACCTCCCTTTGAGGCGTTTTAATCCAGACGGAGAGGCAGACTGGAGTTATTCTCATTCAAGGCAGATCCAGTCCTGGGCAGTCCCAGCAAAGGGTTGGGTGTGTGGTCTGGCAGTGGGCCAGGGGGTGTGCTCCCATCAATGTTACCCAGCCTGGGTGTGCCATGCCCCGTGGATGGAAAGGTGGATGTGGTGTTAGAGCTGGTCTGGGTCCTCCCTGCTCAGGGCCCTGGAGACAGATCTGAGTAGTGACCAAACTTCAGGGAAGGGTCAGCTCCTGCAGCCAATCACCTGGGCTTCCTGCTGACAGCAGGACACAGCCAACCTTGTTGAGAAGACAGCCACACAGGTGTCATGGGGCATTCAAAGCCAGTGTCTAGCTCCTTCCGAGTCACTGGGGACACTCCTCTGGCCATCAAGTGGCCGTGTTTAAATGGCAGAAACATTTGCTACCTTGTCTCAGGGAGCTTCATAGGACTAATGGGTTGATTTACACTCTGCAAGGGAGAAAAAGGTCCTCCTCTGAGACGGGTCATCAAAACAGTGACAGCATTTGAAATTAACTAGGCAGGTCCATGTTTTTTCATTTCCTTGCAGTGTCCAAGTGCCATTTTCTGCCAGTTTGCCTCACGCAGCCCTCCTCAGACAATCAGAAATGTGTTTACAGGCTTGGGCATTTGCATCGTTTGACTAATGCTTCGTGAGGGAGACCAGCATGTATAGGAGTCAGATAAACAAATGTTTAAAACACCTGAATAATAGCAATACCTTGTTTGATTATTCACTCACATTTTGCAAATATGGGTTTCTAAGACCTGAGAATCTGCTGATTTCTTTCAGATACTCTCAGTATTATGCATATTGAAAATAACACAGCTCTCCTCTACTAAAACAAAACTTCAAAAGGGATTTCCAACTACCATGTGCTGCTTGGTGTGGGGTTGCTAGACACCCCGCTTCCCATGACACCAGCCCCTGCCCCATGGTAGAGAGATCCGGTGTTGATAACCACAGGTGACCACCGACTCTCTACTTTCCTTTTTGCCCAGGCTGGCCCTGTGCAGGTATTTCATCCCGGAACAAGGCTTTTGTTTTTTCCACTGAAAAATTGTGGGATTAAACCAATTGGTGGTTTGGGAAGTGTACAAATGCTAAAAATATGTAGAAGTACCCAAGCAGCTTAGAGTGGTGTCATTACCTCCAAAACCAAGCCAGGCACATAGCTTGATAAACATTTGTGCAGTAAATGAATGAAAATGTCAAACTCTTGAACCACGGGGCAGGAAAAATGATCACACAGTAGCTGACTTCTTAAATTCTCTACTTTGGCTTGTTCTTGCTTTAAGAAAAGCACACGTGCCCATGTTAATTTTTAATATCCAGGAACTTCCAAGCCTCAGCCTGAGGCTAACTAGAAATATCAGTGACTCTGGAGGGATTTGACGGGAGAAAAAGGGTAGAAACGGCTTCCACCCGAGCGTCTGCAGGGAGGTCCCAGGACGCTGAGTGCAGTGCTATCAATGACGCTATTTCAAAAGACTTTTTTCCTGACTTCATTTTGTCGAGCTACTTGGCTTCCTTCTTTATCTTCTCATCCTATTGCTCATGACCCCCAGGCTCCTATCACCTCCTCGCTATTTTCCTGCTTTCTGGGTTCATCTCTGTCCTCTGGGGACTGAACCACACAGCACATGCCTGGTGGTGAACTGAAATCCGGGAGCATGAGGGAGGCTAAGAGAGGAGTGAATGAGACATGGGAAAGACAAGGAGGGGAAGGGGAGCAGAAGGAGGGGAAGGGGAGCAGGAGGAGGAGCTTTCTACCTGCCCATCCTCTTGCCCTGCAATGGGGTCACTGGTGCCTGTCCCTCAGGCTTCAGATCCCCCCCCAACCCCCAGACAATGGGGCAGCGCCTGGGAGTGTGTGACTGTCCTGCCTCTGATGTGCTAGCCATGAGCCCTGGGTGACTGGGCCTTTCCACCATCCCACAGCATCAGAGTGCTCTGAGTTCCTGGGTGGCTGCCTCAGTTTCCCTGTTTAGCAAACCAGGTCTTAAGCCAGTCCTAAAATGTGTCCTGAGCTGCGGCCTTCTTGGCTGGAACCCTGAACAGCGGGCCTCCCTCCTGCTCAGACAAGGCAGCTTCTCTTGTAGCACCCACAGCTGGGTTGTTTTCCAAAGTCCCTTTACACTTTCCTCTGATTCCAGCAGGTGAGTGGAGGCTCTGAGGCCCCTGCGCATCTCAGGGCTGAGCCAATGTGCATGAGAGGGGGTTGGACTGTGCACTGAGACTGCGGGGTCCCTGTTTTCTTCATCCTTCCACTCCAAGGAAGAAGCAGTGCCTCCCAGCTCCCTCCAGGAAGGCTCTAGGAGGGGTGGCGGGTGCTCAGCAGGAGATGAGTTTTTTCATAGTGATCTGGCAGCTCCTAGGGCAGGGAGAAGGGACTGGCATTTGGAGAACATGGCTTAGTTTCTGGCCCTGCTATTCCTGTGAGTGCGTGTGGCACTGTGTAGGATGCCTAGCTTCTCTGGGGCTCAGGTAGCACACCTGTAAAACCAGTGACCTGCTTCTCTTGGCTGCTGCAAGAGTGGGACGCTCTGGCTGGGAATCCCCTTTGGAGACCAAGAATCACTCTTTATAAAAAGAGATGGAGAGGGAGAAATGGTGGCCTAGCCCTCTGGGAGAACCTAGGCAAGGCCTTTGGATGGGGTACACTTCTGAGACAATGGCTGTCTCCCTCCCTGCATTGCACGTACCTAGACACAGGCCTGGATCCTAGCAAAGTGGGACTCCTTCTTTAGCAATCCCTGGAACAGATGCAAGCGGATGGGACTCCTTGGAGGACGCACATAGGAAAGGCTTAGGTGCTTCTAGGGGTATCTCAGGAGGATTTGTAGGAGGAAATCAAAGCTGAAGCAGGAATCATCATTGGAAACCCCTTTGTGACATTAATTACTCCTCTTGGAGATGAGAGCTGTGTCTTCCCAGGAAGCTTTTAACATCCTGCATTATGGCCATGGGTGTCTCAGGGCTCTACCAGAGAGAAGAAAGCCTTGTCAATTATACATGACCCGCTTCCCCGAGAGTGACTCGGTATTGACAGGCGGGAGTCTCAGAAGGATGATCCACTGGGAGAAGGGATGGAATGTGGCTCATTTGCCAGGCTGCCCCTGCCTGGCCTCACCCCACATAGGCTGGGCCTCCCCTCAGAAGTTCCTTGGGAGTGAAAAAAAATTATTTGTAGGTTAAAAGGGAAAATAACTGTTTGGAGATGTGTGCAAAACAGGGCTAGTTAACGCGTGGACGTGGAGCAGGAAGAGCTTGGTCTCCGGCTTTCCTGGGCCTGGGCTGGACCCTGGAGTTTGGATTTCTAAAAGCTTCTGCAGGAAAAGGCTTGAAGGACATCTAATCCATGCCCCCAGTTTACAGTGAGGCTGCACGGAGGGGAATGCAGTCGCTTAAGAGCACGCAGCAGGTCGGAGAGAGTGAGATGTGGCAGAGTTGAGGGTTAGCACAGAGAGGCTGCTTAGAAGGAGCCTGGGAGCCTGGGGTGGGGCAGAAAAAACTTGCCCTGCTAGGTTTTATGGTATCACAAACCCGAGAGGCCGAATATCTGCTGGTCGCTCCTGGCCAGAACTTCAAGCGGTCCTGAGGCCTCCAGATCCTGAGGATTTGGGGAAAGAACCGTGAGAGCAGAAGAGGGAGACAGCAGAGTCAGAGGAGGCAGGGGCAGGAGACAGAGCTCGGCATGTGATGGAGACCTGGGCACAGGAGAGGGAGTCGAAGCCGCCTGCGTCCTCTGCAAAGAGGAGGCTCTGGATAAGTATTTTCTAGGCACAGACCCTGCACCCAGCAAGGGCTAAGCACTTGTCACATGTCACCTGCTGGCATCCTCTCAACGGCTGCCCAAGACAGGTACAATTGCTATCCTGTTAACCAGAGGTGACAGTGACCCCGGCTGCAAGAGGTCAAGGACCTTCCCCAGGCGCCCAGTCAGCAGATGGCAGAGCTGGCCTGGGCCCGTCTTCTTAACTACACAGCCTATTCCACCTCCTTCAGCTGTGGGCTGCTCCCATGACCCCATCCCACCCTACTGTCCCCACCATGGCCCTGCCCTCCCCTTCCAGGCCTGCCCTCCCCTTCCAGCATGTAGAGGGAGAGTGCTGGGCTGAAGTCCGGGACCTGGTTCTAGTTCTGGCTCTAGTATGGCTCAAACTGTGGTCGCAGGCAAATCGTTTGTCCCCTCTGGGCTGGGCTGTGCCATCTCAGACCTCTCCTGGACTGGCATTCACCGAGTCCATCTTCTCTGGGGGATTCCAGATGGTT
Organism: Macaca thibetana thibetana; assembly: GCF_024542745.1. Classification (NCBI taxonomy): domain Eukaryota; kingdom Metazoa; phylum Chordata; class Mammalia; order Primates; family Cercopithecidae; genus Macaca; species Macaca thibetana. The sequence continues at coordinate 120,188,253 of NC_065586.1, read as the reverse complement.
CTCACCCACCCCTCCCACCCACAGGAGCTGGATTCTCCTGAGTTCTCTTGTGACCGCTATCCCCGCCCTCAACACCCCCATCCTCATGAGGAGGAGAAGGGAGCCCCAAATCAGCCCTCCAGGCTGGTGTCAGAAGTGGCAATGCAGTTTCTGTCCACCCTGGGGATTGGCCCCAATTTTAAATACACACTGTTTAGAAATGTTCTCGGTGCATTTTGAGGTTCTCTCCAAAGGGTAGTCATCGCTGAGCACCCTGCATGGTGGGAAACAGCCCTGCAGGCAGTTAGGGCAGGAAACAGCCCTGCAGGCAGTTAGGGCAGTGTGGGACCAGGACAGGCCTGTCCAGGCACAGCTTGTAGCGCCCTCCAGCCTCCTGTGCCTCCGCCCAGTGCCCGGCCAGCTGAGCAGGGAGTAGCGGAAGGCTCTGTTGCAAGGAAGGAGTGCGGGGGAGGGAGGACGATGCCCCTGTGCAGGCCACGGCTTTCCGTAGCACGTTGACTCACAGCCACCCATGAGGCTCGCTGGGTCATCTCCCTTCCCCAGAAGAGGAAACCAAGGCCTGGAGTCAGGAACAGCGTGGCCACAGTCAGAGCAGCAGCAGCAGAGCGGGGACTTGAGTCTAGCCTGCCGTCCTGAGCCTTGCTCCCAACCTGACCAATGTGGGATCCCAGGCCATGCCAGGAAGCTCCGGCTGAAGCCTACCCATCACCTGGCACTGTCTTCAGTCCTTGTCTCCATGGATGACCCTCAGACCCACTGGCCAGCCCTGCTGTTCTAGGGCCAGGATCTGTGCAGCCCCAAAGAGTGCGTGGAGTGGGGATGGTGGCCGTCCCGGTGCTTACCTGGTCATAGGGGCCACGGGGCCCGTCAAGAGGATGGAAGGAGGCTTTGGAAGGTCAGGCTGGGCTTGGTGCTGCCCTGGGAGAGGAAGATAATGGCAAAGGAAGTGGGCATTAGGGCTGATTCTGGACAAGGACTTATGTCTTTCCAAAGGAATATTGCCACCTGGTCATGGTGACCATCTGAGCAGGTCACTCTCCTGCTTCCAACCCCTGGAAGTGTGTCATTCCCCATTTTCCTCGGGGGCCAAGGGCCGAGCCCTCAGCATGGCCTGGGGACAGCCCCGAGCAGTGGCTGCCGGTGGAGCCTCATCTTTGCCCACACCCAGCTCCCTGGCCAGGGCCTCAGTGTCTGCCTTCCCGCTGCCTGCCTTCCCCGGCCTCTCCAGTCCTGCTGCTGAGCCTCCTGGAACACATGTCCCTGCTTCCCCCCTCTGCTGACCCCTCCCTCCTTTCCTTTGCATCCTGCTGGGGTTGGGAACAGAGCTTAGCAAAGGAGTGCCCAAGCTCAGAGGAGGAGGCTGAGCTTCTCCCAGCCCGATCCACCTCCACCACGGTGCTGGGCTGGCTCTGCAGGGGGGATCCTCTTGGCCCTTGGTGAGGCTGGTGCCCAGCCTGGCATCTTGGGTGGCAATGAAGCCATGGACATCTCAAACCACCAGCTGGCCAAGGCTGCAGCTGAATCCCAACACCAGAGCCTGGCCAGGTGAGGGGGCAGCAATGGCGGTTGTGGCCATGTTTTCAGAAGCCCCTTCTGTACCCCCAGCAAGAAAAAGAACAAGATGAGGGCCTGGGGTGGGCTGACAAGCCAGTGAGTGCTAACAGGAGGAGCAGCTGGGAGGCTGATGGCTGTGGAATCTTCTGGGGCTGCTCAGGGTTAAGAAGGGATGTTCCTTCCTGGGCCAGAGCAGCTGGAGGGGGTGAGGTTGGGTTGGAGGCCCTGGTGAGCACAGACTGCAGTCTGGATAAACAGTTCATTTCAGTAGAAAACTGCGCCACCCCTCCCCCAGGGTCTCACTGTGCTGCTCAGGGGAACTCCTGGGTGAGGCCCAGGTAGGGTGAGGCAAGCCCGGTCCTGCCCACAGGGTCATCACAGGGGCTGCCGCCTACTCCAAAGAAAACCCTGATGGCGTGGGCTTGTCCAAGGAGATTCAGGTTCCCTGGGGCCAGGGTCCCTCAGGTCTCTCAGGGACCAGGGGAGGCTGGAGGGCTGGTGATGCGGCAGGGGGCCAGGCCACTCCCTGCCAGCAGGAGGGCCTGCTCGGAAGGGGTGACTGGCAGGACCTCAGTGGGAGGTACCCACGGACAGCAGGGTTAACAGATCCCTGGGCTGCTCACTGAGCACCTGTGCTGGACTCGCTGCACCAACTGTGGGCTTGACCCAGTTCATTTCTTCCTTCCAATCTCCTGCTTTACAAACCAGAAACTGAGCCTCGCTCGTGTTCCTATCTGGTGTGTCTGGAAGCCTGCAACCCCTTGGTTGGGCCACCTGCCCCTGTTGTCATCCTCTCGATGATGTCCTGAGCATTGGATCTGGAAAGCTCTTCTAGGCTCATCCAGTGCAACCCATCAAGAGTGCATGAGAAAATCGAAGCCCAAGGCCCCAGGGCCAGGGAGGGTCAGAACTGGGTGTGGAGGGGAAACTGCCTTCCCGACACCCTCACCCAGGCAGTGAGCTTCCTTTAGAGTTGATCTTCCTTTAGAGTTGAGGCCAGCACCTCATGGGGTGGGGACAGAGGAACTGCCAGGGTTCTGTGGAAGACCCAAGGCCCGGGGCTCAGGAGAAGGGCTGCCCGTAGGTCTAGAGGATCCAACAGCTCAGAGGCACACTGGCATTTCTGATAAAGAGACCTCAGCCCTGAGGTGCCACTTATGAACATTTAGAGAAAATGCCAGCTTAAGTTCTCCCCACCGTCAGGCAGTGTTGGCAGAGAGCTAGACCACGGGCCCAGTGCAACCAGGAGGCAGAGAGCTAGACCACGGGCCCAGTGCAACTAGGAGGCAGAGAGCTAGACTATGAGCCCAGTGAGACAGGGAGATAGAGAGCTAGACCATGGGCCCAGTGAGAACAGGAGGCAGAGAGCTAGACTATGAGCCCAGTGAGACAGGGAGGTAGAGAGCTAGACCACGGGCCCAGTGCAACCAGGAGGCAGAGAGCTAGACCATGGGCCCAGTGCAACTAGGAGGCAGAGAGCTAGACTATGAGCCCAGTGAAACAGGGAGATAGAGAGCTAGACCATGGGCCCAGTGAGAACAGGAGGCAGAGAGCTAGACTATGAGCCCAGTGAGACAGGGAGGTAGAGAGCTAGACCACGGGCCCAGTGCAACCAGGAGGCAGAGAGCTAGACCATGGGCCCAGTGAGAACAGGAGGCAGAGAGCTAGACCACGGGCCCAGTGAGACGGGGAGGTAGAGAGCTAGACCACGGGCCCAGTGAGAACAGGAGGCAGAGAGCTAGACCACAGGCCCAGTGAGAACAGGAGGTAGAGAGCTAGACCACGGGCCCAGTGAGACAGGGAGGTAGAGAGCTAGACCATGAGCACAGTGCGACCAGGGCTGCTGCTCCCCTGCACACAAGAAGGTGCTCAGGGAATATTGGGTGGGTGGAAGGCGGTGGAGGGGCTGAGCTTGGACGTCTGGTCTTGGCCTTGCATCCAGGCTACCCTCAAAAGCTGCTCTCAGTCTCCAGTTCCTTGTCCCTCACCAGCTGGTGGGGTGAGGCCATTTCTTGGGCTCCTTCTTCAGTCTCCAAAACCTCCCACTGCTGGCATCTGCTGCCATCCCAGAGTGCCCAGGTCCGGCATCCTCATGGGTGCATGGAAAAGGCATCCACAGGGACCTTGCAGGAAGACCCAGGCCACAGGCATCGCAGGGCTCCAGCCAAGAGCCCCACGTGCTCACCCTGGGGAAGAGGCTGCTGTGGAGCAGGAGCGGATGCATCTCTAAGTTCTGCTTTCACAAACGGGCTCCGTGCAGGAGCTGAAGAAAGGCGAGGGTTTTGCAGCTATGAGTTCAAAATGAGAATAGATTTGGTGTCTGGCAAGAATACCATATTGAGGAGTATTTTTTTTTCATGTTATAAATCCATTAGGAAATTAAAAATCTAGGCTATGACTTTAAAATACGGAATGGAATTTTCTTCTGAGCCCCCTAGGTAAATTTTTTACCTTGTTAAAGGCAGAAATCTAATGAATCTAAATCTTCTCATTGAGGCTAATGTTCCCAGAGGCAACTGCTGCGCCTTAGCTATTCACTGACTTGCAGCTAGGATCAGATTTTCAAAGAAAAAGTTAACATAAAATCGGACACTGTTTTGCCCTGGGCTGGAACTGAAAGCTGAAAGGTATTAAGAAATACCTACGGTGTGCCAGGACACACTGGGTGCTGGGCCAAGGCGTGGAGAGGGGAGGGGAAGAAGGACGGGAAGACTCTGAGATACGATCAGCCCTCAGCAGCTCCCAGCGCAGTGTGGGAGGCACAGACGGTACACAGATGGTTTGACTAATGAGCATTTCAACCAGGACAAGTGTGCAACCAGGACAAGTTAGTGTACAACCAGGACTAGTCAGTGTATAACAAGGACAAGTTAGTGTACAACATGTGAACACCCTCACACTCCACCAATCTAGAAATCACAACGAGCAAACGTGGGTCTAGAATAAACTCGAGATGGGGATCTGGGGCTGCAGAAAGAAGTCAAGTCGGGCTCTGCAAAGCCTGGCATTTGACTGTGTGGGCAGAGCAGCCTCAGTCCTCCCTCACTGTCTGTTCTTCTACAAAGGTTTGAATGACAAGCAGCAGCACCTCCATCCTCACCAGCCGAACCATCAACAGCAGCTGGGAACCAGAGAAAAGACCACAGGGAGGCCCAGGGCTTGGAGCCTCACAGGCCAGCTCTGATGGAGCAGGTGTCTCCGTGTTAGCTCACGCCCCTAGTGGTGATCTTAAACCATCAAGAAAATTGTAGTCATCCTATTACGTGAGAACCCAAGAGATGCACAAAACATTTTATCAAGGTTTTTGATCAGTGTAGTTGAATTTTAAAAACGTGTGTTCTGAGGGTAAATGTCACTGGTCTGGGATAGTTAATTTCATTGGATGCACATTCTCCAACCATGCTGGGTGAAGTGCAAGTGTGTGTGTGTGTGTGTGTGTGTAGGGGGGGTTATATGTGTGAGTGTATGTATGGTGTGCATTGGTGTATGTGTGAGAGTTTGTGTGTGGGTGTATGTGTGTGTGTGTGGGAGTGTGGGAGTGTGAGTGCATGTGTGTAGGGGTGGTTATATGTGTGAGTTTGGATGTTGGTGTATGTGTCAGTGTGTGGGGTGTACGTGTGATAGTGTGTGAGGCTGTATGTGTGAGTGTATTGGTGTGTCAGTGTGTGGGGGTATGAGTGCACGTATGTGGGTGTGTTATATGTGTGAGTGTATGTGTGAGTTGGTGTATGTGGGTGTTGGTGTATGCCTGAGTGTGTGTGTGTTGGTGTGTCAGTGTGTTTGTGGGTGTGTGGGGGTGTGGGTGCATGTATGTGGGTGTGTTATATGTGTGAGTGTATGTGTGAGTTGGTGTATGTGTGTGTGGGTGTTGGTGTATGCCTGAGTGTGTGTGGTCTGTGTGTTGGTGTGTCAGTGTGTTTGTGGGTGTGTGGGGGTGTGAGTGCATGTGTGGGGGAGGGGTTATATGTGTGAGTGTGTGTTGGTATATGTGTGTGTAGGAGTGTGAATGCATGTGCGTGGGGGGGTTATATATGTGAGTTTGTATGTTGGTGTGTGTTTGTGTGTGGGTATAAGTGTGTATTGGTGTGTGAGTTTGTGTGTGAGTGTATGTGTGTGTTGGTGTATTGCGAGTTTGTGTGTGGGTGTATGTGAGTGTGTGTGGGTGTATGTGTGAATGTGTTGGTATGTGTGGGGATGTATGACTGTGTTTGGGGGGCATGAATGTGTGTGTGTAGGTGTATGAGTACATGTGGGTTGTGTGTGTGTGTGCGTTTATTTGCTGACTACTGAAGTGCCAAGGAGATGTCAACCATGGGCGTAAGTGGTCAGGAAGGGTTTTAAAGAGAATGGGAATTTGCGATAACCTGAAAGGTGGGGACAGGGCATTGTAAACAGGGAAGGCATAAACACGTGAACGTACTGGTTTGACCTCCAAAATCGGTTAACAGTTTTCTCAAAATATTTTTGCACAACTTGGTTGCATTTAAGCCCTATCAACAAAAAGACATCCCCTTGGCAAACATCCCAACAGGGCCATTGGAGGTTAAAGAATGTTACAAGGAGCTTGTAGATGTAATTCCTGAACAGGGAGCTCCGTCATATAATCTAAGCCGTGCTCGGAGGCCAGGTTCTTGTTCCACCTCTGCCCCTGCCTAGCTGTGTGACCTGGTACGATGGTCTTTCCGGGTCTCCTTTTCTGATCCTCATTCTGTAAAATGAGGAAGTTTGTCTAGAAACCAGAGGATCATGATCAGAGTTTGTATCAGAACCACCTAGGATGCTTTTTCAAGATGTGCATGTTCAGACCATATACGAGATCTACTGAACCAGGGCATTTGGGGTAGAGCTCAGACGACCTAAGATGTCAAAGAAGCAACACACATGATTTTAGTTGTGAGCCGCAGTTGGGATCCGAATTTGTTAGATAACACTGGCTCCTGTAATAAACAACGCTCCAAATCTCACTGTTCTACGTGATCCAAGTTTGTTCTCATTCATGTGTCAATCCGTGCAAACATACCAGCAGCCAGTCAGCTTCGAGGTGATGATCTCACGGCCCTGCCTCCTCTATCTTGTGTCTGTCATCTTCAACGTCATCTTTAGCTACCTCCATGGTCTCAGTGGGGTCATCTCCATGCTGGTGAGCTGGAAGGGGAGAGAGCGTGGAACATACTATGTGGAAATGTGTCGATGGGCCAGGCCCAGAGTAGTGCACACCACTCCCACTTCCATCCCTGTGACGATGATGCAGTCACAGGCCACACGTACTGCACGGCTAGCTGGGGAGGGGGGTTGTCCACAGGAAGCTGGGAAGTGGGTTAGGGTCACAGCTGTCAGTCTCTGCCACCAAACTAACATGAATAATTTTTTTTTTTTTTTTTGAGATGGAGTTTTACTCTTGTTGCCCAGGCTGGAGTACAATGGTGCGATCTCAACTCACCACAACCTCCGCCTCCCGGGTTCAAGCAATTCTCCTGCCTCAGCTTCCTGAGTAGCTGGGATTACAGGTGTGTGCCACCACACCTGGCTAATTTTGTATTTTTTGGTAGAGTTGGGGTTTCTCCATGTTGGTCAGGCTGGTCTTGAACTCCTGACCTCAGGTGATCTGCCTGCCTCGGCCTCCCAGCCTCACATTCGAGTGTTTATCTGTGTCATCATCCGCCCCAGACGGTGCTGTCCCTGAAGCAAGGGTTGCACCTTCTTCATCATTGTTTCTGTTTCCCAAAGCACCTAGTGCAGTATTTTGCACATATTATGAACATGATATTAACTGAGTGAATGACCTAAATGCATGATTTAGAAAAAAATTCATTAGCCCAAGGAGGAAGGGCAGGAGGCCTTGTGTCTGCAGACACAGGATCCATCACAGGGCTGTCTTGTACTCACTGTGGAGCCCTCGCCAAGCCTTGGTTTCAGTAGAATTTGGCAACAGCAGAACCGGCCTCATTAAGTTGTTGAAAGGATTAATGAGATAATGGTTGTGAAGTGCTGAGCACAACATCTGGGTGAACAACTGCATCTCCTTTCATCTTGGCATGGGCTCGTGCAATCTTGAGACAGTCTCAGCGGAGGTCATATTCACAACCAGCAGGTCCGGGACAGACCAGCTCCATTTCGTATTTGCAAATGGCCTGGAAATTTGGCACGATGGAAAATCACATCTAGAATGGTTGATACTTTATCCAGGGGGCCCAGCAGACTCTTGTGAAGTCCTGGCAGGATGAGGAACAACGTAACTGTCGTTAGAATTCCTCATATTTATGCAGTGCTTTGTGGTACTCATGGATCTTTTGCATTTGTTTTCCCAGTTCAGGGTTGAGAAAACATAGTAAAAGTTTTAGGCTTTGCAGGCCACAGAGTCTCTGTCACGACTACACAACTCTGCTGCTTTAGTGTGAAAGCAGACACAGACAATACGTGAATGAATGGCTGAGGTCGTGTTGTGATGTGGCAGGTCGGATTTGGTCTGCTCACAGCCCCATTGAAGGCTCAAGCTTGCTCACCGCAGTGTCATGCAACTCTTCCTGCCATAGCCGATGGACCAAGGGTGATGGAACCCAAAGCCAGCCAGGCCTTTGGCCAGTAACCAGTCAGATTCTTTCCTTGGAGAATTGGAAATACCAAGTGAGCCCATGCAGGCCAATCTGCCCTGCTCACTCTGCGTCCCTTTTGCTTCGAGGTGCCTGGGCATGGTCGGCACCTTTCGGATACCCGGTCAAACGGAGGAATAGCCCAAGCAACCTGCAGACTAGTAGAGGGAATGTCAGCACTGCAAGATCCTGCACACTGGATCCTCCACACTGGATCCTACACATTAGGGCCGATCAGAAGAGAAAGCGGAGAGGCCATGTGGCCCAGGGAGAAAGGAGAGGGGAACAGAGAGGCAAAGAGAGACAGAGGTAGAGACAGAGATGGAGACAGAGAGACACTGAGTCCTACTGACATTCCAGCTCCACCTGAATTCGGCTGATTCTTAAGATAAACTCCCCTTTCCGAGTTTTCTCTTGTGGGTTTCTGTCCTGGCCAAAGCAATGATGTAGTGAGAATTACGATTCAGGCTTCCCAGGTCTGTCCAGGCAGTTTTCTGCCATCAACAGTTCCCAACCCTTTACCATTTAGTTTGTGAGTGGCTCTCCTAAAACCCCTGGGCTCCTCCACGGTGGACATGGAAACAGGCTTCCCAAGAGCGTGGCCCTAAGTCCTGGGCATCCTGGGCTCCATGGTGTTCCGAGCTCCTGACACCTCGCTGCATGCCATCCTCCCACCGAGCTCCTGACACCTCACTGCATGCCATCCTCCCACCCCGGGCTGACCCTGGGCCTGGAGAGCTCCTGGGGGTCAGGACACACCTCAGGCCACCCATCCATAGGTGGGCTCACTCCACAGCCTGTCCACACCACACACACACACACACACACGATACACCCATATACACACCCCACACACTATACACCCATATATACACCACACACACCTCGCACACCCCACACACACACTATACACCCATATACACACCACACAAACCACACACACACTATACACCCATATACACACCACACAAACCACACACACACCCCACACTCTATACACCCATATACACACCACACACACCACACACACACTATACACCCATATACAAACCACACACACCACACACACCCCCATACATACACCACACACACTATAAATTCATTTACACACCACACACACACCCCACAAACACACACCACACACATGCACCACAAGTACACACGCCATACACTCATACACATACCACACACATCACAGACACCATACGTATACCACATCACATATTACACACACCACATATCCATATGGCAAATACACACCCCACAAATACACACACCCTCCACACACCCCACCCCACCACACACCACAGACACTACACAAATGCACATACCACACATCACACAATCCACACCACAAACACACATCCACACACAAATCACACACTATACACACACCACAGATACCCCACACACACTGCAAGCACACACACCACACCCTCCACATGCCCCACACACCCCACACAACATAGACACACACACACCACACACACACCCCGCACATACACACCACATGTCACACGCACATCGGACACATCCAACACCCCCGACTTCCTGCACCATTTCCTGTTTTTTCACTGTCAGGCCCGCCCTCTCGGGCCTCCTCTGCACACCACCCGCATCTTCAATGCAAGGCTCCCGAACAGTTGGGCAGGATTCAGGCAGCGTTCCCAGGCCCCCTCATTTCCGCCTATTGTTCCCGGGGACTGTGTCTGGTGCACGTGGGTTTGTAAGGCGGAAGCTGCGGCAGGATGGCCTGTGTTTGTCTGGTTTATCAGTGATGGGGAAGATGGCTTCAAATTCTAACTTCTGGAGCGGAAACACAGAGGGGAGGCAATCCCAGGTCCCTTCTTTCTGGGCACTTTTTAACACATTTAACACAAATTTGCAAAATACTCACCATCCGCGAGTGCCAGGCCAGGCACTAAGAAATGCTGGTGAGAACTAGGAAATGCAAAGGAACTGGGAAAGGCCTGGCCTCAGGGGCAGGAGGGGCTGCCCATGGTCATGAGGAGCTCAGGGAAAACAACAGTGTTCACTGGGCACTCGTGGTGTACCTGGGACTGTGCTGACCACGCCCTTCCCCCCTGAAGCCCCAGGAAGGTAGGCTCCACTTGATCCCCATTTTAGAGATGACGTTGAGGCTCTGATAGGAGGTGACACAGCTACTAAGTAGAAAAGCTGAGACCTGAACCCGGGTCTGCCAGGGTTGGGTCACCAGCAGCCCATGAGACAGGAGCTGGGGTACAAACAATTCAGGCAGCAGCTGGGGTGAAGAGCAGGCTCCTTGGCAGAGGAGGTCCTGAGGGAGGTGGAGCAGCGGCCAGTTCTGTGTTCAGAGGGGAACCTAGGAGCCTGAGGTGGTGGGAGTGCCCATGCCAACCACGAGGCTCCTAGGGCCAGGCCCTGCCCAGGGTCAGGGGCTGAGTGTCCCCTGATGCATCGGGGACCTTCCTTCCTGGCCTGAAGGGGCTTGGACCCAGCAGAGTTTCCTCCCCTGGCCTGCCTCCCCTTACCTCCTCCTCCCCACCTCCCATCCCTAGCCCGCCTCCCCGTCCCTTCAGGCACAGCTGGTGGGTGCGGCGTGATGAGCTGGGGCTCTCCGTGTCTGGAATGAGCTTAAATGTGAATGTTTCCCTAGAAAATAGCTTATTTCACGAAGTGACAAAGAAAGAGCTACCTTTCTCAAATGCATGGAGCCCTGGTCTTAATAATACCCTCCAGTGAGAAAGGGAGATGGCTCTGAGCCATCCTTCAGAGCGCTGGCATGCGCGGGTGACTTACCTGCAGTTGGGAAATTCAAATGGCACAGGTGGGCAGAAGCTCTGCTTGGGCCACAGCTCTGTTACCAGGGAAATCAGGAAGTCGCCTCCCCGCTGGACGCTGCCTGCTGCTCCCAGAGCATGGCCCAGGCAGTGCAGGGAGCTGGGGTCCCGCTCAGGCTCTGAGATGAACTCGTGGTGTGACCTGGACAAACTTCTCTCCTGTCTTGGCCTCTGTTCTCCCACCGGTTCAGTGAAGCAGTTGGACAAGACAATGGCCGCATGTTAGAATCTATGGGGAGCTTTAAGAACACGACTAAGCCCAGCTCCAGCCCCAGAGATTCTGACTCCATTTGACTGGGGAGGGACCTGGTGATTCATGGTTTTTTGTTGTTGATTTTTTTTCTTTCCCGGGACAGAGTCTCACTCTGTCACCAGGCTAGAGTGCAGTGGTGCGATCTCAGCTCACTGAAACTTCTGGCTCCCTGGTTCAAGGGATTCTCCTGCCTCAGCCTCCCGAGTAGCTGGGATCACAGGCACGCACCACCATGCCCAGCTAATTTTTGTATTTTTAGTAGATTCGGGGTTTCACCATGTTGGCCAGGATGGTCTCGATCTCCTGACCTCATGATCTGCCCACCGCAGCCTCCCATAGTGCTGGGATTACAGGCATGAGTCACTGTGCCCGGCCAACTAGTGCTTTTAAAAATGTCCCCCAGCAGATTCTATCATGCAGCCATGGTGGTGGGCCATGGGGCCAGATGGCCACTCCCGGGCTCCCCCAGGTCTCCTGTGGTGGGGGGGGGGTCTTTTTCTTGGAAGGAGGCATGAGTCCATTTGAATATCAGAACTGCTTCACCTTCCTCTGCATCTTTATTTTATTGATCAATTCAGAGAGTTTGCAGGTAATGTCGTTGCATGGTTGGCTAATGCTATTGCATCCTTCTGGAGTGTTGGATGGATGGCCAGCGTGGTTAGAGTGTCAGATGGACGGCCAGTGTGGTTAGAGTTGTGTTGGGTGGACAGCCAGCGTGGTTAGAGTTGTGCTGTCTGACACAGTAGCTACCAGCCACATGTGCCTACTCAAATTTAAATGGATAGAAATTAAATAAAAAAGCCAGTTCCTCAAGTGTCCAATACCCACACGTGGCTAGTGACAGCTGACCTGGGCACACAGATGTACAAGTTCCCGTCATCGCAGAAAGTTCTATAGCACCGTGGTGATCTAGAGGTTATAGTCCAGCCTTTTCACTTTATAGGTGGGGAAACTGAGGCCTGAAGTGGCCAAGTGGCTTCCTCTCTGTCTCAAAGCCGAGAGAGGCTGGGAATCCTGGGATCCTGACATTCCGTGCCAGAATCCTTCACTTTGGGGGAATTGGGGAAAGAGTTTGGACATGTGAGACTCAAGCCTTCCTGATCAACACCTTGTTTTTCTTCCTATCTGCCTCGCCCGCTAAAATGTACACACAGTGTCTGTTCCCCCTGCCAGGGCCTGGCACAAAACGGGTGCTCAGATATCTACTGATGGAATAAAGGAAGAGGAGGAAGATGGATGGAACCCTGCAGGGGTGTGCATGGTGCGAACAGGATGGAAAGAGACCACGGTAGAGAGGGAGGGTGGCCCCTAGTGACAAGCGCTGCCCAGAGGCTAACATCAGGACCAAAAGTGTACAGGGGCCTTGAGGGCATTTCATGGCATCAGGGCTGAGGGCAAGGACCGAGTTTGGGTGAGGCCAGGTTTGCACAGCCCCTGGCTCCATGTTTGGCTGTGTTCCTATCCTTCTGGAGCCTTCTGTGCCAGGGCGTGTCCCAGAGGACTTCCACTTCCTTGCCCTGGGTCCCCATTCAGCTCAGGCCGGCAAAGCACTGGCCTATGAGTGGAGCAGACCATGCTGGTTACCCGAAGAGCTGCCTTCCCTGGCAGCTCCCGTTCCTGCCACACTGGGTGCAGAAGAAAGTGGATCTTCCTCCAAGGTCTCTCGGCTCTCAACCCCAGAACCTGGAGCTCCAAAGCCTCTTGACAGAAGGGTGCTGATTTGATCCAGCGTGGCTCAGAGCCAAGTCTGTTATCTGAAGAGAGGCCTCAGCTGGGCTGCTCTTAGCCCACGGCACCTGGAAACAGCCTCCCACTGCAGCCTTCTCCTCCTGCAGGCCTGGCCCAGGCTGTCCCCTGGAGCCCCCACAGCCATGTCTTCAGACTGAAATGAAATCTCAAATGGAAGGTGTTTTTAGAATAACACTGAGTGGTTTTTTAAAAGTACAATTTCATTTCCTTTTCTTTTTTCAAATTCTCAGTGGAACATATAACTATTAGTATTTTGGTTTTTTTTTTTTAGTATTCAGGGGGCTGAGCCACGGCAATTAGAACAGTCACTTTAAAAATTCCACCGCAGTGCTCTACAGTGGTGTGCTGATGGTGGTCACATTATAAGTGTTTGCAGGCTTCCTACTGGAAGGAGGAAAAGAAGGGAGCAGCTTTGTGAGTTTGTGTTCTGGTCTGCGAGTTGGGAGCAAAGAAATAACGCTGGCAGGAAGGTGCCCTCGCCCCTGCAACACGGTTGAGATGTTATAAGCCAACAACGCAAAGATGTGCGCCAGCATCCTTCACATCCCCAGCGCGAGGTGGGAAGGGGGTTCTCACCGCCCCTTGAGAAGCAAGGCTGCTCCATCCTTAGGAAAACCACCCGCTGTGCGCAGTGGATGGGCAGAGGTCAGATGGCCAGCTTTCCTGGTTAAGTTGCCGAGGTCAACTGAAAGCTGGAGTCACTAGGTGTCACGCCACATCCATATAGACTCCAGTGGGGATGGCATTAGGTTTAAGAGGCCAAAGAAGAGACCCAGAGCCAGCGAATGAGACATGGGGTTTTACTGGGGGCTACATTCAGAGGAGAGAATCCAGGGCCAGTGGGCTGGACAGGAGAGCCACAACCCCTGGCACAAAGCATGCATTTTATGTAGCATTTTCACTTAGCACCCACCCCTTAATGACCTCCACCTGGCAACCTTCATGTAACCCAAAACGAAGGGCATCAATCCCCTGTATGGCCCACACTCCATGGGACAGTCCGGAGACTCAGATGTTCCTCATAGATGAGGAATGAGTCTCTAGGTTGGACATTCCCGATTCCTTAGTTCAAACTGTGAATTGCATTCAGGTGCATCTTCCCTACAGGGTCATTTTCAGGGTATGTGCAAGTTATTGCTGTCAGGTGCATTTACCATACACTGTAAGGAGGTCTCTCAGCCAATAAAGGTGAAGCTAGGATTTGAACCCCAATTTGGGACTCTAAGTCACGCAGGGTTTTGCCTCAATGCAAGGCAAAAAATCATCTTCCCAAAGGAAGGCTTCCTCCTCTTTGTGCCTCAGTTTTTCTACCAGTAAGTGGATTTATTGGATAGACTCGATGAATAGTTTGTAAACGAGGTAGGATCACTACCTCGAAGCAGGGTGGGGGTTCCACGTGTGGAAGGGGTACTGGGGAGTGGTTAAGAACCTGGCACTGGAGTCAGACTGCCTGGGCACACGTCCAGCTCTGAGGCCCCCTCTGTGGCTGGCGCAAATTACGTAACCTCTCCCACCACGTCCATGTGACTGGAGAATGGTACTAATTCTCCCTTATTATCGTGTTAGAATTAAGAAGGACCATCTATGCACAGGGCTTAGAACAGGGCCTGCCGTGTGTAAACATGTGAGTAGTCCCTGCACACTATTTGTCAGAAGCTCCAGGAAGGTGAGTGATTTGAAAAGTACCCCAAAGTGTCTTCTTCTAAAGCGACCGTAGGATCCTGGAGGGGGTTGTCACCCATCCATCCATCCACCCATCCATGATCTCCTCACCTGATTGGACTTAGGGGAATGTTGGCCTCATAGAAAAGCCCAGCAAATACTTGAGTGAAGATTTGCCCAAACCAGAGCCACAGCTGATATTTGAACAACCACCCCCTGCCTTGATTTCTTCCAATCCAACGATCCATTGACACATCAGGAGATTCTGGCCCTTGGTCCTACCATCTTCTCACTGTCCCCCACCCCTTCCTCACCCAGCTTGAATTCCCTGGGCTGTCATCATGACAACTGCCTCACATCCTCCTCCATACCCCAGCCCCTTTTGCTTTTTTGTGCTTTCTGGGTAAACCACACCCCTCTTAAATCTACCTTTCTGCTACTTACCCTGGCCTGCACTCTGGAAGCCAAATGTGGCTGGAGGAAGACACAGCCACAGTGCCTAGTCTGCCTTGGGATGCTGGACCAGGACCACACACAGCTGGCCATATGTCCACTCTCCTGTCCCTGCAAACCCCAGCACCTCTGCCCCATCTCCGCTCAACACTGAAGGCCTTGTACCTACTTTAACGAGAAAATTAAAGCAACCCAAGAATGTCCATAAGCGCCCCACCCACCTGCCTGTTGGCCCTCACAATCGTCTCTCCTCTTCCTGTGGACAAGCCATCTCTGTGTCCAGCTGAGGTCAGTCCCTGGTGCCAGATCCCATCTTCTCTTTCCTGCTCCAAAGGACACTGTTCTAGAAATCTCCCCCTCCTCCTCCTGCAAGGAGGTTTCTTTCTTCATGGGTTCATTCCCATCAAAACCCAAACCTGCCATACTTTCTCCTTGTAAACGTAAACTCCTCCCATGACCTCACCTGCCTTCCAATTCCAACCCACTCAATTCCTTCCCTTCACAGCTAAACTCTTGGAGAACATGGTCTCTACTCACCGTCTCCAATTTCTGTCCTCTTTTCCTTTTATTTCTCCTTCCCTGATGTACGTTTTCTCTTTACATTTTTTTGCCACTGAAGTGCTACACATTTTACTTATTCGTCTCATCATCTGCCTCCCCACTAGAAGCCAATCTCTCTGAGGGCAGGGATTCAGTCTGGTTTACTCATGACTGTAATGTTAGTACCCAGAACAGTGCTGATGTACTAGGGAGATATATATATATATACACACACACATATATATATATATATATATATTTTTTTTTTTTTTTTTTGAGACAGAGTTTCACTCTTGTCACCCAGGCTAGAGTGCAATCGTGCAATCTCAGCTCACTGCAGCCTCCGCCTCGTGGGTTCATGCGATTCTCCTGCCTCAGCGTCCCAAGTAGCTGGGATTACAGGCATGCGCCACCACACTTGGCTAATTTTTGTATTATTAGTAGAGAAGGGGTTTCACCATGTTGGCCAGGCTGGTCTTGAACTCCTAACCTCAGGTGATCCACCTTCCTCTGCCTCCCAAAGCACTGGGATTACAGGCGTGAGTCACTGCACTGGACAATAAACATTTGTAAATGAATGAGTAGATGCATTCATAGATTACAGGATGCTTTCATGTACAGCAATGAGTTATTTCATTGGATTTTCACAAATGAGGTGGTTCTCAGTGGGTCTCACTTTGCAGCCAAGGGGACAGAGACAGAGGGGGTCAGTGGGATAGGATGAGGGTGGAGGCAGCCTCAGACGCACATCTCTGACTCTATCCTTTGCCCACAGCTCGCTCCAGGAAAGTGCTCCCATCTCTGTTTTCTAGGCCCCTGATGGGAGGGGCTTCCTGCCCACCAACTTTGTTGATGGCCAAGAATGAGCAGGAGGTGCTCCACTGAGCCCACTGCCTGGTGCCTTAGTGCTCCCCTGCCCCCGCCGGGGCTGCGCTGCCATTGCCTTTGGAAACTGCCTAGTTTGGCAAAGCATCGATTGCGTGGTGCGTTGGTTAAGATATTACATGTGGGGGTGTCATTAATTCAAAGACAATTGGGTGTTCGATATTTCTTATTCTGCCTGCCAGTAGGAATTAATAGAAAACCTTTCAATCAGCAACAACTGCAAAACAACTTCTGGCCCCAAAGATAATCAATATTAGCCAGCAGAGCCTTCTTCCGTCTTCAGGAGGCTATTCATTTCTGGTGCTTTCAAAACCAGAGAGGGCCATTTCCAATTCCACCTTCTTCAGAAGCCCCTGCCCGCACAGCTCTTTAGACACAGTCTTTGAAAAGACACAGCCATCTACGCGGCTCTCTCGGGCCCTCCCTCCCCATGTCGTGTTCCCAGTGCTAGAAGTAGTCATAGAATAGCCTGCCCAGTGGGAAGCAGGCAAACGATGTTCGAGTTCTTAGGAATATTGGGTGCCACCTTCCCGTAAGCGTCCCGACCAGAGTTGCTGGGGCCTACGATGGGAACCTAAGGATATAAGACGCTAATCTTACCACTAGGTGGTATGTCCTGGAAGTCCTCCGGAACCAATGAACCTGACATCCTCCAAGGAGCCCCTCTGAAGCACTTGAAGGTGTCTTCCCTTCCCTCTGCTATGCAGGCCCAGTCTCAGGGCTGGCCTCTGCCTCAGTTTCCCTCCTTGGCAAGTTGCCTGACATCCTATCCAGCTCTTGCCAGGCCTGTCCCATGGATGGGGCTGAGAGGAGGGCATGTGGAAGGTTTATTGTTGGATTCTACTCCCTCTATCTCGTATCCCCCAACTTTTCCTGTGCTCACACCAATGTTCTGCTCTTAAGCCTGCAGGAATTATGAGACAGACTCTTGGATAATGTCCATCAATGGCCTGGGAAGATTTTTCCTCTGCTATTAGAGGTAGTCGATCTCAGACCCCCATGTACACAACAGGGTAAGGGGGACTCTAGGTCAATCAGGTCACAGAGGAGAGGCAGAGAATGATCTAGAACAGAGGCATCTTTTGCACCAGCTTCTCGGATATGTGGATCCATTGGAACTGACATCATTTGTGTACTTTCTGGCTTTTCCACCCTCTTGTGGTGACTCCACAGGGTGAATGCCCAATACTTTGGGTTAATCCTAATGCTGACCACATAGGCTGCTGTCTTGGAGACACCATGAGAGTTTTGAAAGTTGATGGAAAAATGACCACATAAACACCTCTGCTGAAGCTCCTCACCTCCCCAGTACTTCCCTGACCCTTACACAAGGGCAGGGGGACATACGGGGCTCAAAGAGTGTGAAGTCAGAGGTGAACCGTGAGGGTGTCCCTGGCCAGCTGAACCTGAGGGTGCTGGTGAAATTGGAGGAAGCCTGTGAATCAGGGCACTGACAATTTTGGTTTGTGATAAGGTGGATTAGGGAGGGGTGTGGCTCAGCTCCGGCCAACACAGAAAGTGCTTCATTGGACTTTCACAACTGAGGTAGGCCTCGGTGGGTCTCATTTTGCAGAGGACTGAGAAATAACCTGTTTAAGCAGAACCCAACAATGTAATATTGAATCTATGGCAGAGAATAACGTTTTAGGAGGCTAAAAATCATGGTGAGAAAACATGAAAAAGCCAGCCCTTCTGTCACCTACACATTACACCCTTCCTCCCTCCCAACTTAACTCCCTGCTTTCAATTCCTCCAAGGAGCCCAGCTCCTCTACTCTCCCTGACATGGACCTAACCCTTACAGAAAAAAGCCCCCCTCAAACCGCCACGTTATAGGTGCAGAGGAGAGACCACCTCAAGATCATCCAGGTAGGAAATGACAGAGCCATGATATAAGCCCAACCAAGTGTGATTCCCCGTGCCTTCCCCAATAGGGTCTCCCAAGAGATTTCAGATGAACTCCACACCAATGTTCCGTAAGCACCCTGAGCATCTGTTGGCCATGACCCAGCAGTTAATGAGCATTTAGGATACACAGGGTGGCTGCCTCGGGCAGGGTGGCTTATTGGAGTAGCAAGCATACAGGAGAGTAAATGCCCTAATTTTGTGATCTGTTTTCTTCTCCCAAGTCCCCACACTGACATTTCTTGGGCTTTAGGTCTGATATTTACTTCTTTGTTTATTAAAGGGAATAGGAGGTAATGGCTGTGATTATGTGGTTGTGTTTTCAGTGAAACATGCTTTTTAACGACTGTGTGTTGACACAGTCAGACACACAGACACTCCGCTTGTCTCTGTGGGTGGAGAGACAATGCATGTTGTGCCTCTGCAGAGTTTTACTCATGTCGGCATGAAAGCAACAGTGGGAGCCGTGTTGCACTGGATGCCTGATGTTCTTCTAGGTCATGGCACCATCCCAGCAGCTGGATGGGCTGACTGCTCCATGGGGGGCTTCCCATCTCTGGTGAAGGTTCTTTGCAAAGGTGGGGCTGGCATGGACTGGTGGGCCCTCAACTCCTACCAGATTCCAATCCTTCCTGCTTCTGGCTCCCAAAACCTCCTCCTGACAATCCATTTCCTTTATAGCAGCCTCATGGTTTTTGACCAGGCGGTGACCATCATCCGTCATCCATCCATCCACCCATCCATCCATCCATCCATCCATCCATCCATCCATCCAACCATCCAACCATTCATCCATCCATCCATCCATCCACCCACTCATCCATTGATCCATCCATCCATTGATCCATTTATCCATCCATAGATCCATCCACCGATCCATTCTTCTATCTATCCATCCATCCATCCACCCACCCACTAGTAGTCATTATCTATTCTCCATTGCCCCAGAATAAGACCCAGACTCCCAAAAACATCCTTAGGATGATGTTGTTATAAGCAATAGAAGGTCTCAACTCAAATTAGTCTAAGACTTAAGGACATTTGTCATCTCACAGCCCAGAAATCCTGGCAGGGCATGCTCCAGACAGGATGTCAAAGCTCTGACTTCACTTCTCCTGGATCCCATGGGCTCTGCCCATTGGCTGCATCTTCAAAGTGGAGGCGAGGTGCAGCCGCTCTGGGCATCACAGCCAGACACAAACATGACAGTATCCCAAGGGAAAAGAGGGGCTCTCTCTTCCACTGTCTCCTTCCTGCAGATGGTGGAGGTGGGTGGGGCAGGAGACGGCTTTTGGCTATGGATTTTCTAATCCCCAGGAGAAGCCGATCGTGAAGACTGAATTCAAACCCCACACACCGTCTCAGTGGGTCTTCAGGCAGGCCAGGCAGAGCAGAAAAAGACAAACAAACAACTACCTTCAGCGGGTTCCAGAGGCCCAGTGACTGGTCAATTGGGTACAGACATGCCAACAAATCCCTGCCCGCAGAAGGCAGAGTCCCTCTCTTCTGCCCAGAGCTTGGCACCATGCCACCAGTCATGGAAAGACAAACTCCAAACTGTCTGTTCACCTTGCAGCCCTCCTCCCTCCACCCAAACCCCCTCCCGGAGCTGACCACCCACCCCCACTCCACTCATCGGGGTCTCTCAAACAGCCTTCTCACTTGTCACCTTGGCTGTGCTTTTCTTTTGCCCAGGAAGGAAGACAATTGGCATAATGGCTCTTTGTGCTGAACATGTTACCAGAGCAGAGGCTGCCAGAGCCCCTGCAAGCTCCCTTCTTCACGCTGGCTCCCAGCGCCCCACCCAGTGGCTCAGGCCCAGCTCAGTGCACCTCGTCCTCCCTCCCCCAAACAGAGGTGGTGAGGGGCAGGGGCAGTCACCTGGGCGCTGCTGCCAGAGGTCCTGAGGCCAAACCACAGCCTTCAGATGAGTGTCAGGGTGGATGCAAGCGATGAGGACTGTGGCCAGTCCATCCTTCTTCGGTTTTCTTTTAAACGAAGAAAGGAAAAAAAGGCCCCATCACAAAAGTACTCTGCAACTTGAGTTGAGGGGAAATGTCTGGAGTCACCTGCCCTGGATGTACCTTCCTGGGCACAACTTGCCATTTGTCCCCAGTGCCCAGTGGGAAACCCCCCCACTTGCCCAGCTCCAGGCTCCACTGCATAAAAGGGAAGTCAGAAGGTGGAGCATCTTTTAGGTATTCATTCAACAAACTTCACCAGGCACCCACTGTGGGCTAGCCCCTGTGCTAAGTGCTGGCTGTGGATACTGATGTGGGAAGCATGTGGGCTTGGACAGGCTGTCCCTCAGTAGCGGAGTGGCTAAACAAGCCACTTAACCTGTGAGAACTCAGTGTCTGGGTTGGCAAAATGGGAATAGTATAGACCTCAGAGGGCAACTACTAGGATTAGATAAGATGTGTAAAGCATTTAGACAGAGCTCAGAACACGATAGGTAGTGATGGCGGCAATGACTGTATTCGTCCGTTTTGCATTGCTATAAAGGAATACCTGAGGCTGGGTAATTTATGGAGAAAAGTGGTGTGATTGGCTCACGGTTCTGTAGGCTGTACGAGAAGTGTGGGTCCAGGATCTGCTTCTGGTGAGGACCTCAGAGAGCTTCTACTCATAGAGGAAGGCAAAGGGGAGCTGGCATGTCACGGAGTGAGAGGGGAAGAAAAAGATAGGGGAGGAGGTGCCAGGTTCTTTCTTTCTTTCTTTTTTTTTAACAACTAGTTCTCATGAAAACTTGCTTGTTACTCTGGTGGACAGCACCAAGCCATTCATGAGGGATCTGCCTCCAAGACCCAAACACTTCCCACCAGCCCCCACTTCCAATATCGGGGATCGCATTTCAACATGAGATTTGGAGGAGACAAACACCCAAATTCTATCAGACACAAAGCTCCTGCCCTCGGGGAGATCACAGGATGCTATGGAAGCACCACTTGGACTTGAGTTTAGCTGGGGGCTCCTAGAGGAGTGACTGCGCTGGGCTTCGCCAGGCATAGCAGTCCACGTAGGCATAGCAGTTCACGTATGCGTACTCGGCATCCAGGTGTCTTTGCAGTGACTTAGGGACTGTGGTTGCTTTGCCCTTGGGGGTCCTTGGTCTCATCCCGAGGGAGACAGCACTTGGAGAGCCCCGCCTGCTCCTTGGCCTCAGCTGGAAATGACACTGACCATCCAGCTTTCCATCCCTGGATCAGGACTCGCCACGTGGCCCCACATCACTGCAGAGGGGCTGGGAAACGCAGGGAAGCAAACGGATACTCGACCAGCAGTAAATGTACACCATTCAGAGGGTAGGGCCAGGGGGATTCCAGGCTGCGGGAGCCGGGACAAGAGGCAGAAGGGTGTCTGGGAGCCGTCAGTGCTCCGGGTGCCTGCAGGGGGGCGGCAAGGAAGGCGGATGGGGGCTGCATGGTGGAAAGGATGAGGTGGTGGGTCAGGCTGGGCCGGGCTGGAGAGCTCTGGCTACAATGAAAAGAAGGCAGTGGAGTGTACAGGGCACAGAGACCTTTCGGGAGGCCGTTGCAGAGATCTCCACACGGGGGATGGACTCCTGAATGGGGCCATGGTAACGCAGCAGGGGAGGAGGAAGCAGGGCCTTGAGCTATCAACAGTGGAATCCAGCTGGGGACGGGGCAATTCCCAGACTCCTCACTTGGGCGACTGTCATTCACTGAGCTTACGATCAGGGAGGCTAGGGCAGCTTTGGAGAAAGATGACAGGCTTGTTGATGGATCGCCCCAACAGGCAGTAGGTTACAGCATTAGAGGGCTCAGAGAGACCCGGGCCAGAGTCACCAGCCTGCTCAACACCAGGTGCCCTGGCCACCTCCCCTCACACCCTGCAAAGCATCCACTGCCCTTCTGCCTCTGACCCCTGCTGGGCACTGCTCAGCAGCCAGTCCCCAAAGAACAAAGGGGAGCCTGACAGATTAAAAAGCCCCGTGTGTTATCCTGGCAACTGAAGCTCGGAAGCCGGTGATCAATTCCCAGTCTGAACATAAGTAATCCCAGGACAGGTGGGGGTGGGACGAGGGAACAGACATGAAGGTGCTCATTATGGCAAGTGGAAGGATGCTTTTAACACAGAGACGGCCAGGGCACATCACATAAATATCATGCTTTGCAATTGTGGAGGTAATTGAAACATGATTAACCCCCCTGGTCTTTGGTCGTTGGGATTTGGAATCCCATATATTATGAACACTCTGTTCTGAAACCGGCTCTGTTGGCCCCTCCTCTGCAGACAGGAGCTTTTCTCATAAGCATCATAAAAAGCTTCGTGCATTACTGAACAGTGGAGTTAGTTTTCCTGTGCCCTGAAGTCCTTTGCCATTTTCTCTGTTGCATTCTGGCATTTATTTCAAAGGCTCCTTTCAAGTCAACGCAGACCCACCTGTTCAGCCTCCAGGAAGGACTCCCCTCAGCCCCGAACACAAGCCCTTACCTCTCACTTCTGGGAAGAATCATGTTATCTGGAGGTGAATCAGAGGCGAGCTCTTTACAGATCAATCAGTGTCTACCTTACATTCTAGCCATTTCACAGATGGGCAAACGGAAGTGCAGAGGAGTTAAGTCATTTGCCTAGTTCACCAAGCAAAACCAAAATAGGGTGAAAATGGAAACTGAAAAACCTGTTCTGACTTAGGTAAATCATGGTCGCACCCTGTGCTCTGCAGAGGGAAAACACAAGCTCTACCAGACAACTGAGGATGAAGCTGCCCCTGAGCAATCCCACCGGAAAGTGGCAGGCTTGGGAAATATAGTCGTGCTCGCTGGAGCCTCTCTGCCCCGCCAAGAGGCCTGAGTGCCTTTTATTAAACAGAGGACTATTCAACAATAAATATTTCTCACGCAAGGCCGGAGGAGTTACCATACTTGGCTCCCTCCCAGCCTGGCTGAGTCAGCAGGGAATTTGCCAAGGTGCGGAAACCTTGTGTTCTGTGGTTTTGGTGTGTTGATATTTTTTAAATACTGAGCCGGAGAGCCTGAAGACTGCAAAACACATGTGGATGCACCACCCCCATGGGTTCTGATCCTGGGAAACATGGCTTAGGCTCCTAGGGTGCTGGGAAGCTACAGGGGGGAATGGGTGGGTGGACGGATGCTACAGGGGATTTGGGAAAGTGTCAAATACAATGCTTTCTCAAATACAGTTTCCTTTTCTACAGAATGGGCTGAATAAAGTATAGACCCAGGGATGCTGTGAGATTAAGATTTTTGAAGTGCAGGGGCTTTAGCAGGGAGAGCGCAGGACTTGGATTTCAATCCTTCCTGATACAGTTATGACTTATCGGCTGTGAGTCCCTGGGTGAGACGTTTCCTCTTTCTGAGCTTATTGTTTCATTTATAAAATGGGGCATTAATATTTCCTACATGAACCTTTAAGAGATAGGTACCAGGGCCCAAATAACTGGATGAATATAAATGCGTTTGCACAGAGATACTTATGGCATGATTATTTTTTGGTGTGTTGCTGCTGCAGCGCTTTGCCTGGGGCAGGTCCTGTTCAGCCTCAGGAACTTGTTTATTTGTATTAGGCTTTTTGATGAGACTGGGGAGAGCTCCTTCACTAGGACTTCACAGAAGAGGATTCGTCTGTCGGTCCCTGGTCCCTTCACATAAATTAATATTCCAAATAAGAATTACACAGCCATTTCTATTAATATTTGATTCCTTGCCTCTTCAACTATCGGCTCAGTATTCTAACTGAGTTGAAAGAAGAAATAATTGTTTTTTCAGCCACTCCCACCGGGGAGGCAGCTGTAGACCCTGATTGCAGCCAGTGAAGTAACAACTTTGGTTGGTTGGCCTGAGGACAAGAGATGGGATGCACGTGTTAGAGTTGGTGGTTCCTTGGGGGAGAGAGAAGCCCCCCTCGGCTGCTTTGGAGGCAGATCCTAAAGGAATAGCCTTCTGAGTTCCGAATGCCTTGGAGGCACGGGGAAGGCCTGCTGGAAGGCTGGTTCAGATGTGCTCCCTGCTGGGAAGAGATTGGTGCTCCACTCCCAGGACTTACAGAGGCCCAGCCTGGAGGAGGCAGATAATTAGCAGATGGGGCCTGAGGGTGACTCTCAGCTTTGTCTCCAACACAGCCCCTGTTGGGCACCTGCAGGAGGCAGACAAGAACCTGGCTCAGAGGATGACTGGGCACGGCCTCCTCATCTTGGTAAAGATGATGGGGCTTCTCACTCTGGAAGGAGAGAAGCCCTAAACATAGTGCAGGGCCTGGGGGCCTCTGTGGTCCAGGAGATGTCCTTCTCCACTCCTTCACTTCTCAAATGCTGGGCTCCTCCCTCCTTGAATCGCCCCCACCCAGGGCCCAACCAGAGGCCAGATATCCCCAGAGGCATGAGGATAGTGAGGGGGTGGCGCCTGATCCAAGTCTCCACCTGGACTGAATTCTTAGAATTTTACGTTGCCCCAGCATCCATTTTGAATATAAATTTAACTTTCTCAGACCAGAGGTAGAGCTTAGACCCCCCTGACAGTTTCCATTTCTTTGGTTCCTCCCGGTTCCTCCCAGTTTCTCAATGTGTTTGATCCAGACATCTGCCTTATGCCAGGCCTCCTGGTGACCATGCCCCCACCTCCTATGGGACAGCTGGGTACAGCCTACTCGATTCACTCCACTGACGTCCACACAGCATGGACTGAGTAGATATGCCCCAGTGACACCCTCTCGGCCACAGCAACCCCATACCTGTGCCTGCTTGCTCTAAACCCACCAGCTACAACTCCCATGGAAAACCTGCTTAGGTAAGCCCTGGACCCCAGTAAAGGCTCTGGCCCCTGGGTCCCCCCAGCCCTGCTCCACACATGCTGGTGGAGCCTGCGCGTCCCAGACAGCTCCCTGCTGCCCACTGGCCCTGAGGCATGCTGCCCTCTTCTCTCTGGGACCTGTAAGTAATAACATCTGCTTCTGTTATTTCGTGTGTTTTGCTGAGTTGCCTTCTCTGTGTCTCACTTGACTGACACACCCAAATCTACCTTCCCTCTTGCTCAGGGCTGTCCTAGAGAGTGGGTATCTTGGTAGGAATAAACTGGACACAAGTCAGGCAAGAGCCACAAGGGCATCTGCCAGCACAAGGGACAAGGACACCTGGTCATGGGTCAGACACTTGGGCCTTAATCAGGCCGTCCACCAGGGCAAAGAAGCATCCCATGAAAGGTACACCGTCAACATCCACAACCACCTCCCCTGCAGCCCTGTCAGGGCAGGCTAGAGCTTATAGCTGCTCTCCTAGGACAGACCTGAAGGCCACATTAGGGGACAATATAACATCAACCTTGGAGCCTTTGCAAATTCTGTTCCAAAGCGAGAAGTCATTGTGATGCCATGTTTAGAGGCAGGTGGCCTCAGGCAGCAGGGACACCATCAAAGGTGGTGTCCATCGTTGAGTTGTCCCCATCTGTAGGCCCTGCTCCACCTCTGTTTTGTCCTAGTCTCAGCTCCATCACCCCTGTACCCCTTCCTGTGATAGAGCCTGGCCTGGCTTGGGAATAAAAGAAGAAAACAGGAAATAGCAAACTGCCCCAAGGACTGTAATTGTGACATTGTCATCTGAAAATGTTTGCAGCCCCTGTTGGCATATGCTGCTGGAGCAAAAACATGCAAATCTGGAGCAAGGTGACAGGTGGCCCTCAGGCTCCTGGAGGAGACACCTGGGTTCCAGTTTGGTTCTGGTCTGCTGGGGTGGGATTCTCAGACAGCATCTGGCCCATTTCTGGGTTGGATGGTACTCTGAACAGGGCACTGATTCAAGGGCCAATGAGTCCCATCCCAACTCCTACAAAGCTGTGTGCATTTTGCCCACTGCCTGAGCTTGTAGATGGGGCAGCGTCCTCTTAGCCCTACTCAAGCCCTTCAGGCTCAGCTTAGCTGAAGCATCTGGAAGCCATTGGTGCAGAGCTACAGACTCAGCTGCTGGTGTTTATCACCCCAGAGGTTGCAAAGTGACAGCCTGTGGGACTCTCTTGCAATCTGATGGCATTGGATCTCACTATATTGTACAATTATTTTTTCTGATTTAGTTGCCAATCCAAGATTTTTTTTTTAAATTGGGCTATTTCACAATAATATCCAAATTTCAGACTCCCATGCTCCATCCAGTGGGAACTGAGACATAGCGGCTTCCTTGGATGGGCATGTGTGCTCCATGGTGCTGAAGACCCATTCCCTGGGAATGGGTCTTCAGCACCCAAGGTAGGTACCCAAGGTAGCTCTCATTCATTTCCCAGCCCCCCTGGCCTGGGTGGGTCAGGACTGTGCAACCATGCTGTACACCATCTGAGGGTGGCCAGAACAGGGCAGGTGGCAGGCTGCAGTGTCTTCGCTTGAGCTAACAGGCATGCCCTAGTGTAGTGCCGGGCACAAGTTCGGTGTGGGGTAAGCCTCCCCTTGCCCTGTCCCTCACAGTAAGGTCAGGAGAGCACTCACTGCCCCTAGACCCTGCGCTCTTTGAGGGGGATCAGCTTCTACTCCCATCCCTCCCCTGTGGCTTCAGCACAGGTAGTTTGCTGTATCCTTGCTCAGCCCCTGTCCTTGGAGACTGGGGTGGACTGCAGACCTGGACTCAGAAAGGCCAAGAGGCCAGGAGGCCTGGCCTCACATGGGACCAGAAGGCCCAAAGCCCAATTCTGGATGGAGGGACCAGCCGTGAAGCTGACGTCCCTCAGGGTTTCAGGGATGTAGCCCTCAGGTGTAGGCCCCTGAGCTGTGCCTGGGCTGAGAACACGACACCTCAACCTCCTCAAATGCTCAGGACATCAGAGGCTTAGCAGACAACAAAGTAGTCCCCTCTTAGACCTGGGGATGGCGGGAGAGGTGGGGTTTTCACTGGACGCTGAAACTAGGGTGTGGAGGGCCCTTGGGCCCTTTCCCAGGGCAAGCTTGGGGCAGAGGGTGGGGAGCATGAACAGTGCTTCCAGGTCTTGAGTCTTAAGGGCAGGGGGATTGCAAGTGGGATCCAGAGAAGAAGGTCGAGTGCTGAGGTGGGAGGAGGGGCCTCGGAGGCCATCTCTGAGCCGGAGCTTCCCTTTCTTGAGTGGATTCTCCCTGGCTGCTTCCAGTGCTCTCTCCATCCTCTGGCCCCTCTCCCACCTGCATCCCTCTTCCCCCTGCACACATGCAGTGTGCCCAGACAGGGCTCACCCAGACCACAGGGGCTCCTAGGTGATGCAGACATCCAGTGCTAAAGACAGCAGGGCCACAGACTGAGACGGGTATTTTGTTATCAGCTTTCTTAAAATCAGAAAGATCAAAAGAAAACTGATGCATCTTGCTAAAAACTGATCCCTGTGAGAAAGCCTGCTGGACCCTGGGCCCTAAACTCTGACACTCACTCACATTCCTGTTAACAAGGAGGAAGGACTCATTAGTACCTGGTTGGAGTTGAGTAACTTTGTTTTCTTTTCATTGTATTTACTCTGTGATTTTTTTTTTTTAATGGTAAATGATGATGGTTTTTCCTTTCTGAGGAAGACAAAAACTGTCATTTAAAATGCATTTTTAAAACACTTTTTAAATGAATGTTTCCAAATATAGACCAGAAATAGGGATGAACACCACCATGCCACCCTCCAGCCTCAATGACCCTGGCTGGTCTCATTTTTTGACACCCCCAGCTCATCCCACAGCCCATTATTGAAGCAACTCCCAGCCACCATACAACTCACCTGTGTATACTTCAGTGTCAACTGCCTCTATGTGACTATATCAAAAGAACATGGTGAGTCAGTGATTGTGCAGGGAGTCCCTGTGTAAGGCAAATCCCTGAGCATGGCCTGGAGTGATGTGGCTGGGAAGCCTTGCCTGGGCTGGCTTCTCATTGAGTGCACAAGAACCTGCACCTGATGGGGGGTGCCACCTGCCCCAGCCCTGACATGGGCATGGCACCCGGTTTTTCCCTGTCTGAAGCCTTTCAGACTGTGGGCCTCCCAAGGGTAGGGTGGGAGTCCTGGAAGCTCATGTGTGATATCCCTGGAGCCTGCTCAGAAAATATTTGCTGAAGAAGTGGGACAAACTAGCTGGTTGGAACTCCTAACACAGAGAGTGAGATAGGCTGAATTTTAAATGACCCCTGGGATGGTTAATTTTATGTATCAACTTGACTGGGCCATGGGGTGCCCAGATATCTGGTCAAACATTTTTTTCTGGGTCTGTCTGTGGGGGTATGTGTTAGTCCATTCTCATGCTGCTAATAAAGACATACCAGAGACTGGGTAATCTAAAAAGAAAAAAGGTTTAATTGACTCACAGTTCAGCATGGTTGGGGAGGCCTCAGGAAACTTACAATCATGGTGGAAGGGGAAGCAAACATGCCCTTCTTCACATGGCGACAAAAGGGAGAAATGCTGAGTGAAGTCTGGGGGAAAGCCCCTTATAAAACCATCAGATTTCATGAGAACTCACTCACTATCATGAGAACAGCACGGGGGTAACGGCCCCTGTGATTCAATCACCTCCCACCAGGTTCCTCCCACAACACATGGGGATTATGGGAACTACAGTTCAAGATGAGATTTGTGTAGGGACACAGTCAAACCATATCAGAGTGTTTTGGGATGAAATTAATATTTGCATTGGTAGATGGAGCAAAGCAGACTGCCCTCCCCAGGCCAGGGTTCCCAGGGAGGGCAGGTCTCCTCTAATTCAATAAGAGCCTGAATAGAACATAGGGCTGAGTAAGAAAGAGTCCTCTCTCTCTTTGCTTTCACCTGGGATGCCGGCCCCCTCCTGCCTTCTGTCACACTCAGGCTGAGACCTGAGGGCTGGGACTCCTTAGCTTCCATGATCATGTGAATTTCTTCTAGTGCACAAATACATACATGCATGCACACATACATACATCCTACTGGTTCTGTTTCTCTGGAGAATTGTGACCTTTACCCCTATCACCCCATCACCTTTACCTGTGCCCTGGTGTCATGCTCGTGAATATATTGGGTTACATAAGAAATGAGACTCTACAAATGTAATTAAGGTTACTAATCAGTTGACTTCAGCAGAGGGGGTTATTCTGAATTATCCTCGGTGGGCTTAATGGAATCACATGAGCCCTTAAAAGCTGGTAGAAAAGGAGGGCAGAGGGGCTTCAAGAGTGAGAAAGACTCAAAATGCAGTTGCTGTTTGAAGGTGGAGAGGGTCACACAGAAGGAATGTGGGTGGCCTCTAAGCATACAGAGTACACCCATGTTGGCACCCAGCATGGAAATGGGGGCCTCAGTTTACCAACAGCCAAGACTTGGATTCCTCCCCAGGACCTGTAGGTTCGAGCCCAGCCTGACCGACACCTGCATTTCATTCTTGTGAGACCCAGAGCAGAGACCCCACCAGAATTCTGGTCTACAGGCTGTGAGATTAAAAAAAATAATAATGGATTCTGCTTTAAGTCATGAATTGCTGGAAATTTCTTACTCAGCAACAGAAGATCAATTCAGAGAGTGAGGAAATCCCTTTCTGTTCACTTCTCACAATGAGAGATACCGATTCTGGATGACACTGGACAGGGGACCGTCCCAGGAGAGAATCCTGTTCCACATTTCATGTCACAGGGAGGGATGTGAGGCTCAGAGGGGGTCACAGCAAAGGAAGAGTGGAGTTGAGGTCAGAGCCGGAGTCTGGGCGCTTGTGGCCCATGTACCTAGTGCTCAGGTGAGCCTACCACGGGTCCGGTGGGGGTGGGGCACACTTCTGAACAGGTGCTCACACTGCTCCCCGCCCCCAGCTCTCACCCACACCCACAGCCATACCCACAGCAGGTGGTTGCTTTTGTCTAAGCAACTCCTAAAGAGCCAACCCCCATCTAAGAGCAGAGAGTCCCTGGAAGTGGACACCCGTGTTCTGTGCTGCCATTGTCACAGGACTCATCTTTTCAGAACCACCCTGTCTATTGCCCCTGAGCCACTCTGGGAAGCCATGTGGATGGAGCCGATGGGTGTCCAGGAGCCAAGGAGGGAGATGGGCCCAGGGAAGAGGCAGGGCCACAGCTGCACAGCCTGGCAATGTGGACTTGGACCTGGCTAACCTTGTTGGCGCAGTGGAGGCGCTAAGGGTAGGCATCAAAGGTGTTTAGCCATGGGGCCGACAGAATCAGATCTGTGTGTTGGAAAGACCCTGGCTGTGTAAGTAGAAAGAACCAGTTAGCAGCTAGCAGGGAGAGGAGGCGGGGAAAGTGGCAGGAGGAGGCTATTGTGACAGCCTCGTGGGAGACATGAGACTGGTCCAAACCAGCAGCTCTCAAAGGTCAATGGCCGCTGAGGGAGCTTGTTAAATACACAGGTGCCCAGGTGCCACCCCAGACACTCTGATTCAGATGACTGGCCCCACCCCACTGTCATAGAATCTCTGGTATTGGGGCCTAGGAATCTGCATTTTGAAAACTGTCCAGGCACTTCCAAGATGAGCCAGGCTTGGGAAGAGGACTATGGCTCACTGCACTGGGGTAAAGGAGCAGCAGTAAAGATGTCATGGAGATTCTCTCACAGGCACCGCCTGAGAAGGTGCACGGTGGACACCCACAGAGCCCGGGGTGGTGGGGGTGAAGCAGGTCTGGGTTGGAGCTGGAAGCAAAGCTGGGCTGGGAAGGAGTGCCCATCATGATGCACTGCTCGCTGCGTCTGCCTGTGGGTGTTCATTTCTATTATCCTTCTAAACACCGCTTTGTAACATTTCACTGCATTAAATGCTCAACCAGGAAAATGAAATTTATTTAGAAGGCTGAGGTATTTCACATCTAGGGCAGGCGATGCTGCTCTAAATTTACCAAGTCAACAGCTCATTTTTGCTGTTGAATGGGTTGTAGATCTTATGACAGAAGCAAGTAAGTGAGAACGCTACCAGCTGTAAACTTTATCTTATTGGCGAAATATCTATTACGCAGCTAAAAACATCTACTTAATAGGTGCTGCCCTTCAACAATTGGTAGCAACAGAGTCTTAGGTGGTGATAACAATGACATTATATCTCTTTTATCACCTGTAGGTTCTTTGTATTGTCAATTACTGGCTGCACATTCCTTCCGGCCTCAGAGGCTGTAGGATAAACAGGTTGCACCATTCTGATGACGTGGTCATCACTGGAGGCACTGGGGGTTTGCATCTGATTTTCCTTCAGAGGCATCTGCCTGTGTTTTAGGATCCCCAGTCTTCATCAGGACATAGTGAAATCATATGAAGCTAACTAAGTCTGATGAATGAGTAAGTGCTAATTAAGCCAGGTGATTCTAACTGGGTCATTCATAAACATTTACAGGCTCTGAGCTAGGGGTGGTGAATGCAGAGACATACAGGACTCCATTTCTCTGGAATAGAGCTCTGAAATCTTAAAGCTGCAGCAGCACTTTTGGAACATGCGAACCGCCCCTCAGGAGGACCCTGTAAGAGCAGATGGCTCTTGTGAATATACAAGCCTGGACACTGGTTTAAAACTAACCCCATTCCTTTTTTCACTGAAGGTTTGATGCAGAGCCGAAGTCTGCTGTTCTAAGGAACCACTAGTTGTTATTGTCCTAAATCCGGTAGAGGTTTTGGATGGGGTGTAGGAAATTTTCACAAGAACCCAAATTTCACGTCGATTTGTGATGGATTAGCATACCAAAATGGGCTTAAAGTGCACTTAATGGATGCATTACTGCAGAAGGGAGCCACCTAACCAGAGCATTGCTAAATTTATGAAAGTGAAATGCACTTCAGGTTACTGAGCAGTCTAAATTTGTCAAAGTCACAGAGTGGGAGGCAGGTCGTTGCTGGTGGCAGAGGTGGCCGAAATCTGAAGCCAGGGCTGCCAAAATGAATTTGAAGGCCTCTGCAATGACCCGAAGGGCTCCCTCACGTCCAGGTGCAGCCCTTTTCAGTGGCAGGAGCAGGACCTGGGGCTCCTGAGCTTCAGTGTTTACTGAGCCCCTCTTAGCACGCAGGAGGCAGAGA
This sequence comes from Macaca thibetana thibetana, assembly GCF_024542745.1. Lineage (NCBI taxonomy): Eukaryota > Metazoa > Chordata > Mammalia > Primates > Cercopithecidae > Macaca > Macaca thibetana. The sequence continues at coordinate 120,155,901 of NC_065586.1, read as the reverse complement.
GTGACAAGGTGTGTCCATTCTTTGCCCTGCCCCACGGTGCTTCCCTAATGGGTCTGCCCACTATGAACTTGAACTCATCGGCACTGGTGCGCACTCATGGAACAGACGTGGCTTTTTGTCCTTGCCTAAGTGTTTGGTTTGCAAGCCTCAGTCTCCTGGCCTGAAAAATGGGGATAAGTAATACTGGCCTCACAGGCATGGGAAAGTGCTCAGCACAATGCTTGTCACAACGTGGGACTTTGAAGGTCCCTTTCTTCAGGAGGTGGCTGAGTCTTAGTGACCTCAGTGGTGCCAACATTCAGCTCTGTGAGTGGCACACAGCAGGTGTTAAGAGAGTGTCTGCTGAATGAGTGAATAATGAATGAGTAAGTGAATGTGATTTCAAGGATTGTGGCGGGTCCCTGACATTCCAGTTTGCTGGTGTCCTTGTAGCATCTCTTACAGAATCTTTATTCGAGTTATACTTATTCATGGATTCAATTTATTACACAATTGCATGTTAACAAACATTCAATTATGTGACTATCATGGATAAAACTACTTGCAATAATAATGATTACTAATAAGAACTACGATTTTCAACTCTTACTGTGTCCCAGGAATTGTGCTGAGTATTTTTAAAATACTTTGTCTTCAGTCTTGACACCAGGCCACTGAGGCCATGTATCAGCCAGCTACAGCCACAACAATGCTGTGTAACAAAACATTTGCAACATTCAGTGGCTTGCAACAATAAGCATTTTCCCTGCCTTGCTCTTATGTCTGTAGGTTGCCTGTAGCAGCTGTGAGTCCTGCTGTATGTGGAGTGACAAGGCTCCAGACAGCAAGTCAAGTTCAGGTTTCCTCCATGTGTGTTCATTCTGAAGCCTCTCTGAAAGAGGCAGCAACGTGTTCTTCTCATGGTGGACCACCAGAACAGAGGAAAGCAGGTCGGGCCCTCCAAGCACACTTCAAGCCTCTGATCCAGGTATATTCCCCATTATCTCATTGTCTAAAGCAAGTCCAAAGTCAAGGAATGGGGAAGTGCAATCCCCACACTGGAAGGCCGTGACAAGGATGCATATGTGTAATAACCACCACAGGAGAGTGAAGAGTTGGGATCAACATCTCAGTCAACTATTCGTAGGTGCTATCAGAAGCCTCAAACCCAGACATGGGAAGAAGTGACTTGCCCAGGTTGCTCAGCTAGTGGGTGACAGAAGTAGGATTTAAACCCAGGCAATTTAAATCCACAGTTGTGGGGGCCTAGAGTGCACACAGGGGAAGCAGGGATTTATTTTCTGAAAGTATCTGCATTTTATTTTTCTTTCTTTTTTCTTTTTCTTTTTTTTTTTCTTTTTGAGAGGGAGTCTCACTCTGTCGCCCAGGCTGGAGTGCAGTGGTGTGATCTCGGCTCATTGCAACCTCTGCCTCCCAGGTTCCAGCGATTCTCTTTCAATCTTCAGGCATGTGCCACCACACTAATTTTTGTATTTTTAGTGGAGACGGGGTTTCACCATGTTGGCCAGGCTTGTCTCAAACTCCTGACCTCAAGTGATCCGCCTGCCTCGGCCTCCCAAAGCGCTAGGATTACAGGCTATGAGCTACTGTGCTTGGCCAGTATCTGCATTTTTTTCAGCCATGACTTGCTATTACCACGTTAGTACCAACCTCTCTTGCAGTTACACATTTATTTGTCTATCCTTCCACCCACCCACAGGGACCTGGCATTTGGGTGTTCTTTCAATTCTCTGCAATAACAGGCCCAAGTGCAATTCTTGGGTAATTTTTTGAAATTAAGGTTGAAAGGGAAAAAATCACCCTCTAGTTAATCTCAGGCACGTGTATAAACACCTTTGGAAAGTCCCTGGTGGAATTCGTATCAAAGCGGTACCGTGATTTTTACTTAAAAACAATTTGCTTCATGTCAACTGTGGTTTCTGACACCTGAATTTGAAGGTGATCTGGGTGGGCCCAGTGCCATCTCCGTAACGGAGTTATGTGTTTACCTGGAGGGAGGAAAGGCAAGGCATTATTCCCCGGCAGTATGTGTGGCCCTAGAATAATGTTCCACACACCCTTACAGAAGGGGATTTCCTCCTCGCCGTTTCCACAGACCCTTCCCTGTGTTTGTTTAAACCCGTTGCACACTGGTCTGACAGCTGCCTGGCCCAGGGCCTTCCTTGCAGACGCATGTACAACCAACCCTCTTTAACAGCAACCTGCTCTGTGTCCCCTGATGCAATTACTCGAGTATATAAACCTCGCTGAAAGGCAGGCTTTTCTTGGGAGCTAATAAATAAGCCCCAAAGCCACAACATGTGTGAGACCTTGAAAAATGGCATCATCATCTATTGGGAATTGTGAACCCTGCAAAAAGCAGCTCATTGTATTTTCAGAAATAGGTTTTTGTTTAAAAAAATAATAAAGAATAAAAATCACCAAGTGGAGTCTATATGGAAAAAGCAATCTCGTCTGATATTCTAAGGCAAGTCTCTTTGCTGCATTCATGGTTCTTTGCAGATTTTATGTAAGAGGCATTATTTGTAGGAAAACAAGATAGGATTTTAAAGAACTCCCCTCTCATCCCGGTTTCCCATCTGCAGTTATAATCCTCTGATGGTGACCTCTGAATTAGTTGCCATGGATGCTGAGCAGAAGTTTATGACCTCAGGGTGGACTGTAGCTTCAGGGGGGTGAGATGAAGCCTCCAGCAATAAAGAGATAATGGGGAGAAGGCACTGTCAGGAATGACCCTTCGGTGGCATGTAGTCTATAGTTAACGGAGCACTTTCATTTCAACTGCTGGTTGCTTGGAGGAAGAGGGTGCTGGACTCTGGCCACGGGAACACAGGCCGGCAAAAAACTGCAGATTCTTTTTGCCCCTTGGACCTCAGTTTCCTGAGAGGCTGGGCTTGGTGCTGCAAGGCCCTCTGAGCGAATCTGCCAGAATTTCATGTGTCTTTTTCTTTAACTGATGACATCTTCAGCCCAGAGTCAGTGGAGTTGGCCACTGGTGCCGCTTTCTTGCCCCTCGCGCTGTCCAGGTAGTTCCCTGGAGCAGACTCCAGGTCACTGCGGCAGGCAGTGGCGCTCGGGGTCCTGCAGAGCTTTACCTCCCGGCGGAAGCAAACACGCCGGGCCAAAGAGCCAGGCCAGCCTTCCTGGGATGCAAATACAACAGAGGGCGCCGAACTCACCAGCGCCGTGGCCTTGAATATTAATGTATGGGCTGGCTCCAGACCGCCAGGTTCCTGAAAGATGTCTCTGGCGGCCGGGCGCGGTGGCTCACGCCTGTAATCCCAGCACTTCGGGTGGCGTAGGCGGGCGGATCATCTGAGGTTGGGAGTTCGAGACCAGCCTGACCAACATGGAGAAACCCGTCTGTACTAAAAATACAAGATTAGCCGGGCGTGGTAGTGCACGCCTGTAATCCCGGCTACTTGGGAGGCTGAGGCAGGAGAATCGCTTGAACCCGGGAGGCGGAAGTTGCAGTGAGCCGAGATCGCGCCATTGCATTCCAGCCTGGGCAACAAGAGCGAAACTCCGTCTTAAAAAAAAAAAAAAAAAAAAAAAAAGTCTCTGGCAAGGTGTCACTGTCAGACTTCAGGGGTTTCGATGTGCTTTTATTTGGAATCACCGCAACACACAAGCAGTGTTGACTCGGAGGGGGAGGGGGAGGGGGCGGGGGCCAAACCCACCGCTCGGCGCACACGCCTTGATCTCGCATTCCAGACTCGAGCTGATGTGTGTCAGCGCGACATGGGGCGGGGGGAGGGTTCTCTTTGGATGTTTCATTCGCCGTCTGCACGTCACTCCCAAACTTTTCCTCCCTGCGCTCGCGGAGTCAGGTTGACGCGCCCTGGATGCGGGGCTAGAGGCTCGGCAGCTGAGCGCGCTCCCGCGGAGCCGGAGCCGCAGAGGCTCCCGGGCTGGACTCAGGCTTCTCAGGTACAAGTTAGGCGCCAGATGCCGAGGTGGGGGCGGCGAGGAGCGGCGGTAGGAGGTCTGGCTCGGGGCTCGGGGCTCCGGCGCCCCTCCGCGGGTTCTGGCCAGGCAGCGCCCGCAGCGGCCGGGGCTGGGCGTAGGGAGTCCGGACCTGCGGAGGCTGCGCGCAGCCTCACTCCCCGCGGCGCTTACGGCGCGGTGGTGGCGGTGGCCGCGGCGGCCCAGGCAGACAATGAACTTGCGAGCAAGCGAGACGAGCCGAGGTAGGTTTGGGCCCCGCGCCCCTCGGCTCGGCCTCCCCGAGCCTTCAGAGATCCCCAGCGGGAGGTGTCCCTTCGCCATTGGTCCTGGCGGCGCTCCGGAGCCCTGCGCGCTTGAGGACCCCGCGGGAAGGGTTGCCCAGCGGCGACGCACGCCCCTTCCCTCGCAGGGAGGACGCGGTCGGAGCGAGGGGACAGGGGACCGAGCAGTGGCGTGGTGGCGCCGTGGATTGCCGGAGGCCGGCGGGTGGCGCACGCCGCGGGGAACGCACGGGCGGGCTATCCGGGAGAAGGAGCCCAGTAGTCGGAATCGGGGCGCCCCTGCACCGCCCAGCTCTGGGAGCCGCAGGCGGGGGACCGACCGACGGACAGACCAGTGCTTTCGCGGTGTGAGCGCGCGTCGTTTGGTGGTAGGGGTCGGGGATTCCCCTCTGCCTTGCGCTCCGCCCCCACACCCCTATCGCACTTTGGGGAAGTTTCCAGGCGCGGCCCGGGGGAGGTAAGCGGGCATCAGCCACTCTCTCCCCGGTCTCCAGCTCGGATACGCTTCCAGAACCCCGGCTCTAGCCTTGCGGCCGTTCCGGGCTGCGAGGCCAGAGCTCTCCGGCGCCTACGCCCGTGGGACCCGGTTCTGGGAGGGAGATGGCGGGGGCGGACCTGGGAAGAGATGGGGGCGCGGCTGAGCCCCGAGCGGTGTGAACTTTTGCTCCCCGCCCCCTCCTTCTTCCTCCTCCCCGCCCCGCCCCCACTGCTGTCCCCTCCCTGCGCCCCGCCGCGTCTCGGGAGGCGGCGTGACTCGGGAGTTGCCGGCGCTTCCCAGCAGTGGCGGCGGCGTCCCTGGCCGGCCTGGGTGCGGCGACCCGAGCGAGGCAGGTCTGAGCCGCGCGGTGGGGCCGGAGGCGGGGATCCAGGGCTGCGGGGCGGCGAAGCTGGGGAGCCAGGTGGTAGCGGCCCGGGCGCGGAGGCGACTCTGGCAGTGGAGATGAAATGCGAGTCTCTTGGGTTGTGTGTGCGGGGGGATAGGACGCGGTGGCTGTGGGTGGCTGGGTGGCGGGCTGTGGCGCAATTGGCCCCTTGGGATGGCAGGATGGAGGCGCCGGGGCGAAGGGAACCTTGCCTTTGGGAGAATGAATGAATGAAGAGCCGTGGAAGCGCCTTCCTGACTCCTCCAGGCAACCTATTGGCCGGCGTGCGCTCGAGTGTGTACGTGTTGAGGCTTCGGAGCCGCCCGGGTCCTGGGCACAGCTGCTTGACTGCCCCGTCGCGGTCCCGGTGCCCACGTTGCCTGCCCGCCCTGCGCCCGGGGCCGGCCAGCGCGGCTGGGACGGCGGGTATAGGCGAGGAAGGCTGGGGCTGGGTTGCCGGCTGCTGGCGGCTGGAGGTCCGCGCCGGGTGTAGGGAAGTCCGCGAAGCAGACTGCCAGGCTGGGGGCTGGGACCAGCTCCTGGGGACCGGGGCCCTTCTTCGTCTGCCGGCGTGCGCGGAGCCGCTGTGACAGCTGGGCGCCTTCGCCTTGTTCACGTTGGATAAGTTAATGGTACGAGTTCTCGGGAATGAAGCGTGGTTCCGGGATGCCCTGCAGAGGGATGTGACAAGTTGGTCAGTGAGACTGAGCAGAGGGACTCACCTTGCCTCTGGGCGCCCTGGCAGTGCCCCCAGCCCCACTTTATCAGCTGCAATTCCTGAGTGTTGTGGGATGCCTCGGTGGGCTAGGGTAGCCTCCCAGTGTTGGGGCAGAAAGGCCTCAGAGGGCATCTGCACCCCCCGAGGGGTCCTGAAGTAAACTGAGGCCTAGAGTTTTGCCTAGCGTTTCTCCTGGACCCTCCTTGGACCTTCCTGGACCATTATCCATCCGCCGCTTTCCTGCTCCTCCTCCCACCACCGGCAACCTTGCAAAATCAGGAACCCTCCCTTCCAGAACGTGGCACTTACTAATTTTACAAACTGAATGTTGAACTAGCATCTCTTGATTGATACATAAATACATACATAGATCATATATGATTTTATTCAAAGTAGCACAGGAATAAAAATGCCTTCTAAGTAGGTAGTTTTTACCAAACAAATTTTTCTCCCCAAATTCCTGAGAAACTGTCAGAAGATTTTCTTTCTTGCCACCTCCTGGATGGGCACACTGAGCTGGCGAGGTAAAGTGGCTTGTCATGGCCTTCCTGTGGGCACATAGGTGAGCTGGAGGTGGAGCTGCAGGTCTGGGCTTACCTCCAAAGTCCAGCTCCCCAGGACAGCCAGCTCAGGGACCCTCTGCAGAAGTCCAGCCCTGTCTCTGTGGCTCTCTCCTCTGGACACTGGATGATTGCAGTGAGCTGGCTTGTAGGTGAAGCGTGCAGGGGTAATTCTCCAGGATATTGTCCGGGGGGGGTGGCAGGCAGGTCGGGCCACAATGGTCACATGTGTGTCTTGCTTTTCTTGGATGATCAAAGCTTGCCATATCTGAGCCACTGTCCTGGCCAGGGACCCAGCCGGGGGTCACTGTGGCTGCCGTGAGGGCTGCAGTTTCCTTCCACGCCTTTGTCATCCCTGGTTGCTGCTCCCCCTGGCCAGGAAAGCTGAGATGTCAGAAGCATTTGATTTTTCACATGCCTAGAAGAGAGAAGATTAATTCCTGCGTCAAGAAGAAGTGTTTGGGGAAAGGTTGGTAAAGTGGGAAGCAGATTCTACTTATTTGGCGTCTTGAGAAACAGCAGAAAAGAAACCCCAAGTTAACTTGCTGGGCGCCAGGAGTCTGCAGTAGGGGAAGCTGTAGATTAGTGCTGGGTTGTGGTGGTCGAAGCCCTTTTGAGTTCGGCTGGAAGGTGCCCTGCTAGTGGAGGGGGCTGGGGAGAAGAGGGAGACCCCAGGGGTGTCCTGAACAGGTAAGCACATGCCCAACTACAGGGGACAGCCTCGACTCAGTTTCAGCCAGTTGGGGGGAACACAGAGTTGATAGGTCTTGTGAGTTTTTGAGAGGATTCTCCAGCCTGGGTATTTAAATGTGGGCTCAAATTCCAGAAGTATGGTAGAGGGTTCGGGGTGAGTGCCCTTCCAGGAGGTCTGAAGCTTGCCATCTGGCCCAGTGCTTATCTACTGGGAAGGGTGTCACTGCATCAGAGAGCAGGGCACAGGAGCCACACCCATCGTGGGCCCAGAGACTAAGAACTGATGGCTGCCCATCATGCCTGTGGCCAGGTCTAGGCTGGAGGTGAGGCGGACAGAGCTCCTTCACGTACTCAACGTGCCATACGTTCATTCAGCAGCTGTTGAATGAATTCCCATGATGTGGAAAGTCATCTGCATGAACCTTTTCATATAATTCCTTTCACCAAATAGATCCTGCAGTTGAGCCTCTGGGATGATTTGGTGGGGATAGGACAGACAGGGTCCCAGCCCTCATGGGAGGGGGACAAGCAGAATTGGCTGTGTAGACAGACAAATGGTCTAGAAGCTGCCGAAAGAGCCCAGAAGGGCAGTGATGCAAAGCAAGGCTTCGGAGCAGGAGTGGGGGAGTGGAGGGTGGACTCGGGGGAGTGTGAGGAGCCTCCTTTTCCAGGTGTGGACATTGAGTTTCAGAGCAGTGGGTGGGAGTCACCCACCCCGTGAGCAGGGCATGCTCAGGTATGATGTTAAGTTGGGAGTGACTTGCCCAAGGTCACATAGCCAGTAAGTGGGAAGTCAGGGGGTCTCTGATCTCCAGCTCTTGGCCAGCTCCTTCATCTCTGCTGTGCTGGGCTGAGGCCTCTTAGAAACTCCCAGAGGAGTGGACATTCCCTGTAATTGGCAGCTCTCATTTTTCCCATTTACACATTCAGGCACTGTCCCCCTTCCTGGGGCCTCAGCAGGCCCAGGATTGCAGAGATGCTGTTTGGAGCGCATTTGTATGAAAGAGGAGTCGTCTAAATTCTAAAAGCAGAGACTGTTTTTAAAAGTGGTAGCTGACTTGGGAGTGTCATTGATCTGAGCAATCAGCCAGCGGACGTCTCTTTAGCAGCTTGTGATTTGGAAGTGACTCAGTCACTGGTGAGAATCATGCAGCTTCCCTCCCCTTCTGGTCTGTAAAGGGGACGCTCAGGTATGAGATTAAGTTACTTCAAAGGGTCACTGTGTTCCTGTGCTGTGAATGAGGAGATCACGTTTGCACTTAGCTGGCTAAGTGTTGGGAGACTGAGTGTTTCCACTGCACAAGGCATTTCTTTATTGGCTTCCAGTATGAGGGTCTGATTTCTTTACTGAGATGGTTTCTCCTTTCAAATAAAGCACTGGGACAAAATGATTTATGTGTAGACCTGTGTCTCCACAGCAGGAGATGGAGCATAAAGGGAACAGTTATCTAATTAGTGTGTCCAGTCTAGGTGTCTAGTTAGGAGTGTCCAGGAAGGAGAAAGGTTTTGTGTCCATTTGGGCCAATATAGATTTTTAAAATTGTAAGTATGGGAAGACAGTTCATTGCAAGAGCTATCACGTGCTGTGTCCCTACAGGTTTGATGCTGGCCCTCTGCTAGGCAGGTCATACAGGTGTATCCCTTCGTGTCCTTTAGAGGGCTGGGAGGCTGTTGGAGATGACACACACCAAGCTCTCAGCCATCCGGATGTGCAGGAGGAGGGATTGGGAATGACGGTGGAGGCAGGAGGGAAATAAGGGGGTGAGGGGAGAAGAGCAACTGTGGCTCCAGAAGGAGGAGGCGGCGTGAATCAGCAAGTGGTTAAGTTGTGGGGAGGTGGCAAGTGGGAAGCAGTTTCTCATCTTTGCTGATTTCCAAAGGGATGGGGAGGAAAGGAGACCGTCTGCAGCAGGACTTGCGGCGTTTCTGCCCTGCAGCCCTGGGCCAGGTGCATGGGAGCAGAGACTCAGTGCTTAGCACAGAGCACAGCACTCAGATCAGTGAGCGAGGTGGAGCTTGTGCAAGTCAGAGTTACGTAACGCCGTTGACAGGCACCTTACAGGGCTTGGCAAAGTGCAGCAGGAGCCCGGGGTAACGACTTTGAGATTGGAGTGTTCAGGGAAGACTTCGGCCCTGGCCTGAGGACGGGTGTCTTTTCAAAGAGTTAATACCTGCCAGTGCTTGACACAGTGCCTGGCATCCAGTAAGTGCTCAGTAAGCACTGGCTCGGGTGGTATTCTTTAGCCCTGGAGCTCCTCACCATGCATGTCTCCATATTTGATTCCAGTATATTCTACCTCAAAGGGTATAGGCAGGAGCCCCTGCAAGCCTTGGCTCCAGCTAGGTTTCCTTAGGGTGGTGGCTTCATTCTCTGGACTCTGTCTCCTCATCTGTGCGAGGAGAACACTGGTAAACAGCTACCCTTCAAGACCCTTCAGCTGACCTTGCAGCCAGGCTGTGGAGCAGCTCGGCTGTGCCCATATTTGACGCAATTAACCAGAGAGAGGAGACCGCGCAGCTCTAGGTGGAACTGTGCTGGTGTAGCTCACTTGAATGTTACATCTCGCCCCACTCCCAGCTTAAAAGAGCCCAGAGGGGGTCTGAGGGGGGCCTCCTGGCTTCAGCAGGCTCTCCCTGATGCCTATTTTACATTTCTAGAACTCATCATGGCCCAGGCCTTTTAGATCTCTGAAGAAAGTAAGGCTGGCAGATCCTCAAAAGCAGAGGGTATCATTATAATGGAAACTTGGACACTTTCCAGAATTGCATTTGTGGTAAAAATATTGAAACAGACAGCCCAGGCACCCAGGTGCCTGGAAAATACCCCAACATGGGCAAATAATTAGATACAGGCCAGGCACAATTATGTTTTTCTGACAATAGGCTGGAACTTGGTGGCTTAGCATTTTCTCTTGAAATGGAATACGCCCCTGCCAGACCCTTTTGCTCCCTGTGGTCAAAAAGATAGTGGTGTGGCCACCAAGGGGGAGGGCATACAAGGAGAAGTGGCAATGCCATCCCTCCTAGGGTGGCCCTGGATCTATCTTAGGGAGGTTCTGTCCTGCTTTTGCTCTTCTGTGTCCCTGTAGGTAGCTGTCCCGAGGGACTGGGCCCATGGCACCTTTGCTAGGAGGCCAGAGCCTGCATTTCAGAGTCTAAGAGGTCGAGAGAGGTGTAAGATGTATTATTTTACCCTTCCATGAAAGTGGTCTGGGCAGCTGTGTTCCCTTTTGTAAGCCCTGGCAGCTCACTCATGCTGATGGCGGTTAAGTTCACCTGTACCTTCACGTTTCTTGTCAGCCAAATGTTTGGTCCCCGTGACAAGGATGCTCTTTTAGCTCAAGTGTTAGATGCCATAGGCACTGGGTGGGGCAGGGCAGGTAGTGGGTTGAGCCTGGGATCCACGCGGACTCAGGTTCAAGTTCATGCAGTACTGCTTCGTCCCATTCCTGTGACTCTGGTCAAGTGGCTTACCTTGCATCTCGGTTTCCTCATCTGTAAAATGGGGTTAATGATCTCTACCTGGTTGGATGGCTTGAGTATTTGAAAGAGTACAATTTAGGGTTCAGGGGAGCTCCCCACGTGGAACCACTCTTTTCTGGGCGAGGTCTAAACCTATGGAGAGATGCAGGAGGAGGAAGGCAGGTGGAAATCCGCATGCCATGGCCATCCCGACTGCAGCTGTTGTTGGAGAATGTGGCTGAACCAGTGGGCAAAGAAGTGGGGAACTGGGGCAGTCAGGCAGACCTGCCCACCCCATCGCCTGTGGAGCTGGAGAAGCCTCTCCCAGCAGGGTGAAGGGCCTCCTTGCCATGGGGAAAGGCAGGGCTGAGCTGTCACGTCCAGGCCCTCCTTCCATATTCCTGGGATGGTGTAGACACCACCAGGTATAGACAACAGGAAAGTTACACAGGGGGAGCGTCCTCCTCATGGAAGGAAACATCTGGAGTGGTGGAGAAGAGTCGCCCCGTGGCAAGGAATATGACATGCTGGGCTCCGTGCCTGGCCCACGGTGGGAGGGTGGTCAATGGCATCTGTTAGGTACGTACTTGGTAGAGGTGGCCGCAGTGTGTCAAGTAGGTGGTGGTGTCTGCTCCAGGAAATAATCTGGCTTTAAATTCAAGAACATCTCTTTCCTACTTGTTGGCAGAGCATGATTGAGATAATGGTGAGCCATGGATCTCAAGGTCGCATTCTAACTTGAACGCAATTCACAGGGAGCTGAGGTAGTGATTGACTCCTAGCCTGGGCTTGGAGAAGCTTCTCTGCCTCCTCTCTCTTGGTCCCAGGCCCCCAAAGGGCCTCTGCTTCTACCAGACCTGGCTCTGTCTGTCTGGCCAGCCGGGCCTGGACTTGGCTACACTTGGGTCCTCCAGCCACTGGAGAGGGGGAGCTCCCACATCTGCCTACTTCATCATTGAGCCCTCCCACCCCCACTGCCTTCAGGAAGCATTTGCCTGTCATTCTTGCCATCTCTTCCCTGTACCTCCCTCCCGCATCCAGGTGGAGCCTTCCTCCTCTGAGCTTCTGCAGTTTTCCTCTATTGTATTTCTCAACCTTGACCCTGTTCCACAATGTGCTGTGCTACAGTTTCCCGGGTGGGGTCTGCTCTCCCAGCCTGATGAGACTCTTCAGGAGGAGGGTGTCTGGGACTCACGGCACATCTGTGTAGCTGGACTCTCACTTAGTGGCCAGTGACTGCCACGTGTTGCATTAATGCATCAATTAAAAATGATTCTTCCAAAGGCGAGTTTATCCTGGAGATTTTATGTGAACCCTAAGTTTGATAGTGTGGCACAGGAGAGCTCACACTTGTCACTCAATTTCCCAAGGAGTCGAGAGCCTAATGGAATAACCTTGGATTTCCTGGCATTAGGTTTTGGGGCTATTAAAACGTAGTAACCACAGTTTTTTGTGTCTTGAGAGCCTTAGGGGAAAATGTTATGGAAATTTGGTTGTTGTTTCAGGAATATAAGCGGAGCCATCTACTCAGGCGACAAATGTGGAGGCTGCTCGTGTTTCTTATAGCTGGTATAAATAGCTCGGCTTCAAGTTCCATGCTCCTTTGTTTGGAATGTAAATATTTGCATTAAAAATATAAAGTATGTCCTGGTGTGTATTTTTAGGGACTATAATTTCCAAACCCCAAATCAGACTATGGGTCTACTGAGGATTAATTTTCTCTGCTTTGTGAACCTGTATATGTAAAGAGTCTTCCAAATGTACACACCAAATCCTGTTTGCTTCATGCACGACGGACCGCCAGGATTACAAGAAAGCAGGGTTGCCCCGGGGAGTGTGGGCCGAAGGCTTGCGTTTCTCTCCATGCACTTCTGATGGTTCTGCCTGGTAGCTGCAGCAGCCCAGGGCGGTGGGGTGGAGGAGTTTTGGCTGAGATCTTGTGGGTCATCAGGGGCCTGGCTTCTCTGTCCTTGGTTTCTTGGACATCCAGGTGGGGATTTGGCTGCAGCTGGCTGACCTTTGTGTCACGTAACCAGACACTTGACTTCGGAGTTGCTATTGCTCTAGGCAGATGTTCGGGAGTTTTAGTGCCCTTTCTGTGGTCTGGTGGAGGGAGCAGGAAGTTCTCATGTCCAGTTCAGAGGGGAACTGTGAGGGCCTCTGTGTGGTATCTTCCTCCACTGGATTCCGGGGGGCTGTTTAGATTTAATTTTTCTATGAAGGACAAGCCAGATGATTTTGTTAATCCCTTACTGTGGGTGGGATACCATCTCTGGTCTGGCCTTGGCCTGTTCTTGGTAGTGGGGGGCTTGGTGGGGCAGCAGGAGCTGGGCAGGCCATTTGTCCCTGGTATGGGGGAACTTATTTCTAAGGCTCTCTGGGCAGCCTTTGATGAACACCTTCTGGCCCAGAGGCTCTAACGGAGAAGGCTGGGCCGTGGAGGTCAGCTCGCCTGGAGAGGAGGGCTGAATGCAGGTGGGCATCCAACTGGCAGCCTCCCTCTTGTCTCATCACAGGATGAAGGGCAGATGAGAAGACAGCCAGGAGGGTCCTGGGCCCTCAGCTGTGACTCCCCGAGAGGCAGGTACCAAGGGCCCCCTTTGTCCTTGCTTCCTAGCCAGTGCGTGGCCCCGCCCTTGGGAGGGTCAGCTCCTCCTCCGTCCCACTGAACACTGATGCCTCAGGACTGGACTCCTTGGGGCAGCAGGGACCCTTCCATCTTTCCTTCCCTAGCTCTGCCTTGCAAAGGTGCAGCCTCCTGAGCCTCAGAGTGTCTGACATCTCTCTGCCTGGTGACCCCAACTGAAACATTGTGTGGGCTTAGAAACCGTGAGCCTTGGGGAGGACCATCTTCCTCTGAGCCCTGGGTGTGCTGAACTGCGAAGGCTTACCACTTCCTTGCCTGTGGTTATCTCCAGCCTGACCCACGGTGGCGGGATCCTCTCTCATCATCCGTCACAGTTTTTAATGAAGAAAATATGTTCCAGAAAGGCTGAGTGCCATGCCGCATCAGGTCAGTGATCCAAGTCATTATAGTGAAAGTCAGAGGAAATAGCTGCTTTTAGGACACGCTGAACTTGCCTAAGAAAGTTATCAGTGGGAATAAATGAGTGGGAAGAAAGCACGCTCCGACTAATGAGAACAGTATAAGCCTGACATTTTGTGTCGTCCTAACTTTGAAAAGCTATTTATACCCACTTGATAGCAGTTTCTATGAGAAATTAGATATGAGGAGATGTACAGAAGAGAAGAGTGGGAGCTGGGTGACTGTGAGCTCCTCCTCAGAAACATCTTCCAGGCAAAAAAAGAAAAAAAAAAAAAAAAAAAAAAAAATCATTTGCTCACCTATTGACAATTGAAAATCCAGGGATCTTTTGCATTGTATAAAATTTGGCTCAGAGAAGAAAAACGATGTATTGAAAAGAAGATGAAGCTTCAGTTGCCATTTGAGTGGTAGAAAATAAATTTGCTTTTGGCCATAAAAATGGAAATAAGTCAATAGAAAAAATGCAGGCCTGCCCACTTTTGAGTCAGCAGTTTTTTTGGTTTATGGAAGGGTGAGAAGACTTGCTCACTGGAAATCACCCGTTGGATTACTTAGGAAGCTGCAGAAGCGTTGAAGGGTAGGCATGTGTGTCTTTCAAAGTTCTCAACCGATTTATTTTTAAAAAGTCATAAAACAGACTTTTGAAAATCCTATTCAATCTATTCTTCTTTAACAGCTTTATTGAAATATAATTCACACACCATACAATTTACCCAAAGTATACAATTCCATGTTTTTTAGTATATTGACAGATATGTGCAACCACTACCACAGCTAATTTGAGAACTTTCTTTATCTCAAAAAGAAATCTTGTACCCTTTAGCTATCACTCCTTTATCTCCCCACTCCCCCACATGTACCTTTCAGCCCTGAGCAACCACAAATCTACTTCCTGTCTCTGTCCATTCCAATTCCTCTATTGTGGACTTTTGTATGAGCAGAATCACATAGAATGAGGTCTTTCGTGACTGGCTTCTTGTACGCTGTAACTTTCATGGTCCATCTATGCTGTGGCATGCGTCAGCACTTCATTCCTTTTCATGGCTGAATAATATTCCATTGTATGGATAGCCCACAGTTACATGGATCCATTTGTCCATTGACAGACACTTGGATTGTCTCCACCTTTGGCTGTTATGAATGAGGCGGCCACAAACATTTGTGTACAAGCTTCTTTGGGTGTGGACATGTGTTTCCATTTCTAGGGTTATGCTTTATGAGATGTTTTCACTTTCTTCTAATAATAAGATTCATTTTTTAAAAATGCTCTTTCCTTGACCCTAGAAAAGGATTTGTTCTTAGATGGGATCCTGATCCCCCTGTCAGTGATCCTGGCTGAGATACTGAATTGTCTGAATCCTGGAGCTGGAAAGGCCTTCGGGCAAACATGGTTCAGCCCCTTTTTATATATGGGGAAACTGAGGGCCAGAGAAGCCACACATAAAGAGACAGGATTGAATCCAGGTTTTTGGAGTGACAATCCAATTACTCCAAATGTTCTCCCTAAACTCTTACTAAAACCCCAAGTTGCCTTCTTGACTGGCCTGGGGCAGCAGATTAAGGTGGGCTGGGTGAACAGATGGTGGTTAGCTTGCCCTCTTTTATGTGACTATCGGTCAAGGTTTTCAGTTATCCAGTGGACTCTTGCCTGTTTTCCTTTCACCCATCTCTCTGTCCATCCGATATGCATCTGATGTCCAAGGCCCAGAACATCTCCCCATCCACCAGTGGCCAAATAAGAACTACAACTTGTGGCGCCAGCGTCTTTCTAGTTCTTTCTCCCCTGCAGTGATGGGAGGCCCGGCTGCTTATCCGGGGAATAATTAAATTAAGAACCAATTCAGAGAATGAAATTTTATCTTATCTGGCCAAGCCCATAAGCAAGGGGCTGTGATTGTGACTCCAGGATACATTCGGAAGTTGTTTTTTCAGTAGTACACTGGGTGAAAGCATTGAAAGAAATATGTGGAGGCCGGTTGGGAGATCTCCCTAGGCTGGGTTTCTTGCATGGCCTGGGGGTGTGGTCCCAGGGGCAGCTGTGTCCTCAGGCTGGTCCTTCCAGCGTTGATGTTTCCAGGCACCATGTAGCTCTGATGAGGTGGATAAAAGTGTTTTGTGGCTGGAGTGTTCTCTGTGCTTAGGAAAGTTCTTCCATTAAAATCCTCATGGATATAATTCTCATTGTTATCATTGACATTCTAACACACCTTTACAGCTGTAATAAGAAGTAAACTTGGCAGAAACTCAGTGGCTGTAAATCAGGGGCGCCGCTTTGCAACCCCCCACGGAGCTTATTGAAAGAAATGCACATACTTTGGTCCTACATCAGCTCTGCTGCATCAAATCTCTGGGGATGGATGCTGGGCATATGTGTGTGTGCATGCGTGTGTGTGTGCATGCACGGACCTGCATTTGTTAAGCCCTTTAGCTAAGAAACACTGATGGAACTTAGCAGTGATTGTAATCATTCTTCTAATGAGAATTTCCAGTTCTCCTGTGGCAAAGATAAGGGACAGATAATTAGCACAGTGGTCTCAGGAATTAGCCTCATTTGTCCTCAATCTGTGATGAGACTTTGTGGCTGTCTTTGAGTTTCATGTTCAGATTCCCTGGTTATAAGTAACACACACTGTTCATCACTCAGTAGCAGTGGTGGAATTTTAGATCTGTTTTTCTCTTGGGGAAGGACCCCATTCTCATCCCCACAGTAGCCTGGGCTGGAGGCGCAGGAGTCTCCTTTGACAGATAGCTGGTCAGTGCAGAATTGCCTCCTTTCTGTTTCTGCCACTGGAAGGTTATCTGTCCCTTCAGAACAGGAAATGTCTTATTCAAGGTGGCATCCCCCGGGCCTAGTCCATGAGAAAGAATGATTGGACAGATGGACAGACAGATGGGTGAAAGGAAAACAGGCAGGAGTACAGTGAATAATTGGAAACTTTGACCCGTAGTGCGGGGATGGTGAGCGTCTTTCAGATCGTCTGTTTATAGCTGGGGAAATGGAGGCCTGCAGAAGTCAGTGACTTGCCCCAGTCCTTCAGCTTTGATCAAGAAGAATATGTGGGAGCCTGGCCCTTTGATGTCTTCAACTCTTCTGACTCAAGCTCTGCACATCCTCTTGAGAGTCACCCTCCAGTGAAAAGAAATCTTTATTGAGGCCCTGCTGTGTACCCCATGCTGTCCTAGGAGCTGGGGATCTAGCCGTGAGTTAGACACACAGGGTCCCAGCGCTTACAGAGGGCATATTCTCACGGACAGAGACAGGCAGCAGACAAGGTCGCAAATACAAGAGAACAGACAGGCATAATAGCCATGTGCTGGAGTGACTGGCTGGTGGGCGAGGAAGGCCTTTTCACGGAGGTGACATCTCAGTTGATTCTTGAATGGTCTGAGGGTGCTGCTGTCTGATGCTTGGAAGGAGGGAACAGTCAGTGCCAGAACCCAAAGGGGAGAACCTGTTGATGGGATGGGATTCAGTTATGCTCGGGAGAAAGAGACTTTGTTTGTTGGGCGCCTGGTTTGATTTTCTTCTCTTCTGCATCCTCTGCACTGACATTTGCCGCTCTGCCTTCACCCCGTCCCATCTCTGGGTAAAGAACACCTGTCTGATGCTCGCTGGCCTGCAGCTGCTGCAGTTTCAGAAAACAGGGCTAGCAAAAAACAAAGCAAAACCCCAACGTCCCCGTCCTCTCACTTAGGGCTTGGCTGGGGAGGCAGAGCTATTTTTATGTAAGCACATGCTTGAGGGGGGACATCCTGGGGTGGGCAGCTGAAACCACACTCATAAAAACA
Organism: Macaca thibetana thibetana; assembly: GCF_024542745.1. Lineage (NCBI taxonomy): Eukaryota > Metazoa > Chordata > Mammalia > Primates > Cercopithecidae > Macaca > Macaca thibetana. The sequence continues at coordinate 120,138,541 of NC_065586.1, read as the reverse complement.
AGACTGAAATAGGACTGCGAATTCCCAAAGGTGAACACAGGCCGTTAACTTGAATTTGGGGACAGTTCCATGCAGCCTAGATCCTGGAGCAGGAATCCTTTGGAGGGGGATGAGGCATGGAAAACTGTTTGCTGGTTTGGCCTCTTCTTTAAGCATTGCTTTCCGGCCCTGGCTGTAACAGAGACCCGGCCCTTGCTCAGGACTTGGGCCCTCTCAGGCAGTTCTTCCTCCCTCCTAGTGCTGCCTCCAGCTGTTTCTGTACCCTCGTCAGTAAGAACCTCAGTTTCTCGAGGGCCCTGCTGTTGGTTGTCCTCTTGTTGCAGCCACCTCCCTACCTGCGAAGGAGTGGACCCCAGGCTGCCTCTTCGTCCCAGGTCCTGCCGTTAACCTGAGTAACCGTGGTCTCCATGGGGCAGCACTCTGGCCTCCCAGGTCCTCCATCAGGACACTCTGAACCTTGTCCACTCCTGAACTGCTCCATACCACATGGAGTCCGTTCTTGTTAATGACGTGTTAATGCCAGGCTTTCTTGTGGAAACCACACCCAAGGCACCAGCTTGTCAACCTGACACACAGTAGGGCGTCAACAGATTGTGTCTATCAGTTATTTTCATAAACTTGAAATCTCTTTGTGGTCTTCCCAGACATCCTTAAGAGTGATCCTTTGTTACATTGCAAAGTTTTCCCGATAAATATTTATCAGTAGTTGTGGCAGTAATATACATCTCCGTTTTATGTTGTTGACTAATTTTTAAATGGTGGACAAAACATAAATTTCTTTGCATTTTAATAAATGGAAAGATAAAAGAAATATTTTTTCTGAGTAGTTTGGTTTAGAATCATTCCAGTTGTTCATTCAGCATCTCTTCCCAAGTCACGTGAGGCCACACCAGGAAGCTGTGGCTGTATTGACATGCTGAATGCTTGCTCAGAGTCCCCATAATCTCTTGTCACTCCTATATGCTGCCTCATACTTTTAACTTCTTATTTTGGAATAATTTCAGACTCATAAGAAGTTGCAAAAATAGTACAGAGTCCCTGTGTACCCTTCACCCAGCTTCCCACAGGGAGAACATCTTATGCAACCCTCAGACATGATCAAAGCCAGGAAATTGACACTGGTAAAATACCGTTAACTGAGCTGCAGACCTTATTCTTCTTATTAAATCTAGGGATCTATAGCATTTTAGAAGCGTTTTAGAATTTCATAAGCTTTAGCATTGCTGTTTGTCTTTTAGAGGATGTTTCAATCCCTTCCAATTAACAATCAATTAAAATTCATTTCCATAAGTTCAACAAATACTGGAGGATGAATTTCACAGGTTCCACGGGTCCACATGGTGCTCTGTGGGTGCATTGTCTCTGATGCGTGCACACAGGTAACCTTCTTCCGCAGCTCTGAGAGATTCTCAGAGATAAAGAACCTTAGACAGCAGTTTGGTTCATAGGACAGACCAGGGGAGCTGCAGTTTTGATAAGGGAAACCAAGCTGCATTGAGTACTTAGTAAGCTTTAGGCTTTATCTACTTTATTTCATTTTACACACTCAGCAACCTTTGAGGTAGATACAGTTAACATCCCCATTTTACAGATGTAAGAACTGAGTTCGGAGGAGTTCACCCTGCCCACATTCCTGCAGCCGGATGGTAGAGTCGGGCCTGGAATATAGGCAGTGTGAAGTCAGAGACTGCTTATTCTTACCTTGCGGGGCTCCCTCCTTGGCTCAGACCTGCACAGTGACTGCTCTGTGCCCTGGGGTTGTCCTGACTTCTCTGAGTCTCTGTTTCTTTACCTGCAGTGCAAGAGGCTTATGTGAGATCTGCCGTGTCCCTTCCATTTCTGAGTGCAGTTGGTTTTAGTGGTGAAAACAATTCTACCTGTAGAGCTAGAAACACCCAAGCAACATCCAAACGAAATTTGTACCTTGCCCCTTGTAGGTGCTTTTAAGGTTGGTAAAATTTCTGCAGCCTAGTTTGGTTTGATGGGAGCCTCAATTCCAATTGAATTATGCTCCGGTGTATTTTAGTTAAACCATCTACAAGCTGATTTTACAAAGAGGCAGAGTCCCCATGTAGCGAGCTGTGCCTGCCTCCCTCTGCGCTCAACTCCGGAGCCGAGTGATGCTCGTAATAACCAGAGGACTGTGTGAGCTGCTCACGCTCGGCCTCATGGGCAGCATTAATTGTGAGATGCCACCGGAACGAGATGCGAGGGCATTATCAGTATATACTTAATTGATTTTGCATTCTCCACAAAGGAAGGTTAAAATTAAGCTTGTTTGTAAATGGTGTTTAAACTGCGCAGGCTTGGGGATGAGTTGCAGAAACTAACAGAGCAGGGCACTGCTTGGAAGGCTTAATTTTCTCTTTAGGCGGTGGACAGAGCACATCACTCAACTAAGGTAAAGATTTTCCCATTTAAAGGGGCTGAAAGAGTGTAAGCCTCGGCTCGTAAATTTCACAGACAAGGCCTCCGCTTGAGTGCCTCAGGGATGGCCTGGACTCTGGGGATGAATGTGTAATCACATTAGCATGATGAATTAAAGGGTTCCATATTTTTAAATCATCAGGCAGAGCTGCATTAGAGAACATACCGTTCAAGATGAGACATGATAAACAGGCTCATGGAAGCAGCTTTTGCTATCCTCACTCCTGGTATGGAATGGAAGATTCTGATTCTCATTCTGACACGCCCCGGGAAAGGTCTCTGCTCAAACCCAAGATGAGCTTAAACCCGAGGCGGAATGCCATTCTCCGAGTATCTGTTCTTTGGCTCTAACATATACCAGGAATGAGAACAGCACTCTGGGTGTGTTCTCACCCTCCTTTAATCCTGATAAGATAACTTTTTAGGTATCTCCAGGACAGGCTATATAATTTGCAAGATGCAACACAACATGAAATGCACATTAAAAATTATTAAGAATTTAAAACTAGGGAAAGCGGAACAATACATCCCATATAGGGCGTTTCTGAGCAAAGGGCCCCGTGTGATGGCCTGTGGGTCTCCGCCCTCAGAGCTGGCTCTGGGATCTTGTAGGATGCTGATCTTAGACCAATGTGATTTGTAGCAACTTGTGTGAATTGTGACCTCACGGGGGGTGCAGGCTGCAGCTGAATCACCTCGGTGTGCTGGGGGGCTCTGGCTGGAGGCCTGACCCAAGCACTCGCTTAGGAAATGCCCGCTGAATCAACTAACTCATGGAGCCAACAGCATGGTCTGCTGGGGGAATTTCATGTGGCTTTCTCAGCCTCCACGCGTCAGGAATCTGGGACAGTCTACTGCTAGGCTCTTCAGAACAGACAGGGACAAGGACCAACATTCTCTAATGAAACTCACCGACTTGACAGCTCAGCTTTGAGAAGAGAAAACCTGAATACAAAACCCATCTACACTATGTGTGTGTCTAAGCCTCTAGTCCTGGTGATTTTTCACTGTGAAATGGAAAAAACTGACACACAGTGTCTCTCCAATACCTATGTGTGGTTAACGTGTGTGTCTGTCGTGACACTGTGGCTCAGTCCCGAGAGAGGGGCAGCCCGTCTCCCCTGGCTTTTCATCCCTGATGTCCGCTGTGTAAGCTCTGCCCCTCCCAGTGGAGTAAAAAGCTCCTGGAGACAGTCTAGGATTTTAGGGGCCACTGTAGGTCATCCTTGTCATTCTGGATCCCGGAGAATGCCACCTTGCAAAGTTGAGGGGGACATAGTGCATCTTGGCAAGGAAATAAAATCCCACCCAGGAAGCATCTCCCTGGAGCGAGAGGCTTGGAAGGGCCCGGGACTCCTTTGTGCTGACTCTTTGTTCCCTCCCTGCAGGCTGGCCCAGCCTCAGAGGTGCCCTTTCCCCTTTGCCAGTGGAGAGGGAGAGAGGAGCATCCAGGGCCGGCTGCCAAAGACAGGAGAGGTTCCAGCCAAGGAGAGCCCGGACTTTTCAGGTTTTAAATTGGAAGAGGGGTTCTTGAATGAGCATTAAAGTTAGTTTTTTATTGGAAGGGAGTGTGCGGGGTGGATGCTGTGCTCAGAATACATCAGGAGAGGGCTGCCCAAGTCAGATCTCTTCTGAGCAGCGTCTCGGGGGAGTGACTGCACCGCAGCTAGATTTTCCTCCCTTTGTCCTCGGTTTGTACAGAGGTCACTGGAGATGTGAGCTCAAAGGGAGCCGGGCCGCTGTGCTCTCCTCTCATTGTCACAAGTCGATGGGCCTGAATGGGCTGTGACACTTGAAGAAAGAAAGAAACCATCCTTTATACCTCCTGGCTGGGGAGAGACAGCAGGGCAGGAAGCCTGCAGTGCTGGAGGCCAAAGCTTCTCCCGTGGAGCCTCGGATGTGTGGAGGGAGGTCTGTGCTGTTCTGGGTGTCTGGGATTGCACCCTCCCCACCATGGGGACGTGCAGCCTATTCTTAACTTATTCGGCAAATAACAAACATAGCACCTTCACGTTCAAGCAAAAGCTGACTTTATTTATTTTCCCCGTTAAGCTATCCACAGTCATTGTTTTCACTTTCAGAAGCAAAATAATAGGAAAAAACTTCACAATATTTGTATTACCTGATGTGGGAGTCTGAGAGAACCTGAATAATAAGTCTGGCTTAAAAGTATTGGGGGAAAAAATCTTGAGACACAAAAGAGAAACAGAAGCATGACAAGAGGAATGTGCCGGAACAATCCTCCCTGCAAAACATCATTAACTCCGCGGGGGCTGGAAGCCTGTCTGTCTTGTCCACACACTGCACCCCCTTGCCTAGCACAGCCGCATTCAGAAGGAAAGTCAGCCCTGGCTGCTGGGAGGCAGTGGCGAGTGAGACATGCCCAGGTCCTGTCCTCATGGAGGTTAGAGTCTAGGAGGTGAATGAGGTGGAAACACTTAGGCAAAGGATCATTTAATTTCAGTTTTGATGAGCTGGGGACAGGAACGGGAAGTGGTCTATGAGCCGATGCTGTGAGCCCAGTCTAGCAGAGGTGCGGGGTGCATTGGAGAGCTCCAGGTCATAATGGAGGAAGCTCTGTGGGGAGGGAGAGGAGGCAGAGATTACAGACCTGGCGATGGTGTTGGGCGTGCAGAGGGAAGTTATGTTAAGTCCCCAATGAGGTGCCTGGACGCAGAGTTCTCATTTTAAGGTTTAGAATGTGCTAGAATCCTTGTTTCTAGAGACTGGATTGATGATCACAACTGGGCGATGCTCCCACCCAGGCCCCTGCCCTGACCTGCCACCCGAATTGTGCCCTCCGCCATCGGGTGGCACACTCTGTTTAGTGTCTCCTGCCCCCTGCCTCCAGGCTTCCAGGGACTTGCTGACTTTCTCTCTCTACTGAGAGATTTGAGAAATTCTTGAAGCAACTTGCCAAGTAGAAACTGTCCAATGGCAGCAGTGCAAGGATTTGGTGTCTTTCGTGGCTGGGGGGCACTGGCCCTGCAGAGATGAAGTGGAAAGATCCTGGGAGGGAGAGCAAGCTGCCTTCCCTGGGGGCGCGGCAGGAATGGCTTGAGCTTGCGCTGATCGCACCCACTAATGCCCTGAGAAAGTCTTCTATGCAAAGAGGCTAAAAAGACTATGTGGAGAGCATCTGTTTTAAAGCCCCCACCTGAGACCTCTCCCCTGCCCTGTGTGGGCGTAGCCTGTAGGTGGCTGCCAAGCTGAGCGGGCCCGGGATATGGCCAAGGGGGATCTACAGCCTCCTGGCTGAGTCCACCCGGGAGGAGCCATTTAAGACCCTGGAAACCCATCAAACCTGGCAACTGGAGGTCATTAGCCCTCTGACTAAGAGCCGGGTCGTAAAATAAGCCCTAAGTGGTTACGAGCTCTGTTAACCATTTTAAAATGCACGAACAGAGGAGCTTTGGTTTGGTGCCTCTGAAAGGAAACGGGCGTCGTCTGATGAGAGAACATTTGCCTTCATGGTCAAGGTGCAAGGACCGGCCTGCATTGGCTCCTTCATGCGCCTGTCAAATGGCTGCTGTGCCCTTTGCGTCTCCCTTGGTTTCTGATGGGGCAGAAACTTCCCACCATCTATCTGGCTTTCTTTTTTGGTGAACTTTTAAGGAATTGGAGTATAACCTTCATGCATTAAAGAGCTTCTATCCTAAGTGTGCTGCCTGATGGATTTTCACAAACAGAACTCACCTGTGCAACGAGTACCTAGATCAGGTATACAGACAGCACCCCAGGACCGCTGGGCTCCGTTCCAGTCATTAACCACCTCTCAGTCCCCACGCACGGCAAACTGCTATCCTGACTTCCACAACCTGGGTTTTTGGCCTGTTTTAAGCTGTCTCTAACTGGAATCATGCGTTGTTCTTCTTTGTATCTGGGTTCTTTTGCTTAGTACTTCATCAGTGAGATTCTTCCCGGGTGTAGCTTGTTCATTTTCGCAGTTGAATTGTATTTATCTGTTCTACTGTGGGTAGACACTGTGTGATTTCCAGTTTTTGGCCCTGCAAATAGTACAATGAGTATTCTAGTTCACGTCTTTTGATCAGCATGTGGATGCCTTTCTGTTGGGTATGTAACTAAGAGTGGAATTGTGGTCTTTGGGAATGAGTGTACCCAGCTTCAGTAGATAATACCAGTGTTCCAAGCGATTGTACCCATTTACCTTTCCCGTCAGCAGCGATCAGCAGCGTATGAGTCTCTGGAAAGATGAAATAAGAGCCTGGAAAAAATGTAAGGTGAGACTGACTCCCTTTTGTCCTCTGCCTAAGTTCCCAAAAAAGAAAAGACCCCGGGGGGTAACGGCTGGCCCTTTTTGCGTTGGATGTGGGTGCACTGGAAGAGGGAAGGCTTCTGGGATGCGCCAGAAAGATGCCGCTGTCCCTCCTGGGGTTCTGCCCACGTGGTCATGTTTCACTGGAAGCCAATCTGTGTCTGAACTTGGGGATGGGATTGGCTGGTCTCTGAGAAGAGCCCAGAATTCGGCATTTTAGTCTCCATGCTTTGGGTGTCTGCATGCAATGAAGCAAAGCCTCCAGGCTCATCTTTGAGAGGAAAGTGGCTGGCCTGGTAGCTGGTTGGGGTATTCTCTTGGGAGGGCTTGAGAGCTGCCACCATTTAATGGCTCAGTCAAGAAAGGTTTTTATTTGTAGCTCAGTCTACTCTCAGAACCAACTGGTTCTGCACCCAGCCCCTGGACTTCCCACCCAGTGTTCTAGTTGGAGAAAGAGCTTTCCTTGTGCCAAAAGCTGTTATTTGGTGTGATGGGGGATCCAGAGCAGTGGGAAGAGGCAACTGACATTTACTGAGCCTCCTATGTGCTCATGAGAACTCTGAGTGCAGGTGTGCTGGTCTCCCCAACCACACAGGAAGTGGAAGAAGAGAGGACTCTGCACTGAGCAGCAGAGCCCCAGCTGGGGTGTGTGTCCTGCCCCGGCTCTGTCAAATTTGTAACCCACAACAGTGGCAGTGGCTGGATAAAAGAGACTTGGAAGGAAGGAAAACCTGTGGCCGTTAGCTGGGGTTATTGCCCGGCTGTCTTCCCTACCCCAAGTAGATTCAGTAAATCTGGGGCAGGGCTTGGAAGCTGTTTGTAACAAATGCCTTAGGTGAGTTGTACTCAATTTGGGGAAGCAGTGACTTCCCAGGGCGTTTTGTTGGGAGGCTGGCTAAGGAGAGGAATGAAGGAAATAAGAAACAGATCTTGCGCTCCAGGAGGTCCCTGCCTGAGCAGTCTTGTGCAGGAAGCTCTCTGCGGAGCTGGACAAGCTCTGTGTCTGCTGCTCCACGGGATCATGCTCGAAATGTGACTAGGACGGTGGAAGAATGGAAATTTTATATTTCATTTAATTTTAACTATTTTAAATTTAAAAGCAGATACTTAATTCAGTTATTAGAAAACTTTTAAGAATGTTTGGAGCAGCTTGGGTCCATAACTCCTTTTCCAACTCTAAGTCTTATGAAATCGAGATACAGCTCAGGTACTTTAGATGAAACTGTAGCATCCAAATTGAGATGGCCCTAAGTGTAAAATACACACTGGAATGTGAAGACTTAGTATGAAAAAAATTCAAATTTTTTATTAATAACTTTTACACTGACTACATGTTGAAGTGGTTATTTTGGGTCTATTCGAGTTGAACTACATGAAAATTAACTGCACCTGTAACATTTAACCTAGGTATGGGCTCACACTCCATTTTTGTTGAGCAGTGATGCTCTGAGGCACTTGCTGGAATTTGACTCAGAGTGCCAGGCAGTTGGAGGAGAGGAGAGAAGCCCCCACTGTGGCCCCTTGTTTGGCTCATGTGGGAGCAGGGTTTCAGGCTGATAGTACACCTGGCCCTACAGATGGCCACAAGACCACCTGTGATGGGTCCGTTGGGCTCTGGCTGGCCTGTCCATCTCCTTGGGTACCTTACCCAAAGAGGGAAACTGCCAGTTGCCTCCAGGGAGTGCCTTTAGAAAATGAGAATCTTCTCTAACGCTCTAGGCTGGGAAGAGAGAGCTGAGCACGTCTCACCCTGGGCTGCACTGCATCTCACACAAGTGGGACATGGCCTGCCGCTGGTCAGGGTGAGAACTCTGCCTTTAAATTAGAATCAAATCAAATCAAATCAAATCAAATTGAATTCTTTACCCCAGTGGGGTAGAGAGCACCGCCAAATACTAAGCTACAGGAATGTGGCCCAGAAAGCAAATTAGGTTTTATTTCTGCTTCCTGCCTTTGCCCCACTGTTTCTGGAGGAGACCCCCCAGACAGTGCCATGAAGGGCAGCCTACAGAGGCTGCGGCGGGCAGGGACTCGCAGGTGAGCCGGGTAGTGGGTTGGCAGGTTCTCATCCAAGGCGCTCAACCCATCTAAGGTTATCTGCCCTCTTCTTCATTGGATTCTGGAAGCCTCCCCACCAGCCTACGAGGTGCAGCTGAACATGGACTTGTTTTGTTTACTGCTGCATCCCAGGGCTCTACACTTGGGCCTGACACAGAGTAGGGCTTTAATAATCTTTATTGAGGGCCGGGCACGATGGCTCACTTCGGTAATCCCAGCACTTTGGGAGGCCCGAGCCAGGCAGATCACAAGGTCAAGAGATCAAGACCATCCTGGCCAACATGGTGAAACCCCGTCTCTACTAAAACAACAACAACAACAACAACAAAACAAAAAAACCTCACAAAAATTAGCTGGGCATGGTGGTGCGCACCTTTAATCCCAGCCACTCAGGAGGCTGAGGCAGGAGAATCGCTTGAACCTGGGAGGCAGAGGTTGCAGTGAGCCAAGATCGAGCCACTGCACTCCAGCCTGGGCGACACAGCGAGACTCAGTGTCAAAACGAAAACAAAAAGAAGTCCCACAAAACTTTATTGAATGGGTTCATTTGGAGCATGCCCCCTAAATCTGCTGATCAAATATGGCCTTCATGTTGACCTCCCTGAAGTGACACCCCCGTAGGTGGGCATATGCATTTCCCTTGGGAGAGATTCCCAGAGGGGCCTCTGGCCTGGGAGTGGCTAGGAACCTCAGACCTACATTGTGTTTTTACTCTAGATCTGTAAGTGCAGATTTTTCCTTTTTTTTTTTTTTCTCCAGAAACTGTTTCTTGGACAACACTGTAACTACTTTCCATTGCAAAGAAAAATCCTGTCCTTTGTGTGCTCTCTACAAAGCACTCACACAGCCAGACTATATCATTTGCTCCTGACAACATGCTGGGGGGGACATCACCATTTTCTGCATGTCCCCACTTGTCCAAAGTCCTACAGCTAAAGGGAGGCACAGTTGTACCTTAGATTCAGGGGAACTCCCATCTCGGGGTGACTTCTTTGCCCTCATTATATTCCACATGTCATGGAACCTAATGGATAAATCTGGTTTGGTCAGGCCTGGAATACGGAAGTGTTAAAGGCGGGCAATGAGAGAGAAATCTTCGTCCTTCCTCGAGGGATGAGCTGGCTGACTGGGAAGGTCCAGGCTCAGGCTGGCCTCTGCCCAGATGTCCTATGGCAGGGGCTCGTGGAGGAGCACTGTTCCTGTTTTCCGGGTCCCCTGCTCTGCCTCACCTGTTGAAAGTCAGTGACTCAAACTTTTAAAACTGTGAAACTGTAAACTCTCCATCCCTGTTCAGCCTTCCCCAGGCCATGGGTCCTGCACGCGGCACTGCTTGTTCGTGGTTCTCCTCTGTGTTGCTTTTGAAGCTCACTCATCTTGATGACTCAGAGACTTGCCAGAGACCCTGGACTCCCTGTCCCAAATTCCCCGAGCCTGGCCCCGATGATTCTTGTGATGTTACTCTGTTCATGGTGCCTCTGCCCCATTTTCATCTGTGCCATATCACCAATGGTGGGGGATCCCCCAAACAACTTGAAGTCCCTTCAAGTTAGTTCAAGGGACTAAGTTGAACTTTGCAAGACTCTTGAATTTCCTGGCTATATTTATGATCTGTGTGGCACTGATTTGTACTAGAGCGGAGCCTGAAGAAGTCAGTTGAACCCGACCTCTCCATATTAAGAGGACTACAGGATGTAGGAACTCAAACCGGATGTTGATTTGTGGGAGTTTGCAACTTTGCCTAGCAACACAGACCTGCATCCTTGGGAGAGGCCTCTGGGGAGGAATGCTAAGCTCATGGATGTCTGTGCAGAGACAAGGGACTGTCCTCTTCACCTGAGGGGCAGTTCTCATCCTGCCTGGTCCTGTCTGATTCACATCTGACCCCAGCTCAGCCCAGAGAGAGGCATGCTACAGCATGTTCTGATACTTTCTAGCTTGGATTATCTGCTTGTATGCTTTCTTTGTATACTTAGGGCCCAAAATGCCAAAAGGCCAAACATTCTAAAGTAAAAATGATCCCCTTTTTATTGCTTGAATTTGTGTTTCTTATTAAAATAGAACATTTTACAGTTATTCATAAGATAAGGTCTTACTTTAAAAATAACTGTTTTCCTCTGTCTTTCTGACTTCTTTTTTAAATTAAAGAACAGGGATATTAAGGCAGGTGATGAAAGCAGAATTTTTAATAAGAGCATAGTGATGCTTTTCACAATGGACTTAGAAGACATTAAAATGTATGCGTTTTGATCTTTTTCTGGATTTGAATATGAAGGACTAGTTATTGTAACAGACAGTAAAGTAATTCATTTCGGATGCATTTCAGCAAGGCAGCCCTCTAGGAGATGCTGGAATAAAATATGGAAGTGTGTGACACAAACCAGACCAGCCATGTACCCGGCCCATCAGCTAAATGTCAAAGAGCAGGTGGAAACAGAAATAATAGTGACAATGATGGTTGCCATAATGAGGAGCACTGCCAATGATTCCAGCACTTCCCAGGTGCCCGGTCTTTGCTTGATGCTTCCCATGGATTATCTCAGTCCTCCCTGTGGCTCCATTAGACTACATATTGTCACATCATCCCCATTTTTCAGATAAGGAACTGAGGTGGGCTAAGTGTCAGGCCATGGAGCCAGGATGAGAACACCAGCTGTCTAGACAACCCATGTCCTGGTAACCGCCACTCTGCTCCCAAGTGGTCAGCACATACACCACTGCGGGGTGGGGACTGGTTTCACCATCCCCTTGGCTCTGCCTCTGACCCCTGGAGCAGGTGGAGAGCTTGAGCTGGCTATTCCTGGAATTAGCCATATGCTCATTTTTTGCTTCAGTTATTTCACTAATTGAGGCAAAGGTTCTGGTAGTTTGACAGTAAGTATCTGGATAATTGCCTCAATGTATCATTTTCACTTTGCACCCTCAGACACAACCTTTAATGAAACTTGAAAACCCAACTCTACTTGGGGAAAATAATATTAACTTCTGTTTCTAGGCCAGGTACGGTGGCTCACACCTGTAATCCCAACACTTTGGGAGGCCGAGGCCAGCGGATCACAAGGTCATGTGTTCGAGACCAGCCTGGCCAACCTGGTGAAACCCTGTCTCTACTAAAAATACAAAAATTAGCCGGGCATGGTGGTGGGCGCCTGTAATCCCAGCCATTCGGGAGGCTGAGGCAGGAGAATTGCTTGAACCCAGGAGGTGGAGGTTGCAGTGAGCTGATATCACGCCACTACACTCCAGCCTGGGCAACAGAGCAACACTCCGTCTCAAAAAAACAAAAAACAAAAACCATCTATTTCTAAATCTGTTTCTGAAAGTAGTTGAGGGCTCAGACTTCCAGTTATAAGCTTAATTGCCCAACATGCAGAAGGAGTCTCCCACTGCCCTGTTTATCAGACTTGGAAGTCAGCCGTGGTTTGGGGCAGATGGCCTGCTCCTGGTCCTTCTCTGGGAGATGAGAGGTTTCAACAGCATGATCTCTCAAGTGCCTCAGCTTGGATCTGAGCTTCTGTTCTAGCGGCTTCCATGCCCAACTGGATTACACGTCTTAGGAAGCAGGACAGAAGCGCGCCTGCAGTGATTACTAAGCAAATTGGTCTGAATAAGTGCAGTAGATGCCAGAGATTTCCACGAATGATGTGAATGTGAATCACTGGCCAGAAAATACCCATGGACGATAAATATCTGGGCTTCATGCTACCTCCTGAAAAATGTTCCTAATCTCTTCTTTGTGATCCCCAAAGAGATTTTTCAGGGAGTTGGAAGTGTGCCCCTTGCAGAAGTCGTGGTGTTTACAGTGTTAAGTGCAAGATGTGGAGCGTGGGGCACGGTTGTCTTGTCACTCAGATGGGAGGCTGCATGCCTGGCACAGTGCTAAGTGCAGCCAGTTACTCTGGTGTGTGCAAATGGACCCTCTGCCCCAGCTGCAGAGCCCCCTTGGGGTGGCTCAGGTCCTAGTGGGGGCAGGAAGAATGGGACAAAAGGAGGAGGCTGAGCCCAAGGCATGTGCTGTCACCAAAAGTCCCGGCTTTGTCTCAGAAAGCTGTGGCTGGGTCGGGCTTGGTTGGTCAGGGAAACAGGGAGACGCAGCCCAGGAAATGAGCTGTAGCTGGGCTGGAGCCCACCTCCCCAGGAGGGAGGTGCATGGCAGCTCAGGTGGGGGTGCTGCCACCCTAAGATGAAAGGTCTCCACCTCTTGTTTAAATTGTAAGGTGAACGCTTTTGGCCATTTCTAAGGAAAAGCCCCTTGGGGTTTGTTCATCATCCTTCATTTTTGCTCAATGTTTTGAGTGTGAAAACCTCAGAAAAACTAAGTCAACCAAAGACTTTCCAGCGATGTTATCGACTGTGTTGTCATCCAAAGGGGAAAATAATCCCAGCTTATGAATATTTAGAAAGAAGATAATTGCAAATTGCTTTGTGACCATGTAAACTTTTTTTTTTTTCCCCAGCCAGTTACATAAGAGGAGGTGTGGGTCAGTCCCAGAAATAGATGCAGAAGCAGTGACAGAACATGTCTTGGTGGTGGTGGAGAAAGACAGCCCTGGGTTCGAGTCCCAGACCTGCAGTGTGTTAGCTAAAGAAGTTTGAGAAACACCTGTTTCTTTCTTCCCATTTCAGCCTCCTTCCCCTTCTCCTAGCTGGTCGACACTCAAAGCTCTCCTAGCCCAATTCATCTGTAACTTGATGAACAATTTTTTAACCCCCAAATCTAGTCCTCCCATATAAACCCAGTGAATCTCTCAAATTGATTAAATGGAGGCACTCATTTAATTAGTAGGTAACTGGTATTTTGTCTTTTCTGGAGGGTAGAAGAGGGAAAAAGTGACCGAGGGGACCAAACAAGACAAAAAGACAGAAGAATTTGGGTTTTTAGTTGATTCTGAATACTTGATGCTTTTGAAACATTTCCAAGTTTCCTTTACGGGAAAGGAATGAAAATGATCCAAAAGGGGAGGTGGGATTTTTTTTTCTCCTTCTTTTGTCCTGAGCTCAGTACCTGGGATTTTGCGGCATGTGCTGAAAAATTATATCTTCTGGATGCAGAAATTTGCCTGAAAGGGTTATACGAAACTGAGAATGGGTCAAAACAAAACAAAACGGAAAAAACAAGACTTCTGGCCACAGATAAGAATCATATAATTTACTGAGACATATCATTTTGGCATGTTTTGTTAAGGGTGAAAGCTAATTTGGAAGAGGCAGGAAGGGGCTCTTGAGGTTGGTAGGAATGAGATGTTGTAATGGGGCCCTCAGAATCACCCTTGTGTCTGCTTCCAGCAGGACTGGGTGGGGAGGTGCAGGGAGCAGCTCTCTGTGGGTGTCGGGAACCCCAGGGCCAGTGAAGCCTGGGGCCAACCCCCAGCAGTCCCACAGCAATATTGGGTGACAACAATTCCCCTGAAAGTCATGGAGAAACAGGTTTTCAGTGACATAGAGACTAAGCCTAGAGGCAAGTTTTATTATTTATTTACTTTTTTCTTCTTTTTGAGGTAGGGTCTTGCTGCGTCACCCAGGCTGCAGTACAAGTGGCATGATCACGGCTGACTGCAGCCTGGATCTCCTGGGTTCAAGAGATCCCCCCACCTCAGCCTCCCAAGTAGCTGGGACTATAGGCACCACCACTATGCCTGGCAAATTTTTAAATTTTTTGTAGAGATGGAGTTTTGCCATGTTGCCCAGGCTGGTCTTGAACTCCTGGGCTCAAGCCATCCTCCCACCTCGGCCTCCCAACATGTTGGAATTACAGGCAAGAGCCACCGCGCTCAGCCCAAATTTTAAATTCAACCCCCGGCCCCCACCCCAACATGTATTGGGCATTCTCTCTTTATGACTGGGCTAAGTTTTTATATGTGTTGCTTGCCTACCTTTATAATTTCCTCCAGGACTTTTTTTGTAAAAGTGAACAAAACAAGAGACTCTCTTGCCTTCACAGAGCCGATAAGACTATCAGCTGGTTAAGGCAGATGCTAGTCAGACAAGCACACACACAAAAAAGGGAAGTGGGAAGGGTTGGAGAGATCAGGGCAGGGCCAGTGTGGTCTGGGGTTTCAGGGAAGGGGTCCTTGCCTGAGATCTGAAGGGTGAACAAGAGTGAAAGCGTCTAGCAGGGCCAGTGGTGTTGAGGAAAATGGGATCTGAGGAGGCTGGGAGAGGCGGAGATGGACACACAGAGACAGCGAGATAAAGGCAGCCAGCAGGGGTCGGGGGTCTGGGGTGGGGTTGGGGGATGCAGTGCTGCAAGGGGGATTGAATGTTCCCAAGTACAGCCCAGCAACAAAGAAGGGCCTCAGAGGTTGGGGGACTTGCCCAAAGTCACAGCGTGGGTGTGGCTGTTTCATGATCGTGTGGTGTCTCCTGGGCTGCAAGCCCCACAAAGCTAGGGCTGTGTCTACGCTGCACACTCTGAATCCCCATGGACTCCAACTCAGGGGCTTGCGTTCAGCTCCGTGGCCGCTGCTGTACCTTTGCAAGGATGGGGAAGGCCTTGGGGATGGGGAGGCCATCACACAGGCACTTCGACTGCGTGGAGCAAAATTCTTACTCTGAACTGACTTCAGGTCTGAACAACTGCGTGCTTTGATCAAATATTTATTTTTCTGAAACAGAAACCAGAGCAGTTTTTGATTGCACCAGTCAGCTTGAACCAGTCAGCTACAATGACTTTTCTTAAGTTCTTTTTTTTTTTTTTTTTTTTTTTTTTTTTTTTTTGGGAGAGACTTCTTTTTAGCCCAGGGGGAAATCTGCTATCTGCAAAAAAGTCCTGGCCTTCGTAATGAGGCCTGAATGCTTTCCAGATCTTTATGAGAAAGATTCCACTCTTCTGTGGTTAATTCAGAGAGGTTACTAATTTCTCATACCATAGATCATTTGCTCTGTGGGAGACGACTGTGCCTCAGCCAAGATCCACTTATTATTTTTTGAACAAGTTTTTTTTTTATTATCGTGTTTACATAGCACTGAGGACACAACACAACGCTTGAAGCTCAGCTGTCTGATTCATACGCTGTATCGCTGCCTCTCACTTCTCACTTCCCCTCTCTACTCTACCTCTCTGCAAAAGAAGGCTTTCCCTCCAGAGCTGGCAGCTGCCCCTGGTTCTTGACAGGATGAGCAAGACAGCAGCAGTGTAAGCAGGGGCTTCACTACACTCTGAAGAGACGTGGGTATTCTGGGGGAACATGCCTTTGTTATAATATTTATTGAATGTTCACTTTTCCGGCTCTGAATAAGGAAACTTAGAGATATATTTTTTTAAAGCGATGCCCCATCAACACTTTTAGGTTGTCTCTAATGGAAAAGAGAAAAGAAAAACATTCCTTTTTGATAGACTGGGCATATCTAAGTTCAGTGTCTTGGGCGATAGGTCTATAAATAAATACTTGTTTGACCTATTTTACAGAGGTTGGAAATCTAGATTCTAGATCTGAGTGGAGCTATCAGAAACTAGGTCTGTTATCTAAAAGGCAAGAGGAAGTTGACAAGGAGAAGGAGGGTCTGAAATGACCTTTTTTTTTTTTTTTGAGACAGAGTCCCGCTCTGTCCCCCAGGCTGGAGCGCAGTGATGTGATCTCAGCTCACTGCAACCTCCGCCTCCCGAGTTCAAGCGATTCTCCTGCCTCGGCCTCCCTAGTAGCTGGGATTACAGGTGCCTGCCACCACACCCAGCTAATTTTTGTATTTTTAGTAGAGGCGGGGTTTCACCATGTTGGCCAGGCTGGTCTCAAACTGCTGATTTCAGGTGATCCACCTGCCTCGGCCTCCTTAATTGCTGGGATTACAAGCATGAGCCACTGCACCCAGCCTGAAATGACCATTTTTTAATTAGATTCTTCTCTGGATCTCTCTCTTCCTCCGAAAAACAGCTTTTGCCTCCTGATGTCTTGGTGGGACTAGTGTTTTCATGGCCACGTCAGGGTGGAGAAGGGCTCTCTCCCAGCCTCTCCAAAGCAGTTTTGTTCAGACATTGCTGGTTTGCATGCAGCTTTAACCAAGCCCCCCAACTCTTGACAATGGGAAACTGCTTGATGAGTGAATGTGAATGTGCATGTCCCCATCCTCCATGAGGTGAGAGGGCTTCAGCTTGCCTTTAAGTCCAGCTCTGCCTCTTACTTGCAGTGTGATTTAGGGCAAGCCACTTCACTGCCAGAGCCTCGGGCTCCCTTCATCCTTTTTAAAAGTATCCCGCCACTGATTCTGGCTCGGCTGGGTCTTTATACACCAGGCCAAAGTCCTTACTGTTGAGCTGAGATCCTGTTTGCAGAAACAGGAGGGAGGAAAGAAAAAGAAATGAGGCTGGTGGTGGTGGTGCCTGCCGTTCGTTGAGCAGTTAGAGTTGGCAGGTACCACGGGCGTATTTTTGTAGGGATTCTCCCACCTAATCTCCACGCCTGTCCAAATGGTCGATACTGCCGTTATCTCCCTGCTACAGATCAGCGAAGGGAGGCACCGAAGTGCAAAGCAGTTTGCCCGAGGGCACATAGCCGGTAAGGGGTTGATACAAACCAGGTGGCATGTGTGGATGTTTACCTGCCTCTGGGTTTTGGCTTTTTGTCTTTCTTCCCCACCACGTTTCTCTTTCCACAAGGGTATGTGCCCGTTCCTATGTGCCTAGTAGCTGTACGGAATGAGATCCTCGGCCGCCGCTGTCGAATTCTCTTTGGGCATTGGTGAACGTTCATAAAACAGCATCCTCCGGGGTCACATTGTCCCTTTTGCTCTTGGACCTGGAGTTCTTTTGGTCTGTGCGTGTGTATAAAACTGCATGCCCACTCCAGGGAATTCTGTGGTCTGCTTGGGGTTTTCCATTGCAGTGGCAGAGAAGACAAGGAAAAATGTCCTTCCCAGCTGCACTCCCAGGCCTGTCATTTGGAGTTGAATGGTAATGGGAGGGTTTTTGTTTTTGTTTTTGTTTTTTAATGGTTTATAGTATGTCTGAAGGAAAGATGTTATTAAATCAAAGATAACTTGAGAAAGGAGGGGACACAGTGCAGCTTGGACAGAGCTTCCCACTGGTGCTTTGCACAAAGCCTTTAGCCCACCTCTGCCTTGCCTCTGTGGCCTGTGGCCTCATTTCAATTCCCTATTCCACTTGATCTGACGAGGGAGGCAAGGAGTGCATGCATGTTCAACAGATAAGGAAACTGAGTCTCAGAAACCTGTCTGACTGGACGTGCACTCACGTCCTGGAGGCCTGGGCCCAGTCCGTTTTCTATTTGCCACATCTTTTTTTGTGCAACATTTATTATTTCTTCTTTATTCGTAGTTACAAAAGTGATGCTTGCTCTATATGAGTAAAATTGGAAGCAAGATGGAAATGTGTAAATAGAAAGCAAAACACCCCAAATGCTACCCACAGTCAACAATGGGGAACTGTTTGGGGAGTCTATTAGTCTGTTTTCATGCTGCTGACAAAGACATGCCCAAGACTGGGAAGAATAAAAGGTTTAATTGGACTTACAGTTCCACTTGGCTGGGAAGGTCTCAAAATCATGGTGGGAGGCAAAAGGCACTTCTTACATGGCGGTGGCAAGAGAAAATGAGAAAGAAGCAAAAGTGGAAACTCCTGATAAACCCATCAGATTGCGTGCTTATTTACTATCGCAAGAATAGCATGGGAAAGACCGGACCCCATGATTCAATTACCTCCCCCTGGGTCCTTCCCACAACACGTTGGAATTCCGGGAGCTACAATTCAAGTTAAGATTTAGGTGGGGACACAGCCAAACCATATCAGGGAGTGAATGTGAATGTGCATGTCCCCATCCTCCATGAAGTGAGAGGCAGTTTGGGCTTCAGCTTGTGTTTAAATCCAGTTCTGCCATTTACTTACAGCGTGATTTAGGGCAAGCCACTTCACCCAGAGCCTCCGTTTTCTTATCTGCACAATGGAGCGATTACACCTACCTTTAGTGTTGTCTAAAAGTCAGAAAGAGATGAGAGGAAGCAGGTTCCCAGCTTCACGCCTGCCATAAAACAGCAGGTCATCCTGGTTCCTTTCCCCCTGTCCCTACACCAGTGCTTCTCAAAATTTCCTCTTCAGTACTCAAAGGTGAAAGACAGTGAGGGCTCCCTGGGGTCCTCCAGGCTGGTCCCGACAGCTTGCAGCCAGCAAGGCGAGCTGGATCTCTGCAAATTTTGTCAGTTAGTAATATACGTGGGTATAACTTATTTGAAAACAATGATTTCAATGTTGAAAATTTCAAATATTTTAAACATGGAAGCTTCAGTTTGTCTTGCGGCTTCATACAGCTCCTGGCTAACCTCTGCACACCGGAGGTAGAGGGGCTGGCACACCTCCACATGCCCACATGCCCCTGGGCGAGGCACACCTTTGCACACTCCTGGTGGGGCTGGCACACCTTCACATACCCCTGGTGGGGCTGGCACACCTTCGCACACCCTGGGGGGGACACATCTTTGCACACTCCTGGAGGAGCCTGGCACAACACACATTTCTGGGGGGGGCAGACACACCTCTGCACACTCACTCCTGGGGGAGGCACACTTCTGCACACTTCTGGGGGCGGGGCTGGCACATCATACACTCCTGGGGAGGACCAGCACACACTCGGGGGTTTGGAACACCTGTGCACACACTGCTTGGGGGCTGGCACACCTGCTGTGCACACACTGCATGGGGGCTGGCACACTCTGCACACTCCTGAGGTCCCTATAGCCAAGCTGGGTTGGTACCGGAGCTGTTCTCCTCACCTCTTGGCACGCTTAGTAAGGGCTGGGTCCATCTGGGGGCAGACAGTGGATGTCAGCTGACCTCAGGTGACCCCCTGGAGAAACTCCCCTCCCTGGCTCTAAAACCCTCCCGAGGACCTCCTCATTTATTTGGGTTGCTTGGTCTTTCCATCAAAAAGAAGGAAATTCCAATGAAGTGTTTTCAGGCAGTTCTTCTCATTGAAGGGTTAACCAGATTCTTATTTTGCTCATCTTTGGAAATAAAACAATGTTTAGAACTACCCGGATCAGCAAGGCCATCTGGTGGGGAGTGTGCAGCTGCTCCCCTTTCAGTCGCGCTGCCTGTAATGGATTCATTCTAGGGTGCGTCGTGCATCTGCAGAATCATGATTTGCAGTTGGTTTTGAACGTGTGAGCTATGTGTCCACGCAAGACCTTTCTCCTCTGCCCGTCCTGAAGGACATCTGGGCTGGGCATCTTCCACTCTCCTGCAACCTTTTTGCTCTTCATGAAGTCAGGTCAAAGTGGGCAGGGGGACTCTGGGGACCTGAGGGTGGACAGAGTCACCCTGCTTCTTCTGTCCCTAATCTATAGTCTCTGCGCATTATACTCTGGGCTGCTTCTTTTCATTCATTTCTCTATTTGTGTCAAGGAAAAATTATTGGACAGCAACTAGAAGGTACCACTCATCTTTGTAGTCTAAATACATGACAGCCAGAATGAGCCCTAGTCTGAAAATGGGTCACTATTTCCTGGTAGTTAAGGTTTGATGTTGCAGGTGTTTGAACCCCGAAAATGTGCAAAAAGAATAATTATAACATGTGTTAAACATCCTGGGCTCCTGAGATCACTGCACCCATGTAACAATGCTGAGCCTTCCACGTCGACTTTGAGATGAAGAGAATGAGGGTCGAACTGGTGAACAGGTTTGCCTACGGTCATGTGGCTGGTTAAACCGTGTGGCCAGTGTTCAGCCTAGGCCTTCGGTCTCCAGCTCTTCCCTAGGCCAGCTCGCTCTCCTGTATTCTGTAAGTCATTTGGGGAGGAAGTGTATAGTATTAAATTCTCTGGGCCACAGTTTCCCCATCTGTAAAATGTAAGTAGTAATTGTACTTTCCTCTTAGATTATGACATTTAAATAGAATAATCCCTATCAACCCCAGCCTGGTGTCTGGACACAAGGAAGCCCTCAACACATGTTAGCTGGCATCATTGTTGTTGTGACTCAGCAATAATGACTCTGTTCTGGATATTTGCTGGATATTTGCCATGCTTTCTGGAGCTTGTTCCCTGACTCTTTAATTTAAAAGTATTTATTGAGCACTTACTCTGTGCTATTCAGGGTTGAGCACCACTGACCTGGCCTTTTATGGAGCTTGTAGTCCAGCCTCACCTCCTTACAAGGGAGAAAGGTGGCCTGTGGGCTGAGTGATGGCTGACCGTGCTCCTCTGTGAGCCTTGAGTTCTGAGCAGGTTCCCCTACAGCTGCCAACAACAGCTTGGTTCGCCTGCTGCAGGAGAAAGATCACGGGCTTTGCAGCCACACAGACCTGCGGTTGGATTTTGGCCCCACCACTGGGGAGCCCTGTGACTCTAGGCATGTGGTTAACCCTGCTGTGCCTCAGTTTCCCACACACGACTTGGGGAATCTCAGTGCTGACCTCAGAGAGTGCCTTCAAGAAGGGACCTAGCACGGTCCTCTGCAGGTGGCAGATACTGGACTATCAGGCATTTCCTTCTTCTTTTGCCGCTATCCCTGGGGCCACTTAAAACCCTAAACTGACTCCACGTGCTGCTAAAATGCTTTGCAGCTATATGACTGTCCTCGCTTTGTTCCCTAGAGCCATTTCGGTAGACGCGTTTCACGGCACACCCCGTAAGCTCCTCTTGAGCGGCCTCTGCCTTATTGGAAAACCGGAGTCACTAGATATACAAGCATGAGAAAATCTAGTCCCTACACTGGTGTGATTTACTGCTGGAAATAATAAAATGAGCACTCTGAAATAGTTTTTCTCCTCACTTGGTTTCAGAAAAAATTATTGATTGTGTCACAAAGACCTTTAGAGTCTTTTGTGCACATTGAAATCACTGGGGGAGAAATGCAGCATGAACATATTTGAAGTCTGTGGTCCACCCTGCCCCTTCGCTGAGAAAACCTGATTATTTTGTGCATTTCAGAGAGACTGGGACATCTGCTGTGTTTGGCCTATATCTCTGGTGGTTGCACAAGGGAGCCGGAGCTGATTGCCTTATTAGAGACCAAGCTATCACAGAGAACAGGAAAAAGACCCCATTCTCCCTCCTGCCTGCCATGGCCAGAGGCCCTGGTTCACTGAATCACGGCTGTTGTTACCATGCTTTTTCGGATTCCTGGAGCAGAGCTAGTTCTTCTGCAGATTCCCTGGGGCTAGGTGGGCTTCACGGCTGTCTTTGAAATGGGATATACATTCCCGAATGTGGGCATTTTTCTGGAGCCTCTGGAGTCTTTGTTCTGGAGTTAGATGGGATGTTCCCAGAGGATTCAGGCTGTTCATTTTTTTGTCTGTATGACTGGACACTCTGCGGCCCAGGCCTGTACGACCGGACACGCTGCGGTCTTTGTCTTTGGAGCCCCGGCAAATGCAAGCCCTGCACATAGTAGGTGTTTAAATAAACATGTACAAAAGTGTGTGGACCACTAATCTGGAGAAAACTCTGCGTCTCTGTTGAATTAATTATCTGGCTAATAAAGCAAGCGCTGCGCCGGCTAGTCAACGCTCATTGCAAAATCACTGGCCTCTGAGCAGCCCTGAAAGACATAACAGATGAAGATAATGAGTTTTTATTAAGGAGAAATTAACTTCAAATCATACACCCCTGAGTGTTAGGGCCAAAAGGGGTAGTCCCAAATCCGTATCTTATATACGGATAAACAGAGGCCCTGAGAGATGAAGTGACGCTCAGGGTGACCAGCCAGGTTAGCGATCAGGACACCAAGCAGCTCCCTGCCTTGCTGGGGGGTCCCTCCTTTGCTGCTCTGAAGTTTTAAAATGCAAATCATCATGGAAGCCACCACCTGGGCCACAGCGTGTCTGGTCATACAGGCCTGGGCCTGAGAGTGTCCGGTCCTATAGGCCTGGGCCACAGAGTGTCTGGTCATACTAGCCTGGGTCAAAGCGTGTCCAGTCGTACTGGCTGGGCCGCAGTGTGTCCGGTCCATCAGGCCTGGGCCACAGCGTGTCTGGTCGTACAGGCCTGGGCTGCAGAGTGTCCAGTTGTACAGGCCTGGACTGCAGAGTGTCTGGTCGTACAGGCCTGGGCTGCAGAGTGTCCAGTTGTACAGGCCTGGACTGCAGAGTGTCTGGTCGTACAGGCCTGGGCTGCAGTGTGTCCAGTTGTACAGGCCTGGGCTGCAGAGTGTCTGGTCGTACAGGCCTGGGCTGCAGTGTGTCCAGTTGTACAGGCCTGGACTGCAGAGTGTCCAGTTGTACAGGCCTGGACTGCAGAGTGTCTGGTCGCACAGGCCTGGACTGCAGAGTGTCTGGTCGTACAGGCCTGGGCTGCAGTGTGTCCAGTTGTACAGGCCTGGACTGCAGAGTGTCTGGTCGTACAGGCCTGGGCTGCAGAGTGTCCGGTCGTACAGGCCTGGGCTGCAGAGTGTCCGGTCGTACAGGCCTGGGCTGCAGAGTGTCTGGTCGTACAGGCCTGGGCTGCAGAGTGTCTGGTCGTACAGGCCTGGGCTGCAGAGTGTCCGGTTGTACAGGCCTGGACTGCAGAGTGTCTGGTCGTACAGGCCTGGGCTGCAGTGTGTCCAGTTGTACAGGCCTGGGCTGCAGAGTGTCCGGTTGTACAGGCCTGGGCTGCAGAGTGTCTGGTCGTACAGGCCTGGGCTGCAGAGTGTCCAGTTGTACAGGCCTGGACTGCAGAGTGTCTGGTCGTACAGGCCTGGGCTGCAGAGTGTCCAGTTGTACAGGCCTGGACTGCAGAGTGTCTGGTCGTACAGGCCTGGGCTGCAGTGTGTCCAGTTGTACAGGCCTGGGCTGCAGAGTGTCTGGTCGTACAGGCCTGGGCTGCAGTGTGTCCAGTTGTACAGGCCTGGACTGCAGAGTGTCTGGTTGTACAGGCCTGGACTGCAGTGTGTCCAGTTGTACAGGCCTGGACTGCAGAGTGTCTGGTCGCACAGGCCTGGGCTGCAGAGTGTCCAGTTGTACAGGCCTGGGCTGCAGAGTGTCTGGTCGTACAGGCCTGGGCTGCAGTGTGTCCAGTTGTACAGGCCTGGACTGCAGAGTGTCTGGTCGTACAGGCCTGGGCTGCAGAGTGTCCAGTTGTACAGGCCTGGACTGCAGAGTGTCCGGTCATACAGGCCTGGGCTGCAGAGTGTCTGGTCGTACAGGCCTGGGCTGCAGAGTGTCCAGTTGTACAGGCCTGGACTGCAGAGTGTCTGGTCGCACAGGCCTGGGCTGCAGAGTGTCCAGTTGTACACAGCCCAGGCTTCTTTGATGTACAGGGACAAAATAGGAGTTGGGGGCTGTGCACTGGGGCCTACCTCCTGTGCATAGGGCTAGTTCCATTCCTATCCATTGACTCAGCTGCAAGGGCAACTGACAAGGGACAGCCCCGCCTCTCCCTCCTCCCCTGCCCCTGCCCGCCTTGCTTTCTGTCCTTCCTTCCCCTGTCCCCACACTTGGCACCAGGCCAGCCTCTGCACATCTCTGTTCCCCCATCCCTTGTCTCTGTCCTGGGGCTGTACCCGGTCCTAGCAGGCTCTTCCCTGGCTGTAGGAGACAAGCCTGAGTGATGACTAGAGTCTGAATTGAGACAGTTTAAGACAATGCCCCAGGCCGACAAAGCGCTCAAAGGAGATTGAAGGAGGTAGGGGAGTTTCATCCCATCAGCTTCCTCCTGGGATGCTTCCCTCACCTTCCTGTCCTGTGTCTATGGGTGAGACTGCAAATCTGTTTTCTCGGAAGGGATTCCTCAGAAGATTGGAAGGGAGAAGAACACCAGGGGCCTGGAGAAGCCGCTGGACTATCTGAGGCCACGCCTGGGTGGTAGGGGTAGAGGTTAGGATGGGCTCTTCTCTTGAGGGATGGTGGAAGACTGAGTGTCAGGCCCCTGGGGCCTCTCGCCCCACCTTTCTATCATGGGCTGCATGTCCTTGGGGCAGTACAGACCACACCGGCCTTAGTTTCTCTGTAAAAGGCAGGCTGGGTGACAGGTACCCGTAGGTTTATACTGGCAAGTTGATTTGCTGGAGGCCACCTGGGTTTTGCCCTGGGTCTGAGTGTGCTCACCATCATTGTTGAGGGGTTCCGGGTGTTTCTGATTGTGAATGACTGCAGTAGAATCCTCAGGGATCCCAGGAGCTTCACTGTCTGGCATTTCCCATCTGTACAGCAGTGGCTGGTTTACCCTAGATCTTTGGGGATGGGTGCGTTTCTGGAAGGTTGGCCCTTGCTGTTGAGCACTGAAACAAGTTCTGGATGGCCACAGTCGTTTGGAGGGGGTGAGCTTTTCCAGAATTTTCCCCACAGCTGTGCCCGGCTCGCCAGAGCTATGGGCCCTGGTGACAGGGGTGCCCAAATGATCCCGGCCAGCTCAGCTTCTTAGTACGTTGTTCTACTGTAGAACTTGGGTGTTACTTCCTGCATCTGTGTGGCTACCTGCCTCTTCCAGGGCATCACCTCAGATGAGTGGCAGACAAGAAAATTGGACACCAGTGTCTGGAATTATAATATATGCACACTGAAAGCAAGTAACCCTGGAGTGGGGACCCAAGGGTCTCTCCAGTAATAATGCAAGGAATCCAGGTCATGTATTGAGATGCAGGAGAGCCAGAGATCACCTCCAGCCCCCTCCTCGTTAACTCTTTTGCGGGCTCCTCAACTGCATCCAGAAGCCAACTTGACACCAGGCAGACAAACAAAAGGAAAGCAAACACACTTTGTTAGTTTTACACGGACCTGGGAATCTTCACAAGAGAGTGGAGTTGAAGGTTTTAGACCTTTTAGACAAAGAACAATCAATTTCAGAAGAGATGGAACACAAGGGATCTGGTGGAGCAATATACATTTCTAGGGGAGTCTCTGGGAGATATATGGGGTGTGTAAAACCAGTGGAAGAGAAGGGTTCCTTTGTGAAGTGTATTTATCCTGGTCCATTGCAGCCCCCAGTTCCCAGGCTCTGCTGAGGAGGGCCATTTTCTCAGCCTGGCAGGGGAAGGGTACTCCTCCCAGAGGAGTCTACGGCTTGGAGTATGCAGGAAGAGACAGGTCAGCTGGCCCTGTCTGAAACTATAATTCCTCCAGTGTTTTTGACTCAAAATAATCAACATATCAATTTGGCATATTTTGGGATGGCTCATCCTTCCAAGGCTTGCAGGGTACTAGACTCTGGGTTACGCATTTTGTGTATATGACCTCATTTCTTCCTCACATTCACACTAGGAGACAGATCATTTGATTCCCATTTTACAGATGAGGAAACCTAGTCACAGAATGGTTAAATTCGTTGCCTGAGATCATTAGAGCAGCCTTAGACTTGATTCGGGTTGAAATGCAGGTCTCCCTGACTCCGAAGCCTGGCATAGTGTCTTATTTTTGACTGCTTGGAAACCGTTTTTCCTACATCCCATCTTTCTACCTGTCAGGCCTCCGAGCCCAAGCCAAGCCATCGCATCCCCTGTGACTTGCACATATATACGCCCAGATGGCCTGAAGTAACTGAAGAATCACAAAAGAAGTGAAAATGCCTTGTCCTGCCTTAACTGATGACATTCCACCACAAAAGAAGTGAAAATGGCTGGTCCTTGCCTTAACTGATGACATTACCTGTGAAAGTCCTTTTCCTGGCTCATCCTGGCTCAAAAATCTCCCCCACTGAGCACCTTGCGACCCTCACTCCTGCCCGCCAGAGAACAAATCCCCTTGGACTGTAATTTTCCTTTATCTACCCAACTCCTATAAAACAGACCCACCCTTATCTCCCTTCGCTGACTCTCTTTTGGGACTCAGCCCGCCTGCACCCAGGTGATTAAAAAGCTTTATTGCTCACACAAAACCTGTTTGGTGGCCTCTTCACACGGACGTACATGACACTACCAAGTTGAGAATCAGTGAGCTCAGAATACGGGGAAGGCGCTGGCTGCATATTATAGAGATCTGGTCTTGGGGAAATGCCTGTTTATTATGGATATGGCTTACGGACTAAAATAATAGCATTGAATGTACTTTGTATGCATGTAAGGTGGTCGTGATTAACCAAAAGTAATGTTGATGATGAACTTAAAAGACAGTCAAGTGTGCTTTAAAAATAAGCTTAAAAACTGCCTGGGTTTTGTATGCACAGATTTTGGGCCGGCCAGGAAGATCCCCCAGATCGTGGTTTGAGAATACCTGTTTTAGACAAAGCACGAGTGACGCGTCCCAGGCATCAGGAAAGATGAAATCTGGCAAGGAAACCATAAGGATCAGATTACAGGAAAGGCTTGCTCAGGGAGAGGAAGGAAGCAAGGAAGAAATTAGTAACTGAAAAGAGGCAAGGAGGAAGGCCTCTTCATCAGGAGGCGGGGGAGTGTGGGCCGGTTGTTTGGATATCTAAAACAAAACAGCTGTGGTTGTCATACACACACATTTTGTCAGAAAATAACCTGGTGTGTTATTTTCCGATGTTTCAGCCATTGTGTCTTGATTCAGGAACAGCTCCCTTCTGAGTTTCTTTTTGTTTGTTTGTTTTTGAGAGAGGGGCTCATTCTGTTGCACAGCTGGTGCAGTGGTGTGATCACGACTCACTGCAGCCACAACCTCCCCAGGCTCAAGCAATCCTCCCACCTCAGCCTCCCGAGTAGCTGGGACTACAGGTGTGCACCACCACACCCAGCTAATTTTTGTATTTTTTATAGAGACGGGGTTTTGCCATGTTGCCCAAGCTGGTCTAGAACCCCTGGGCTTGAGTCATCCGACTGCCTAGTGCTGGGATGACAGGCGTGAGCCACTGCGCCCAGCCTCCCCTCTGAATTTCCATTATCATGTTGGCATATCTACTGCTGGTGGTAGCCAGCCTCCAGGAGGCAGAGGTTGCGGTGAGCTGAGATCACACCACTGCACTCCAGCCTGGGCGACAGAGTGAGACTCTGTCTCGAAAAAAAAAAAAAAAAAGAAAAAGAAAAATCGACCCTTTATTATTTCTCTGCTGTCTTTAGGAATTGGCTGAGATCCAGTGGGTGTTGGCTGCTCTGGGTGGGCTCAGCCAGGTGGCCCTGCTCCACCTGTCTCAACTCCTCCTGGCCAAGCAAGGGTGCAAGAGGACAAATGAGTACACAGGACATGTCTGAGGGCCTGGCATGTGCCAGCCCTAAGCCCACTTCTGCCTCATTCTGCTGGCCAAAGCAAGCCACCCAACTCAAACCGAAGGGTGGAGAAATACATCACTGCTGCAGCTGAAGGCCCTCCAAAGTGGCAAAGAATGTGAACAAGGGGAAGAAGAAAAACTTGAGACCAATAATGCAATCTATGGTAAAGAGTAATAAATAACTATTTATCAAATTCCCACTGTGGGCCAGCACTGTGCATCTGTAATACCAGCTAACATTTATTGAGCACTAACTATGGGCCAGACACTTTTTTTTTTTTTTTTTTTTGGCGGACTCTTGCTGTGTTGCCCAGGCTGGAGTGCAGTGGCACAATCTTGGCTCACTGCAACCTCTGCCTCCTGGATTCAAATGATTCTCCTACCTCAGCCTCCTGAGTAGTTTGGATTACAGGCGTGCGCCACCACTCCCTAATTTTTGTATTTTTGGTTGAGATGGGGTTTCACCATGTTGGTCAGTCTGGTGTCGAACTCCTGACCTTGTGATCCACCCGCCTCGGCCTCCCAAAGTGCTAGGATTACAGGCGTGAGCCACTGCGCTCAGCCGGGCCAGATACTCTTTTAAGTACCTTGCATGAATGAGTTCACTAGGTGCTTACAGCACTTCCGTGACACAGGTCCTGTGATTATTCCTAAGTTGTATCCAAGGAAATGGGGAGAAGAGATGTTTAATGTCTTGTTCAAGATCAAACCTGGGCAGCCTGGCTCTAGCACTTGGGCTCTGAACTCCAATGCTGTACGTGATCTGTTGCTAGCAGGGACTTCTTTTGAAAATACAGAGGCCCAGAAACCTTAAGTGATTTTCCCAAGGCCACTGGGTGGACATGGACTTGGAATCCTAACCCATGTGACTGCTGTGTTCTCTCCACTATGCTATGGGCCAGTGAATGTTGTGATGTGGCTTTATTCTGCTTTTTGACTGGATGTGATCAAAACTGTCAACGTCCAGGTAGAAGACTGAATCTGATGATTTACAATTTGTACAGAACTCTTCAGTCTTGTTGGCTTTCTTCTCAGTCTCAGCAACAACCTTCTGTCTTCGAGCTACATGTGAAAAATGTTCCTTCTCCTACTTGTTGATTAATATTCCTTGAAAAAATGTATTTCCATATATATAGCCTAAAGAGGAATGTCAGCAGTTAGACATACTAATCAGAAGAAGGCTTTGTGTTTTAGTAAAGGTTAATTAAGAGCCATTGAATTTTTTTCCTTAAAACATAAAGGTAAAATAATGTAATTAGCTATTTTTTTCCCTCTCTCTCCCCAGAGGGCAGATGTAAATGTTCTACCAAAATGAAGCTATTTATTTAAATCCATCCAGATTTCTTCTGAGGTTTCATACATCTTTCCTCTGCTATATCAGCTTATAGCTACAATAATTTAATAAGTTTTTCCTAGGGTGAAATTGGATGCCCTTTATCGATCTTACACTGAGGGGGCATTCAATTACTTAATCTAAAGTGGTATTTCTGGGTCTCTCAATTACAATTTTGTTATAAATGGCTTGCTAATGATGCTTGGGTGCATAGGTTAATAGGGGGTGTCCAAGCAAGGGCTGGGTAATTGAACACTTTCTATTTTGGGACCCGTTATCTGATTTCTCTCCTGGTGCCAGGTTCCCACAGTGATGGTCTGCATCCATCAGGCTCAGAATTGAGCCCAGGTGGGAAGTAATCTCACTGAAATGTACACCTGAATCCTTTGGTTTAATACATGAACGGAAGCGCCAAGGGCCCCGTCTTGTCTGAGTCGACCGGCACCAAACGTGGACATTCCAGACAGGTGAAGTGCAGGGGCATACATGACTCCTTTCTGAAGGAGGAACCACTTGAGTGTTAGGTTTCTGAATGACTGTGCTTGGGATAATTTGTGGCCTATGGAAAAGGCCAGATAAGGAACATAACAGCAATCCATTTTCCTTTCAATACCACCCCATTACTTGGATTTTTCTTCCCTGAGTTATGCTCTTTAATAATTATACATAGTATGAAAATTCTTTTGAGGTCAGGCATGGTGCCTCATGCCTGTAATCCCAGCACTTTGGGAGGCCAAGGCGGGCTGGATCACTTGAGGCGAGGAGTTCGAGACTAGCCTGGCCAATGTGGTGAAACTCCGTCTCTACTAAAAATGCAAAAATTAGCCAGGCGCGGTGGTGTGTGCCTGTAATCTCAGTACATCGGAAGCTGAGACAGGAGAATCGCTTGAACCTGGGAGGCAGAGGTTGAAGTGAGCCAAGATCGTGCCACTACACTCCAGCCTGGGCCACAGAGTAAGACTCCATCTCAAAAAAAAAAAAAAAAAAGAATATATAGTGTGCCTCCCTTTTTGCACTTGAGCAAATCCCACCCCTGACTTTGGCCTTCAAGACTTTACAGAGCCTGGTCCCTGCCTCCTCTCCCATTGGGTTTCCACCCCCACTACTGGCCTACGCTGCCAGTAGCCCTCATGGGTTGGGACTCCCCACAGCATCTCTCTACAGGGCCTTTGCTTCCCCTGGTCTCCATGTGACTGGCTTCCTTCTTGTCATTCAGGTTTCTCCTCCAATGTCCCTGTGAAATCAGGTCTTCCCTGTCACCCTGTGTATCATACCTCCCACTCCTCTAAGGCAGTGACTCTAACCCAGGGGTGATTATGCACCCCAGGGGACATTGACAATGCCTGGAGACGTTTTTAGTTGTGACATCTCAGGGGAACGGGTGCTATGGCATCCAGTGGGTAGAGGCCAGGGTGCTGCTAAGCATCCTACGCAGGACAGCCCTGACAACAAAGAATGGGCCATCCTAGGATGGCACAAAGAATTCCAAAACCCTGTTCCAATGGTTTTATTGTTCTCTCCCCTTTTTCTTTATTCTTTTCTGCATAGCCTTTATCTAGCAGCATCTGGGATTATCTTATTCATTTGGGACTTCTTTATAGCCTGTGCCCTGCAACCCCTACCCCTGGTGGGACAGAAGCTCCACTTGGGAACAGAACTCCTCTCTGGGTCAGCCCTGCACCACTCGCACCCGTCAGGGGAGGGCTCGTCTGGAAGCCGCCGGGCTCTAGGGCCTTCACTTACAAGGGATTCACCTGGCCTTCAGATTGCTTGTCCATCTTACTGCATGTTTGACATACTGTACAGTGGCTATCGATTTTGGTAAAAACTTGTAAATGTGAGGTAGTTTTATGTTTTTTCTCAGAGAGGACCCCCCTTCCCACCCCAGCCCAGGGGTATTTTCCAACACCAGCAAATCCTCCAACTCCAGAACCTAACTGATTATCCTACCATTCAATTCAAGTCTGCCCCTACCAGAGGCAGACTCTACAGGTTTGAGGGCTTGGTCCCACCAGACTGCTCCACTTCAGATGCCAGTCCCAAGTACTGGGTCCCCAGGTTACCCATGCTTCTGTCCAAATTGGCTACAAAGGCAAGAGAGTCCCACAATTCAGTAATTCTCTAGAATGACTCACAGAACTCAGGAGAGTGCTTGGCTCATCATCAGTCTATTATAGGATACAATGCAGAAACAGCCAGCAGATGAGACGCATGGGGTGAGGTATGTTGGAGGAAGGTGTGTAGAGCTTCCATGCCCTCTCCCTCCATTCCACCTTCCCAGCACCTCGAAGGGTCCACCAACCTGGAAGCTGCCTGAGCCCAGTGGTTTAGGGGTTTTGATGGCAGTTTCATTACAAAGGCATGATTGGTTAAATCATTGGCCACTGGTGATTGACTTCATCTGCAGCCCTTCTTCCCTACCTGGAGTTTGGGGGGTTTGCTGAAAGCTGCTAACTGAGGCTTGGTCTTTCTGGTGACCAGCCCTCAGCCTGGAGCTATCCTGGCCTGCAAAGGGTCACCGCATCAGGATACACTCAGATATGGCTGAAAGGGGCTTGTCATGAATGACGACAGGTGCTTCTCTCACCCCATCACTCAGAAAAATTCCAAGGATTTTAGCACCTGTGTACCAGTACCCAAGGATAGAGACCAAATACTCATCTCTTTATTTCCACATCACATCCCTCATCTTGTATTGGCTTTTGGCTGGCCTCCCCCTAACTGGACATGTGCAACACTCAGCTGTTCTTCAAAAGATATTTGTTGAACAGATGAATGAACGAATGAAAGAATGCTAGGAGCTGAGAAAACACTGTATCTGAGTGTTTTGCTAAGGTTCTTGCAGCCTCTCAAATTGCCTCCTCAGTTCTTTCTGTTTAGGAAGCAGGACTTGCAGAGGCTGGGCTGGTTGGAGGGGGCGGCTGCCCGGCAGACATGCTCTGTGGACCCGGTCCGGGCACCCCATCTTCCCTCCTCTCTGTTGAGACTGTCAGCTGCTCATGTTTTCGCTTTGCTTGAAATGAGCTTCCCCTGCCCTTGTTTAGGAATGTTTTGCCCATTCGTTTGGGTCCAGATTATGTACATTCCTGTCTTGGAGCTTCAAAGTCCGTGTTTTGTTTGCTTTTTAAAGAATCTAATTCGATCTTCTGCAGCAGAAAGACAGGAGGGTGTGAATTCCCTCCCTGCTGAGCTGCTGGTTGGAGTCTCATTTTTAACCCCGGCTTGGCCCTGTCTTGGACATGTGAAAAAATGTTTTCTTGGCCTTAATGATGGAGTTTCCAAGTAGGGGATCTTGCCCTTTTGTTTCTTTAGTTTGGAAGAATTGTTTGTAGCAAGCGATGGGTCAGGGGTGGTTGAGCAAGTTTGAAGCAGAGGTTGAGTCTTGAGGTTTCTGACATGTCCTTTCAGCTGCCCTCATGTCCCTCCAGCTGCCCTCAGGGATAAGAGATGGGGGTAGGGCCTGAGATGTCCGGCCTGGCTTCCCAGAACTGGCCCCTTCTGCATCCCCGCCCCGGCGCCTCTGCAGGACTCAGGTCTCAGCCTCTACTGACCAGCCTTTCTCAAACTGGCTCCTTGATACCCTAGTGAGATTCCTTGGCCAATTATGTACTTACAACTTTGTGTATTATATTCCTCTCTTGTGGATTCACAGGGCTTATTAGCATATCAAAGGCCCTGAAAAGTTCGGCTGTAAAGAATTCTGTGTAATTTTGTCCATTCCACATTTTCTCCAAATAATTTAAGCATGGAACACTCACCAACGGCAAGCGGAACATTTTGTGGGAGGAAGACGTTTTGGGAAACACACAGCTTGGCTATTTCTTGGCCACCATATTTTGAGAAAACACGAGGTTTTCAGTCCAAGGGGCATGAACATTTCTTCTGTTGAGTTCTGATTGTTTAATTCTTCAGCCAGTACATGGAGATCTTGATGCGGGGTTAGTTAATGCCGCCTCTATGGACACAGTGAGGGTTGTTTGAGGCGTGGCGTGTGTAGAGTTGGAGATGAATCTACTACTCTTGGATAATTTTCAATTGCTAAAGAATAATCATGTGGTATAGGATCTTTCATCTTTGATCCCATTTCAAATGTTTTTGGCATTCACTGACAATGAAAAATCATAGTAGTAGTTGATGATGCTATTGTTATCAATGCTATCTACCTTTTATGGTATGCTAAATATGTGTCAGGCATTATTCAAACTCTTTACATGTAGTAGCTAATTTAGTACCTGTTAAGGTGCCCTATTTTCCTAATTTTGCTATTGAGGAAACCAAAGCTCAGAGAGGTTATGTGGCTTGCTCAGGGTCACACAGCCAATTAGTGGTGATCTACCACTGCCAGAAACTAAGTAGGTCTCCTTTTTTGCTTATCCATGGCTCTTTCTATGACATCTACAAAGAGGTGTCATTTGGGCAACAATATATTTTATAACCACAGGATTCTATTAATGGGTTTTTAAGAATCATATCTTGCTCGAGATGATGAAAATGAAAAATTATGTCAGGGTCTGAAGCTCTGTGCCACTCGAGGGAATACTATACATTGGATTTAATTGCTTAATAACTTAAAGTCAAGTGGTTTTTTAATATGATACATTCTACTGAAGGAGAGACTCATTTCATTGTTTCTAAATTTTCATTAACTTTTGCTTCCTAATCTGATAATAAAGGTTAACTCTAAGAAAGAGACTGCTGATGCCAGCGAGAGGGAAAAAACACATTTTCTCTGCCTGCTCCCATTCTAACCATCCTCCTTAGTATTCTTGAGATTTTTCATTGACTGAAAAGCACTGATATTTCAATTCATCCCTCAAATTTGTAGTCATTGACTGTGCATGAATCTGAGAATGATCACAACATCCTGGGATTCAGAGATCCTGTAACTGAGATATATCAAGGCAGAGGGATTAGGGGAGATGTGGACCATGCACAATGTGAGATGTTTGATGTGGCGCTGGTGGTGCTGGAATTGGGACCATGTTTGGTGGCAGAAATTGAGCCCCAAAGCCAACTGCAAGGACCTGAAACCTCTTCCTTTATCCTCATGATTTTCTATGACTTGCTTAGAACCAGGCTGGCTTGGCTGGACTTAGAGGTGGAAAAGAGAGTGAGCATCTGTCTCTGGTTGGAGGATGAGCTTTGGGTTATCGCTATTACCACACAATGTAATAAAGCCTCTTGTCTTTTTGTGTAGGAAATCTGGCATTTTTTAAAGTTTGCGCCCCACAAAGAGGAAATATTCCAAAGGTACTCAGGATGTAAAAGTGGAGATCTTCACAGATGCCTCCGTGGATGGCATGGCAATCCATCCATCAGTGAAAAGACCATGATTTCTTTTAATTTTTTGTGTGTTTCCATATTCCCCAGTGAGAATTCTTCCACCTTTTTTTGTGCCATGGGAAAAACCTGAAGGGCAGGCAGAGCTGCTCCCGAACTAGTGACCTTCTCCAAGGTTGCAGAGGCTCTTGTAGAACATGACTCTGGGACATCACTTCCTTTTGTTTTCTTTCGGAGCTGAACCAAAGAATGTGCGTCCTCTTTCTCTAGTGCTGTGGTGTGTGCTTATTTTTGTATTTGTGCTTTCCATCCATCTTATGTAATCACAAGGCATCCTTAAGGTTTTCCGGCACAATTTGTGGACATCCAGACTCCTGGGGGGACCACC
This sequence comes from Macaca thibetana thibetana, assembly GCF_024542745.1. NCBI lineage: Eukaryota > Metazoa > Chordata > Mammalia > Primates > Cercopithecidae > Macaca > Macaca thibetana. The sequence goes on along the minus strand of NC_065586.1, from coordinate 120,103,756 downwards.
ACCCATGGCTCGGTAAGCCCAGGGCACTGGCACTACCATGAGGCACTGCATTAATTGCTGCATACAGCTGTTACCCGACGGTGCACACAAGCACCAGGTCAACTGCCGAGGGGGCCCCCACCACGGTCACCAGGCGTGCCCCACGTGCAAAGGAGAAAACAAAATTCTGTTTCGTGTGGACAGTAAGCAGATGAACTTGCTTGCTGTTCTCGAAGTGAGGACTGAAGGGAACGAGAACTGGGGTGGGTTTATGTGCTTCAAGAAGGGGAAGCGATGTAGCCTCGTTTTTGGACTGATAATAATGACCTTGGTAATGGCTTCTTACATCCTTTCTGGGGCCCACCAAGAGCTTCTGATCTCATCACCTTTCCATTACGGAGGCTTCCCCAGCAACCCCAGCTTGATGGACAGCGAAAACCCAAGCGACACAAAAGAACATCATCATCAATCCTCTGTAAATAACATTTCATACGTGAAGGACTATCCAAGCATTAAATTAATTATCAACAGCATCACAGCTAGGATTGAGTTCACGACCAGACAACTCCCAGACTTAGAAGACCTTAAGAAGCAGGAGTTGCATGTGAGTAGCTTTGTGCTAATCTTGACTGATTGGTTGATTTTTAGAAATGAGTGCTTTTCTTTCTATCACCATCTTTGGGAACACAGAAGGAAAATGACTGAAAAATGTCTCAGATGTAGCAAGGATCATTTGACAGCCTTATGGATTTGAATGCACTGAAAGAGTGATGTTTGCTTATGCTATGGAGTGCCAGGAAGGGAATCTGCTGTCCTGAACGCTGGGTTAGGCATGTTCAAGGGCCGCCGGCTCTCATTATTTCATTCCAGAACTTCTTGCTTGACATGTGATCGTGGTAGTTAAAAGTTGCTTTTGCAGATCACCATCATTTGGGATTTTAAAGCTGCGTTAAATTTGATTTTCTGCTTCTATTCTATATTTTAATCTCTAACGGCAATTTAAATATACAACTAGTAAAAAGATTCTGTTTAATTACCATGTGTGCGTGTGTGTTGTGTGTCAGAAAGGTAAATTATGGTTGAATGGATTTTAATTAAACTTTTATTCTTTAACTTTAATCAAAATAATCTTTATTTTGGATTATCTTTAATCCAAGTTTTTTTTGTGGGGGGGGGAGGGGCGGGGGTGAGGAAAGCACAGTCATTGACCGTCTACCAAGTTTTGCTTTATTTGTTAGTCACTGTCAAACAGGTCGAATTTGAAGACGGTCGTCAGTCTCAGGGCATGTTCCCATTGCGGTTAGATTGTGTCTTTGCTCACTTTCCCCTCCTCGGTGTCTCTCCTCCTCTGTTTCCTTGCAGATGTTTTCAGTCATCCCCAATAAATTCCTTCCAAACAGTAAGAGCCCCTGTTGGTACGAGGAGTTCTCGGGGCGGAACACCACAGACCCGTACCTCACCAACTCCTACGTGCTCTACTCCAAGCGCTTCCGCTCCACCTTCGACGCGCTGCGCAAGGCCTTCTGGGGCCACCTGGCGCACGCGCACGGGAAGCACTTCCGCTTGCGCTGCCTGCCGCACTTCTACATCATAGGGCAGCCTAAGTGCGGGACCACAGACCTCTATGACCGCCTGCGGCTGCACCCTGAGGTCAAGTTCTCCGCCATCAAGGAGCCACACTGGTGGACCCGGAAGCGGTTTGGTGAGTGCCGGGTCCCAGGGCTCCTGTCTGGTCTCGTTCCATCATTCGTTCATTCCTCCCGCAACGTTAGCGCTGGGGTTGGGGGGCGAGGGCCGCAGAAAGAGATTGCACAATTCCCTTGTTAGGAGGCTGTTCCCAGGCAAAGACCCAGCACCGGAACCCGGTTCCAGTGAGCCATGCAGTGAGCATTGATTGCCAGCTGTGTGCAGGACAAGGGGACGAGTCAGAACTGGCATCTCTTCTTGTTCCGAAAGCCCGGGCACATGACCCGAGCAGTGAGCAGTAAGTGCCAGTGGCTAGTAAGGGCCCGCAAGGAAGGTGTGATCGGGACTCTTGTCTCCCAGCTCTGTGCCGCTCCCAGCTCTGTGCTGCTCCCAAGCTCTGTGCCGTTCCTCTGCTCTGTACCATTCCCTGCTGTTCCCTGCTCTGTGCTGCTCCCTGCTCTGTGCTGCCTCCTGCTCTGTGCTGTTCCCTGCTCTGTACTGTTCCATGCTCTGTGCTGTTTATCTGCTCTGTGCTGTTCCCCTGCTCTGTGCTGTTCCCCTGCTCTGTGCTGTTCTCTGCTCTGTGCTGTTCCCTGCTCTGTGCTGCTCCCTGCTCTGTGCTGTTCCCTGCTCTGTACTGTTCCATGCTCTGTGCTATTTATCTGCTCTGTGCTGTTCCCCTGCTCTGTGCTGTTCCCCTGCTCTGTGCTGTTCCCCTGCTCTGTGCTGTTCCTCTGCTCTGTGCTGTTCCCTGCTCTGTGCTGCTCCCTGCTCTGTGCTGCTCCCTGCTCTGTGCTGCTCCCTGCTCTGTGCTATTCCCAGCTGTGTGTTGTTCAGCTGCAGTCACTGCACCTGGGGGATACTGAGTTGCTTCAGGCCTCAGCTTCTCTGACCTGCCCCATCTGCCTTATGGGTTCCATATGATAACCACATGGAGATCATTCTGGAGGCCCTGCTCTCAGCCCTTTGCCGCAGGCTGACCATGACCACTGCCCATCCTTTTCTGCTCCAGCCCAGCCCCAGGCACCCTGTGGTCCTCAGATCACTGTCTCCTTTCTGTAACCTTTTGCTTGTGCCAGGAGAGGTTTGGTCACTGGAGCTGAGGGGTATACGTGCCTATTGTCAACCAGAGTCTGGGCAGGCCACGAGGGTGTTTTCCAGTAATGGACTCAGGTTGCCTAGAAGGGAATCTTCAAAATTTTCCTTAGACCAACTCTTAATGTGTTTCCTGACAAACGTTTGCTTTCATCCTTTGATGATGTTCGTCCTACAGTGAGCTAAAGTGTAAATGTTTCTTTTGTGGTTTAGCAGCGGCCGCTGTAGGAGCCAGGGTTTCACATCCCTATGCATTTGCTGGTGTGTCTGAACACACTCCCCTGCTGTAGGGTGCTCCCCCGAGGCTCACAGTGATTTCCCCTTAATGAAAACCAGCTTCCCACTGGCAGGAAAGGAGGAAGAACAGAGGCGGGCCTCTGGAATCTAGTCTTCAATGTCACCTTGAACCTCTTGTTGCTTTGGCCACGGATGTTCTCTTTCCAATTTCCATTGACTTCAGGAGTTGTGGCGTTGGGAAGTGGATTTTTAAATGTTTGCAAGTGAAATTTATTTATTTTTCAGCAGGGGGTGAATTTAAGCTCTATGTGGCCGATGCCAGAATCCATGTCTGTCTAGAGTATGATCAGTTCCCCTTGTTGTTTGGACAAAGGGCAGGGTATTTGATTGAACAGGGCAGGAGAGAGAACATCAGGCAGGTGCTGGCTGGCCCCCATGAGGAAGGCATCATGGAGTTTATAGGATACTGCCCTCCTCTCCCCCGTGGGCTGCCCTTGGTCCTCTGTCCCTGTTTCACACAACATATGCATCCTGGCTGTCATTGCTGCCCGGCCACTTAAGAGTCCCACCTGTGCACAAGTTAACCAGCCCCAGACTCTGTCCCTCCAAGCAGACATGTTTCTAGCTCTTGAATAGGTGTTCCAGTCTTTAATCTCCCACTGTCCAGCTTAGTGGTGGTATCTTCCAGCCCTTGAAGCATGCATGGATTGAAAGTGGGTAGCCAGGCCCCATAGACCCCCATCCCCAGCGACCCTTTCTGAAGCTACCCGGGCTGAGCCTCTTGCTGCTGTAGCCAGGCCCTTTAGGCCATTCCATCTCTCTTTGGTTGCTGTCTGGGAGGCCATCGCTCCAGCAGTAGCAACTTTGTCCTCAGTATCTCCTGCATCTTGGTTCTTGTAGGAATTGTCCGCCTAAGAGATGGGCTGCGAGACCGCTATCCTGTGGAAGATTATCTGGACCTCTTTGACCTGGCCGCACACCAGATCCATCAAGGACTGCAGGCCAGCTCTGCAAAGGAGCAGAGCAAGATGAATACAATCATTATCGGTAAGGCTTCTGTGTTACTCTGGCAGGGCTAGCACCCTCCCTGAGGTCCTGGCTCAGGCTCCAGGCCTGGCCCAGCTCTGCTTCACCTGCAGAACATTTGCATCGTGGCAGCAGACTTCTTTTGAGCCTCCACTGCTCCACCTGGCCGTCACTTTTACCACTACATAAAATGTTCACATCACCTGAACAGTTACTATAAAGCAGAAATGTTGACTTTCTACGTCTATGGAGACTTAAGGACAGCTGATGGCTTTCGTGAGAAGTTGCCATTTCTTTGTTTTTAAGAAATTAAGCAGGGATATTGACTTTTTCCTGATGTACTGATCTGATAAGTTTGGATGGGGAATTATAAATGCAGTTAACTGGTTAGTCATTGATTTGCTGCTTGGGGCTTTTGTAATCCCTGGCCACTGGGACCATATAAGACGGAGGCAGCTTCTTCTGAAATAGGCTCCGCTCTGACACATCGCCTATAACTAATTGCTGTTTAAAAAGCCTAGCCTCTGTCAACCTAATGCCTTTGGGCATTCAAAATGAGGTTGATTAATAATAATTTGTTTTAAATATTCACAAGATTATTTTATAAGTAAACATATATGTTTACTCTTTTTAAAATTTATTTTTTATTGTATAATTTAAGGTGTACAGCATAATGTGATGTTTTGTTGGAAACAGAGACAATGAAATGATTACTACAGTAAAGCAAATTAACGTAGCCATTTTTTTTTTCACAGTTACCTTTGTGTGTGGGGAGGGCAGGCGTGTGTGTGGTAAAAGCACCTGAAATATACTGTCCTGGAGAACTTCCGGCATGCATTACTGGATGAATAGGATTAATAACTACAGTGCACACGCTCTACCTTAGATCGCTAGAGTTGTTATTTGTCTGACATAATTCTTTTTATTGGATTCAGCTTAGAAGGCGTTTATCCACTGATGCCTTCTGAAAGAGAAATTGAATCACGTTTTGCTTAAATTGTTTACCGTAGACAGTGATCTATTTTTTAATTTCCCTAGATCTGTTATATTTGCAATCTCCAAATTAAATAAATCTATTAGCTACTAAGAGGAATTGTAATCAACCCTTTGAAAGATGACTTTTGAACTTAAGACTCTCCTATCCAAGGGGACAGGCTTATGTGCCAAAGTCTTGACTTATTCTTTTTTTTTTCTTTTAAGCTCAAAGACATGAAGTCACTGGGAGTCACCTCCAGTATGATTTAGCTAGTTTTTTGCAAACTTGGGGGTCCAAACTCCCCAAATCTCAAGTCTGACTTACATTTCATTGTGACTCCTATACCATATGCCTCTGGGAAAATCACATGTTCTTATGAAAGTGCTAAAAATATGTATCCTCGGGCCAGGAAACAGAGACTAAGACAATGAATGAAAAAGGAAAGCCTCCGTTTGGTCTCCTAATTTTGCTTGCTCCTAGGTTTTAAAAAAAACAAAAAATAAAATCACTGTGCTGATATTTACTTAAAGCAGAGTTTGGTGAGTTTTAGGGTAGTCTTGTGGTGTGACAGGTATCTAGCCCTGCCTGGGCCAGCAGCCAGCTCT